>NC_053394.1:34191806-34497772 GCF_905171765.1 Bufo bufo | reverse complement strand
AAAAAAGCCTTCACAGCCCTGGAACAACATCCTATGGACAGATGAGACCAAGATCAACTTGTACCAGAGTGATGGGAAGAGAAGAGTATGGAGAAGGAAAGGAACTGCTCATGATCCTAAGCATACCACCTCATCAGTGGAGCATGGTGGTGGTAGTGTCATGGCGTGGGCATGTATGGCTGCCAATGGAACTGGTTCTCTTGTATTTATTGATGATGTGACTGCTGACAAAAGCAGCAGGATGAATTCTGAAGTGTTTCGGGCAATATTATCTGCTCATATTCAGCCAAATGCTTCAGAACTCATTGGACGGCACTTCACAGTGCAGATGGACAATGACCAAAAGCATACTGCAAAAGCAACCAAAGAGTTTTTTAACCGCCTCACGTCCGCCCATAGGATATAAACGTCCTATGGGTGGACGTCTATTTCTGACAGCACGTTTTAAAACGTCCTGTCAGAAATAGCAGCTGCACGCTAATCGTGCAGCTGCTGATCGGGTTGCCCGCTGTCAGTGACAGCAGGGCAACCCTAAGACAAGGCAGGGACAGTTCCCAGGTGTCCCTGCCTTCATGATCGCTGCAGACACAGCGCTCACCGAGCGCTGTGTCTGCAGAGCAGGAAGCGCTGTGCGCTTCCTGTTCCGGCCCGGCGGTCATGTGACCGCCGTGACCGGAGAGTGCAGGGGCTGTGTGAGGTCTCTCAGAGACCTCGATCAGCCCTGCTCTGAGGCTGTACAGTGCTGGATTGCTGCTGTACAGCCTCTATAGGGGTGCATTTGTCCTGTAACTGGGGCTACCATGTCAGCCCCAGTTACAGGAGAAATCAACTGTGAAAAAAAAAAGAAAAAGTGAAGTAAATGTCCCCCAGAGGTCTTGTATGACCTTATGGGGGACGAAAAGTGTAAAAAAAAATAAAAAAAATAAAGGGTTGAAAAAATAAAATAAAATAAAGTTTCACATGTAAAAAAAAAAAAAGTTCCCAAGTTAGGAATAAAAAAAAAAAAATTAAAATAGAAAAAATAAAGTAAAATAGACATATTTAGTATTGCCGCGTCCGTAAAAACCAGCTCTATAAAAATATCACATGACCTAACCCCTCGGATGAACACCGTAAAAAATAAATAAAAAAAACTGTGTCAAAACAAGCAATTTTTGTCACCTTGCATCACAAAAGGTGCAACACCAAGTGATCAAAAACGCGTATGTCCCACAAAATGGTACCAATAAAACCGTCACCTCATCCCGCAAAAAATGAGCCCCTACATAAGAAAATCTCTCAAAAAATAAAAAAACTATAGCTCTTAGAACATGGAGACACTAAAACATAATTTTTTTGGTTTCAAAAATGCTATTATTGTGTTAAAGTGAAACAAATAAAAAAAAGTATACATATTAGGTATTGCCGCGTCCGTAAAAACCAGCTCTATAAAAATATCACATGACCTAACCCCTCGGGTGAACACCGTAAAAAAAAAAAAAAAAAAACTGTGTCAAAACAAGCAATTTTTGTCACCTTGCATCACAAAAGGTGCAACACCAAGTGATCAAAAACGCGTATGTCCCACAAAATGGTACCAATAAAACCGTCACCTCATCCCGCAAAAAATGAGCCCCTACATAAGAAAATCTCTCAAAAAATAAAAAAACTATAGCTCTCAGAACATGGACACATTAAAACATAATTTTTTGGTTTCAAAAATGCTATTATTGTGTAAAACTTTAATAAATGAGAAAAAGTATACATATTAGGTATCGCTACGTCCGTAACAATCTGCTCTATAAAAATGTCACTTGACTGAACCCCTAAGGTGAACGCTGTAAAAATAAATAAATAGAAACTGTGCTAAAACAACCAATTTTTTGGTCACCTTGCCCCATAAAGTGTTATATTGAATGATCAAAAAATCATATGTACCCAAAAATAGTACTAATAAAACTGGCACCTTATCCCCTAGTTTCCAAAATGGGGTCACTTCTTGGGAGTTTCTACTGTAAGGGTGCATCAGGGGGCTTCAAATGGGACATGGCATCTAAAAACCATGTGGAGTTCCTTTCCTTCTGCGCCCTGCCGTGTGCCCATACAGCAGTTTACGACCACATGTGGGGTGTTTCTGTAAACCGCAGAATCTGGGTAATAAATATTGAGTTTTGTTTGGCTGTTAACCATCGATGTGTTAGAGAAAAAAATTGATTAAAATGGAAAATCTGCCAAAAAAGTGAAATTTAAAAATTTGATCTCCATTTTCCTTTAATTCTTGTGGAACGCCTAAAGGGTTAACAAAGTTTGTAAAATCGGTTTTGAATACCTTGAGGGGTGTAGTTTCTACAATGGGGTCATTTATGGGGGTATCCACTATGTAGGCCCCACAAAGTGACTTCAGACCTGAACTGGTCCTTATAAAGTGGGTTTTGGCAATTTTCTTAAAAATTTGAAGAATTGCTTCTAAACTTCTAAGCCTTCTAACGTCCTAAAAAAATAAAATGACATTTCCAAAATGATGCCAACATAAAGTAGACATATGGGGAATGTTAAATAATAAATATTTTATGAGGTATCACTTTCTGTTTTAAAAGCAGAGAAATTGAAATTTAGAAAATTGCGATTTTTTTTACATTTTTGGGTAAATTTGGGATTTTTTCATAAATAAAGCTGAAATATTTTGACTCAAATTTATGACTATCATGAAGTACAATGTGTCACGAGAAAACAATCTCTGAATGACTTGGATAAATAAAGGCGTTCCAAAGTTATTACCACATAAAGTGAGATATGTCCGTTTTGCAAAATTTGGCCTGGTCAGGAAGGGGGCAAAGGGCCCAGATGGGAAGTGGTTAAGGGAAATAAGTGGAATATTATGCAATGGCCAAGTCAATCACCTGACCTGAATCCGATTGAGCATTTCACTTGCTGAAGACAAAACTGAAGGGAAAATGCCCCAAGAACAAGCAGGAACTGAAGACAGTTGCAGTAGAGGCCTGGCAGAGCATCACCAGGGATGAAACCCAGCGTCTGGTGATGTCTATGCGTTCCAGACTTCAGGCTGTAATTGACTGCAAAGGATTTGCAACCAAGTATTAAAAAGTGAAAGTTTGATTTATGATTATTATTCTGTCCCATTACTTTTGGTCCCTTAACAAGTGGGAGGCACATATGCAAACTGTTGTAATTCCTGCACCGTTCACCTGATTTGGATGTAAATACCCTCAAATTAAAGCTGACAGTCTGCAGGTAAAGCACATCTTGTTTGTTTCATTTCAAATCCATTGTGGTGGTGTATAGAGCCAAAAATGTTAGAATTGTGTCCATGTCCCAATATTTATGGACCTGACTGTAGATTTTTTAATTAAGTATTCAGATCCAGGCGCTGGTTTGAAAACGGTAGAATATTTTTTTGTGGGACGACCCCTTTAAGAAGCCGTGTCCTTTTTGAGTTTAGGTTTTAGATATTTTCTTGATGCAAATTTAGGAATTTCTGGCACAATTTAGACCAAGTTTGATTTCAGATATCTAAAAACTCGATCAACCCCTGTAAGCTTCCTAAAATAATAAATTAATTTATACTAACTCATATTCTCCTCTGCGACTTCCTGCGCTGTGCACCGATCCTCACCGCTGTTTTTATTTTTCTGGCTACAGCGGTGGCGTTCAGTGCACACAGATCGCTGCTGCAGCCAGTCACTGGCCTCAACAGACATTTCCCGTGCATGGCTGAATCCAGCCATTGGTTTCAGTGGTGACCTGTAGCCATAACTTCACCACTGCAGCCAAGAAGATAGCGTCAGCAATGGTAGGACTCGAGCTCAGAGTTCGAAAGAAACAGGGAAGACACTAGATGAGTAATTATTCACGCCATTTACAGGGGTTGCCCAAGTTTTTATAATGTTGCCTTTGCCAGACATTGATCATAGATCCGAAGTCGCTTCGGTCAAAAACTCGTTTGAATGCTGTATGAAGATCCGTCTCTGTACAGCATTCAAATGTATGGAGTCCGCCGAGGTAAAATTCGTTATCTCTGAAGTCTCGGAAAACTTTGGCGAAAAACTTTCGGACACTGATTATTCAACTTGAAAACAATTTTAAAACTGGGATCCGAAGTCGGCTTCGGTACCCAGGTACCAGTAGATAGCGAAGCGGACATCGGATCCCAGTTTTAAAATTGCTTTTAAATTGAAAAATCGTATTCCGAAGTTATTCACCAAAGTCGCGCACAACTTCAGAGATAATGAATTTTACCTTGGCGGAGCCCAAACGTAGAGATGAGCGAATTTTTGAAAAGTTTGATTCGGCTGATTCGCCGAAGTTTACAAAAAAATTTGCTTTGTGACGAGTTACTTCATCACGAAGCGCATTTTTTTTGTAAGTAGCAGGTGCAGTGGCAGGGAGCGGCGATAGCGCCGCCCCCCCCCGTCTTTGTACCCCTCAGATGCCGCGTTCATACATGATCGCGGCATCTGAGTGTAAGAACAGTGTAAAATTAGCATTCAATTTTTTTTTAATCAAACTTACCGCCTCCATTTGCTCGCAACAGGCCGGCCGCCGCCATATTGCTCATCACACGCGGGATTTTGGCCGAGATCAAGATGGCGGTTGGCTGCCCATCGCAAGCAAATGGAGGAGGTAGGTATTCATTTTTTTAATTTTTTCGCTATTTCAGGTTAAATCGCTAACACGAAGCACGAGGAAATTCAGCTTTGAGGTGAATCGAATTTATCCTGAAAATCGGATCGAATTCCACTTCGTGGGATTCAGTTGTCTTATCTCTACCCATACACTTGAATGCTGTTAGGAGACGGATCTCCGTACAACATTCAGATGAAGTTTTGATGGAAGCGACTTCAGATCTATGATCCAAAGCTCGCTTCGCTCAACACTACTAGACACAAGTTTTTATTCTGTTTTTTATTGTTGCATGGAAATGTGATTAAAGTTGGGCTCACGCTGTGTATTAGCCCTCCATAGGGGTTCCTGTTAGGGGTATACATCAGAAATCCACAAAACAGTATTTAAACGTATACATCAATGGGAGCATTCACTATTATGGGTCAAGCAGAGCTCTGAGGATTCACCTTTGGCCTCTGTTTTGACGTTCTTTCCTGACAGAACAGCGCGTTCTACAGCTATAACGGAAAGCAGGTTAAACGGAGGCCAAAGACAGATCCTTTGATCTCGATTTGACCCCTTAAAGTGAATGTTGCCATTTCAGTACATGTTTGAATATACTATGTAAGGTTATTCAGACATATACCGCTGAAGAAAACATATACTTCTGCGGAGAGCTAAAACGCAAAGTGATCCCAGCCTTAAAGGGGTTGTCCCACGAAAAATATTCTACAGTTTTCAAATCAGCACCTGGATCTGAATACTTTTGTAATTGCATAGCCACTGAGATATTCGATAAAATGTATCTGTACAGCGCCACCTGCTGTTTGTTCTTTTTCTTATTTCCTTGTCCTGCTCACTGAGATGGCCGCACATGCTCAGTTTCATCCTTCAAATGCTTCCTGAGCTGTGATAGGTAGAGTATGGACACGCCTCCTGAGCTGTGATAGGCAGAGCATGGACACGCCCCCATGAGCTGAAGCAGAAAAGACACTCCCCTTGAGTTTTCAGCTTGATATAAATCTAGCAGAGCAATGAATGGGGAGATCTCTGGATCCATTTGAGGTCCAGGGCTGGTTCTAGCTTTGTTAGAAAGAGATTGGCACGTGCTATATGATGCCCGATTTTCATTTTTTACATTAGTCATGGGATAGCCGATTAACCGGGTTCTCTAGCTTCATAATACATTTTTTATCTGCCCAGTGTACCCCAAACATTGCATATATTTGCCCCATATACCTGTTTTTCATGTCAGCCTTGCTTTCCCCTGCTATCGAAATCACTGCATCCCGGCAGGAAGTCTACATGCAGAACTTCCTCCTGCCACACTGTTCCCTCTGCAGTAGTCTCTCCCCCCCTACACCTCCTCTCTCCATATCAGCTAGGCATAATACATGGATGTAAAGGACACCAAAGATCTGCACTAGCTATAATGCATAGTATCAGTTTTGTTTTGAGTATTAGGCTGAGTTCACACGGGCGTTGCGGTAAAAGGTGCGGGTGCGTTGCGGGAACATGCACGATTTTTCCACGCGAGTGCAAAACATTGTAATGCGTTTTGCACGCGCGTGAGAAAAATCTGCATGTTTGGTACCCAAACCCGAACTTCTTCACAGAAGTTCGGGCTTGGGATCGGTGTTCTGTAGATTGTATTATTTTCCCTTATAACATGGTTATAAAGGAAAATAATTTAATAGCATTCTGAATACAGAATGCAAAGTAAAATAGCGCTGGAGGGGTTATTTTTTATTTATTTTAATTTAACTCACCTTAATCCACTTGCTCACTCAGCTCGGCATCTCTTCTGTCTTCATCTTAGCTGTGTGCAGGAAAAGGACCTGTGGTGACGTCACTCCGGTCATCACATGATCTTTTACCATGGTGATGGATCATGTGATGACCGGAGTGACGTCACCAAAGGTCCTTTACCTGCACACAGCTAAGATGAAGACAGAAGAGATGCCGAGCTGCGCGAGCAAGTGGATTAAGGTGAGTTAAATAATTTTTTATTTTCTTTTAACCCCTCCAGCGCTATTGTACTATGCATTCTGTATTAAGAATGCTATTATTTTCCCTTATAACCATGTTATAAGAGAAAATAATAATGATCGGGTCTCCATCCCGATCGTCTCCTAGCAACCGTGCGTGAAAATCGCACTGCATCCGCACTTGCTTGTGGATGATTGCTATTTTCACGCAACCCCATTCACTACTATGGGGCCTGCGTTGCGCGGAAAATGCACAATATAGAGCTTGCTGCGATTTTCACGCAACGCACAAGTGATGTGTGAAAATCACAGCTCATGTGCACAGCCCCATAGAAATGAATGGGTCCGGATTCAGTGCGGATGCAATGCGTTCACCTCCCGCATTGCACCCGCACGGAAAACTCGCCCGTGTGAACTCAGCCTTAATAAGAAAATGACACAGTGTCATCCTCATTAGGAGCCTTTGAATGTCAGACTAGAGAAGTTACTCTGTACTTGGATGCTACAAGTGCCTCTTTGAGCTTGAGCTTGCTTTTCTTCAAAGTCTATACTTGAAAGTGAATGTCCTTATAATCTAACTCCTGTAGGTCTGATATTATACAAGTTATTTCTTAACTCTCCTCATACAGCTGATCGGCGGGGTTTTCAGGTGTCGGATCCCCGCCAAATCTGATATTGATGACCTATCCTGAGGATAGGTCATCAATATTAAAAGCCCGGAGAACCCATTTAACATATTTTATAGCAGTTTTCTGATGCAAAGTTCCAAATCCTCTGCTTGGACATAAAGGTAAATTATTACATACTTACTACCTACAGCCACCACTAGAGGGAGATTATGAGCTTATTGCATACAGTTAGGCAGGGTTCACATTACATTCTTGCCCTTTGCTCCTGAACAACACACAAGCTGTGTCTACAGGCTCCATTAGTCAGACCATGGCCAAAAGAGTGTCCTCATCAGTAGAGTTGAGCGAAAACCTGGATGTTCGGGTTCGGCCAAACTTGAAAAAAAAATTTGGGTTCGGGACCCAAACTTGACCCGAACTTGACCCCGAACCCGAACCCCATTGAAGTCAATGTGGACCTGAACTTTTGAGCACTAAAATGGCTGTAAAAATGGAATGGAAAGGGCTAGAGGGCTGCAAAAGGCAGCAAAATGTGCTTAAGAGCATGGCAAATGCTCTGCAAACAAATGTGGATAGGGAAATGAATAAAAAAAACATAAAAGACCTTAAAAAAATAAAAATTAGGAATGATGTAGGAGGAAGAGGTTGAGGAGGCGGTGAATGGGTGGATGTGGCCGTGTAGGCTTACGTGGCGGTCTTGGAAGTGGCGGTGAAGGAGGAATAGGTAGCCAACACTGATGTGTGTTATTTTACATTTTTACATAGGGGTATCCCCCAAAATATTGGGACATATAAAAAAAAAAAAGGAATAAGTGCACTTGAGTACAGTGGATGGTTGAGGCTGTTAGAACTGTCTATTCTGCACAAGGTACTGACAAGTCCTGAGGGATCCAAGCCTGGTTCATTTTAATGAACGTGAGCTTGTCCACGTTGGCTGTAGACAGGCGGCTGCGTTTGTCTGTAATGACGCCTCCTGCCGTGCTAAATACACATTCAGAGAGTACACTGGCTGCAGGGCAGGCCAGCACCTCCAAGGCATACAGGGCAAGCTCTGGCCATGTGGACAATTTGGAGACCCAGAAGTTGAATGGGGCCGAACCATCAGTCAGTACGTGTAGGCGTGTGCACAGCTACTGTTCCACCATGTTGGTCAAATGCTGCCTCCTGCTAACACGCTCCATATCAGCAGTTGGGGCCGGTTGTTGCGGCGAGGTGACAAAGCTTTTCCACATGTTGGCCATGCTAACCCTGCCTTCTGAGGTGCTGGCACTGACACAGCTGCGTTGGCGACCTCTTCTTCCTCCCCTGCCTTCGCCTTGTGCTTCCACTTGTCCCACGGCGTCAGTCGGAAATGCTCTCAGAAGCGCGTCTAGCAGCGTGCGCCTGTAGTCGCGCATCTTCCGATCACGCTCCAGTGAGGGAATTAAGGACGGCACATTGTCTTTGTAACGGGGATCCAGCGGGGTGACCACCCAGTAGTCCGCACACGTTAAAATGTGGGCAACTCTGCTGTCGTTGCGCAGGCACTGCAGCATGTAGTCGCTCATGTGTGCCAAGCTGCCCAGAGGTAAGGACAAGCTGTCCTCTGTGGGAGGCGTATCGTCTGTGTCCTCTGTATCCCCCCAGCCACGCACCAGTGATGGGCCCGGCTGTGTTGGATGCCACCCCGCTGTGAACATGCTTCATCCCCATCCTCCTCCTCCTCGTCCTCCAGTAGTGGGCCCTGGCTGGCCAAATTTGTACCTGGCCTCTGCTGTTGCAAAAATCCTCTTTCTGAGCCACTTCTAAAAGACTGGCCTGAAAGTGTTAGAGATGACCCCTCTTCCTCCTCCTCGTCCTGGGCCACATCCTCTTCCATCATCGCCCTAAGTGTTTTCTCAAGGAGACATAGAAGTGGTATTGTAACGCTGATAAAGGCATCATCGCCACTGGCCATGTTGGTGGAGTACTCGAAACAGCGCAACAGGGCACACAGGTCTCGCATGGAGGCCCAGTCATTGGTGGTGAAGTGGTGCTGTTCCGCAGTGCGACTGACCCGTGTGTGCTGCAGCTGAAACTCCACTATGGCCTGCTGCTGCTCGCACAGTCTCTCCAGCATGTGCAAGGTGGAGTTCCACCTGGTGGGCACGTCGCATATGAGGCGGTGAGCGGGAAGGCCGAAGTTACGCTGTAGAGCAGACAGCCGAGCGGCGGCAGGATGAGAACGCCGGAAGCGCGCACAGACGGCCCGCACTTTACGCAGCAGCTCTGACATGTCGGGGTAGTTGTGAATGAATTTCTGCACCACCAAATTCAGCACATGCGCCAGGCAAGGGATGTGCGTCAAACCGGCTAGTCCCAGAGCTGCAACGAGATTTCTCCCATTATCGCACACCACCAGGCCGGGCTTGAGGCTCACTGGCAGCAACCACTCGTCGGTCTGTTGTTCTATACCCCGCCACAACTCCTGCGCGGTGTGGGGCCTGAAGTTGGTGGTGAAGGTCTGTCGCTGACCAGATGAGGAGATGGTAGAAGAGGAGGAGGAAGCCGAGTAGAAAGAGGAGGCAACAGGAGGCAAAGAATGATGCCCTGCGATCCTTGGCGGTGGAAGGACGTGCGCCAAACAGCTCTCCGCCTGGGGCCCAGCCGCCACTACATTTACCCAGTGTGCAGTTAGGGAGATATAGCGTCCCTGGCCGTGCTTATTGGTCCACGTATCTGTAGTTAGGTGGACCTTGCCACAGATGGCATTGCGCAGTGCACACTTGATTTTATCCGATACTTGGTTGTGCAGGGAGGGCATGGCTCTCCTGGAGAAGTAGTGGCGGCTGGGAACGACGTACTGTGGGACAGCAAGCGACATGAGCTGTTTGAAGCTGTCCGTCTCCACCAGCCTGAATGACAGCATTTCAAAGGCCAGTAGTTTAGAAATGCTGGCATTCAGGGCCAGGGATCGAGGGTGGCTAGGTGGGAATTTACGCTTTCTCTCAAAGGTTTGTGAGATGGAGAGCTGAACGCTGTCGTGTGACATGGCGGAGATGCTTGGTGACGGAGGTGGTGTTGTTGGTGGCACATCCTCTGTTTGCTGGGCAGCATTTGCCAACGTTCCTCCAGAGGCGGAGGAAGAGGCCGAGGTAGCAGCAGAAGAGGGAGCAGGAGGGGCCTGAGCCCTTTCTTGGTTTTGAAGGTGCTTACTCCACTGCAGCCCGTGTCTCGCATGTAGATGCCTGGTCATGCAGGTTGTGCTAAGGTTCAGAACGTTAATGCTCAGGCTTCAGGCTCTTATGGCACAGCGTGCAAACCACTCAAGTCTTGTCGTCAGCACATTGTGTGAAGAAGTGCCATGCCAGGGAACTCCTTGAAGCTGCCTTTGGTGTGCTCAGTCCCTTGTGACGGTGGCCAGTAGCAGGCGAACTGTTTTGCCGACGGCTGCTCTGCTTTTGCACCCTGCTCCCGCTTTTGCTACGCTGTTGGCTCGGTCTCACCACTGCCTCTTTCTCTGAACTCTGAAAGTCAGTGGCACGACCTTCATTCCATGTGGGGTCTAGGACCTCTGCATCGTCTTCCACCCAGTCTTCCTCCCTGGCCTCCTTTTCGGTCTGCACACTGCAGAAAGACGCAGCAGTTGGCACCTGTGTTTCGTCATCATCAGGGACGTGCTGAGGTAGTATTCCCATGTCCTCATCAGGAAACATAAGTGGTTGTGCGTCAGTGCATTCTATGTCTTCCACCCCTGGGGAAGGGCTAGGTGGATGCCCTTGGGAAACCCTGCCAGCAGAGTCTTCAAACAGCATAAGAGACTGCTGCATGACTTGAGGCTCAGACAGGTTCCCCGATATGCACGGGGGTGATGTGACAGACTGATGGGCATGGGTTTCAGGCGCCACCTGTGCGCTTTCTGCAGAAGACTGGGTGGTAGATAATGTGAACGTGCTGGATCCACTGTTGGCCACCCAATTGACTAGCGCCTGTACTTGCTCAGGTCTTACCATCCTTAGAACGGCATTAGGCCCGACCAAATATCGCTGTAGATTTTGGCGGCTACTGGGACCCGAGGTAGTAGTTTCAGTAGGACGTGTAGCTGTGGCAGAACGGCCACGTCCTCTCCCTGCACCAGAGGCTCCACCAACACCACCACCACGACCACGACCGCGTCCCTTATTAGATGTTTGCCTCATAGTTAGCGTTCACAAAGCAAAGTAAAAAGTGGTTAAGTCTGTTAAAAATAATTAACCGCCAATAAAAACCCTGATGTAGGGTATTGCACTCAATTATTTTTTTTAAAACTCTATATGACAGCGTTATTTGTGGCCTAAATTTCACAGTAACTTATGCACATCTTATCCCAGATGTGCAGTATATCAGAAGGTTTTTTCACCCCAGTAAGCACAAAGCCGTATTTCTGGCCTAAATGTGATAGTCACTTATGCACGTCTAATCCCAGATGTGCACTATATGAAAAAAAGTTTTTTTTTAACCCCAGTAAGCAAAAAGCTGTATTTCTGGACATGCAGACATGAGCTAGCCTGTGCTGGTGCACTATCGTTGCATAAAATGGCTGCCGATTATGTATTGTTATTGACAAACTGAAGTAAAAAAAGTTAGTTTTCAGCAGTAGTTGGCTCAGGGCAGGCTTAAAAAAATTGTGCACTGCACCCACAAAACACTTTTTCGGTAGATAGCTGAGTACATAAATCAGTTCTTGATAAGATTTCTCCCTGATCTCTCCCTCACAGCAGCTGCAGCCTCTCCCTACACTAAGGCCTCTTTCACACGGGCGTGTCCGGATTAGGTCCGGATGCGTCCCGGTGCATTGCGGCAAACCCGCGCGAGTAGGTACGCAATTGCAGTCAGTTTTGACTGCGATTGCGTTCCGATGTTCAGTTTTTATCGCGCGGGTTTAATATGTTTTGCACGCGCGTGATAAATAACCGACTGTGGTACCCAGACCCGAACTTCTTCACAGAAGTTCAGGTTTGGGTTAGGTATTGTGTAGATGGTATTATTTCCCCTTATAACATGGTTATAAGGGAAAATAATAGCATTCTGAATACAAAATGCATAGTAAAATAGAGCTGGAGGGGTTAAAAAAAATAGAAACATTTTTAACTCGCCTTAATCCACTTGTTCGCGCAGCCGGCATCTCTTCTGTCTTCATCTGTGAGCAATAGGACCTTTGATGATGTCACTGCATTCATCACATGGTCCATCACATGATCCATCACTATGGTGATGGATCATGTGATGAGCGTAGTGACGTCATCAAAGGTCCTATTGCTCACAGATGAAGACAGAAGTGATGCGGGCTGCGCGAACAAGTGGATTAAGGTGAGTTAAATTTTTATTTTATTTTTTTAACCCCTCCAGCCCTATTTTACTATGCATTCTGTATTCAGAATGCTATTATTTTCCCTTATAACCATGTTATAAGGGTAAATAATAATGATCGGGTCCCCATCCCGATCGTCTCCTAGCCACCGTGCGTGAAAATCGTGAAAACTTGCTTGCGGATGCTTGCGATTTTCACGCAACCCCATTCATTTCTATGGGGCCTGCATTACGTGAAAAACCCACAAAGAGGAGCATGCTGCGATTTTCACGCAACGCACAAGTGATGCGTAAAAATCACAACTCGTGTGCACAGCCCCATAGAAATGAATGGGTCAGGATTCAGTGCGGGTGCAATGCGTTCAACTCACGCATTTCACACACGCGGAATACTCGCCCGTGTGAAAGGGGCCTAATCCGAGCAGAGTGACGGGCGGCGCTACCTGACTCCAGCTTAAATAGAGGCTGGGTCACATGCTGCAGTTGGCCAATCACAGCCATGCCAATAGTAGGCATGACTGTGATGGCCTTTTGGGGAAAGTAGTATGACGCTTGTTGATTGGCTGCTGTGCAGCCTTTCAAAAAGCACCAAGAAAGCGCCGAACACCGAACCCGAACTTTTACATAAATGTTCGGGTCCGGGTGCCGAAAAACCTAAAGTTTGGTACGAACCCGAACTTTACAGTTCGGGTGCGCTCAACTCTACTCATCAGTATACCAAAAAAAAATATATGCTAAGCTATTCCACCACAAAAATTCCAATGAAAAAATGTATATGTTTTTGACATGGTAGCCTATGGTTGACAGTGGTGGCATCCATCACCCACAGGGTATCATGGGATCCATTTAAGACATATATGAAATCTGTAGAAAAGCTCATGAATTACACGCTAAACTGATGAATTTATAGCCTATGGGTGACAGATGCCAGTGCTATAATGTATGCATAATATGCAGTGAACTCCCCTCGTGACGTCTGCAGGCAGCTGCACTATTCTGTTTTACAGAATTTAGTAAAACTTGTTTTCATATGCCAGTGCCTTAGCGCCTGATTTACCACATTCCTTAAAGGGAACCTGTCATCAACTTTATGCTCCCTGTACTAATGGTAGCATAAAGTAGAGACAGGTGAGTTGATCTCAGCGTTCTGTCATTTAAGGCCCCTTTCACACGGGCGAGTATTCCGCGCAGATGCGATGCGTGAGTTGAACGCATTGCACCTGCACTGAATCCTGACCCATTCATTTCTATGGGGCTGTGCACACGAGCGGTGATTTTCACTCATCACTTGTGCGTTGTGTGAAAATCGCAGCATGCTCTATATTCTGCGTTTTTCACGCAACGCAGGCCGCATAGAAATGAATGGGGCTGCGTGAAAATCGCAAGCATCCGCAAGCAAGTGCGGATGCGGTGCGATTTTCACGCACGCTTCCTAGGTGACGATCGGGATGGAGACCCGATCATTATTATTTCCCCTTATAACATGGTTATAAGGGAAAATAATAGCATTCTGAATACAGAATGCATCGTAAAATAGGGCTGGAGGGGTTAATTTTTTTTTTAACTCACCTTAATCCACTTGTTCGCGCAGCCGGCATCTCTTCTGTCTTTAACTGTGAGCAATAGGACCTTTGATGGTGATGGATCATGTGATGGACCATGTGATGAACCATGTGATGAACGCAGTGACATCATCAAAGGTCCTATTGCTCACAGTTAAAGACAGAAGAGATGCCGGCTGCGCGAACAAGTGGATTAAGGTGAGTTAAATTTTTTTTAAAAAAAACATTTTTTAACCCCTCCAGCGCTATTTTACTATGCATTCTGTATTCAGAATGCTATTATTTTCCCTTATAACCATGTTATAAGGGAAAATAATACAATCTACAGAACACCGATCCCAAGCGCGAACTTCTGTGAAGAAGTTCGGGTTTGGGTACCAAACATGCGCGGTTTTTCTCACGCGAGTGCAAAACGCATTACAATGTTCCCGCAACGCACCCGCACCTTTTCCTGCAACGCCCGTGTGAAACCAGCCTAAAAGTTTAAAGTAAGTGGTTGCCGAGAACCAACATCACAATCATTGCAGTTTGGGCCTGGAAAAGAGTCACATCCACCTGAGAAGAGTCCTGGTTATTCATGACTTCCTGCTCTCCTGCTGATGACTGACCGTCTTCTACCTAGTTTTCTCCCTTTCTCCCTAGGAGAGAACCGCCAATCATCAGCAGATGGGGGAGAGAGCAGGAGATTATAATAACCAGGACTCTTCTCAGGTAGATTTGACTCTTTTCCAGGCCTGGGCTGCAATGATTATGATGCTGGTTCTCGGCAACCACTTACTTTTAGCTCATGAGTGACACACCGCTGACATCAGCATTTCTGTCACTATTTTATACTGTGCACGGTGAGGTCAGCATAAGGTTGATGACAGGTTCCCTTTAACCTCTTCCGGACACATAACGTACCGGTACGTCATGTTGTCCTGGTACTTAAGGACACATGACGTACCAATAAGTCATGTATAGTTCTGATCAGGACCCGGTGCCTGCTCAAATCATTGAGAAGGCACCTTGGCTAAATGCGCGGGGGGAAGGTGTCCCGTGACCACACCGTGTCGGTGATCGCCGCAAACCGCGGCTTTTACCTCTGGTTGCTGCGGTGATCGGGCGTGCCATCGGGTCCCCATGCGGCTGTAGGGGGGAACCGATGGCAGGGAAGGCAGCGCAATGCCTTCCGGTGATGAGCCTGTGAGATCCAGCCCCCTGGATCTCACAGGCCGGAAGCTGTATGAGTAATACACTCTGTATTACTCATACAGCCAATGCATTCCAATACAGAAGTATTGGAATGCATTGTAAAGGGATAAGACCCCCAAAAGTTGAAGTCCCAAAGTGGGACAAAAAATTAAGTGAAAAAAGGTTGAAAAAATAAAGTTTCCCCCCAAAAAAATTTAACTTTTCAAGTAAAAAAAAAAAAAAACGTCATTTTCCCCAAATAAAGTAAAAAAAAAAAAAAAAATAGGGGGAAAAAAAAGTATACATATTAGTTATCGCCGCGTCCGTATATCGATTGGCTCTATAAACATATCACATGATCTAACCCCTCAGATGAACACCGTAAAAAAATAAAAAATAAAAACTGTGCTAAATAAACCATTTTTTTGTCACCTTATATCACAAAAAGTACAACAGCAAGCGATCAAAAAGGCGTTTGCCCACCAAAATAGTAGCAATCTAACCGTCACCTCATCCCGCAAAAAATGAGCCCCTACATGAGACAATCGCCCAAAAAATAAAAAATAATATGGCTCAGAATATGCAGACACTAAATCATCATTTTTTTTCGTTTTAAAAAAGCTGTTATTGTGTAAAACTTACATAAATAAAAAAAAAGTAGGTATCGCCGCGTCCATATCTACCGGCTCTATAAAATTATCACATGACCTAACCCCTCAGATAAACACTGTAAAAAATTTTAAATAAAAACTGTGCTAAATAAACAATTTTTTGTCACCTTACATCACAAAAAGTGGAAGCAAGCGATCAAAAAGTCACACACACACCAAAATAGTGCCATTCAAACCGTCATCTCATCCTGCAAAAATCATACCCTACCCAAGATAATCTCCCAAAAACTGAAAACATTATGGCTCTCAGACTATGGAAACCAGGGGCGTAGCTAATGGCTCATGGGCCCTGGTGCAAGAGTTCAGCTTGGGCCCTCTTCCCTCAGTGCTTTGTGGCCAGGGGCAGGAAGCACAAGGCCGTCATGCTGCCCGAGGCATAAATTGGAACGGCACCCCCTTGAGCCAGAGGTGTAACTTGACCAGCATGCACTTTCTATAATACTGGTGTCTTCCTATGCACCACAAGGGTCTTTGGGCCCCCTCAGGCTCCTGGGCCCGGTAGCGACTGCTACCTCTGCACCCCCTATAGCTACGCCCCTGATGGAAACACTAAAACATGATTTTTTTTGCTTAAAAGATTAAATCATTGTGTAAAACTTACATAAATAAAAAAAAGTATACATATTAGGTATCGCAGCGTCCGTAATAACTTGCTCTATAAAAATATCACATTACCTAACCCCTCAGGTGAATACCGTAAAAAATAAAAATAAAAACGGTGTAAAAAGAGCAATTTTTTGTCACCTTACATCACAAAAAGTGTAATAGCAAGCGATCAAAAAGTCACACGCACCCCAAAATAGTGCCAATCAAACCGTCATCTCATCCCGCAAAAAATCGTACCCTACCCAAGATTATCACCCAAAAACTGAAAAAATTAGGGCTTTCAGACTATGGAAACACTAAAACATTATTTTTTTTGTTTAAGAAAAGAAATCATTGTGTAAAACTTACATAAATAAATAAAAAGTATACATATTATGTGTCTCCGCGTCCGTGACAACCTGGTTTATAAAAATACCACATTATCTAACCTGTCAGATGAATGTTGTAAATAACAAAAATAAAAACGGCGCCAAAAGAGCTTTTTCTTGTTACCTTCCTTTACAAAAAGTGTAATATAGAGCAACCAAAAATCATATGTACCCTTAACTAGTACCAACAAAACTTCCATCCTATCCCGTAGTTTCTAAAATGGGGTCACCTTTTTGGAGTTTCTACTCTAGGGGTGCATCAGGGGGCTTCAAATGGGACATGGTGTAAAAAAAAACAGTCCAGCAAAACCTGCCTTCCAAAAACCGTATGGCATTCCTTTCCTTCTGCGCCCTGCCGTGTGCCCGTACAGCAGTTTATGACCACATATGGGGTGTTTCTGTAAACTACAGAATCAGGGCCATAAATAATAAGTTTTGTTTGGCTGTTAACCCTTGATTTGTAACTGGAAAAAAATTATTAAAATGGAAAATCTGCCAAAAAAGTGAAATTTTGAAATGATATCTCTATTTTCCATTAATTCTTGTGGAACACCTAAAGGGTTAACGACGTTTGTAAAATCAGTTTTAAATACCTTGAGGGGTGTAGTTTCTAGAATGGGTTCCTTTTTGGGTGGTTTCTATTATGTAAGCCTCACAAAGTGACTTCAGACCTGAACTAATACCTAAAAATTGGGTTTTTGAAAATTTCTAAAAAGTTTCAAGATTTGCTTCTAAACTTCTAAGCCTTGTAACATCCCCAAAAAATAAAATATAATTCCCAAAATTATCCAAACATGAAGTAGACATATGGGGAATGTAAAGTAATAACTTATTTTGGAGGTATTACTATGTATTATAGAAGTAGAGAAATTGAAACTTGGAAATTTGCAATTTTTAAAAAAATTTGGGTAAATTTGGTATTTTTTTATAAATAAAAATTATTATTTTTTGCTTAATTTTACAAGTGTCATGAAGTACAATATGTGACGAAAAAACACTCTCAGAATGGCCTGGATTAGTCAAAGCGTTTTAAAGTTATCACCACTTAAAGTGACACTGGTCAGAACTGCAAAAAATGGCCTGGTCCTTAAGGTGAAATAAGGCTGTGTCCTTAAGGAGTTAAGAAACGCAGGCCTTTAACAAATTTGGCGCATCTTCTGGCAATCCATGGGTCAGATTTAAGATAATTTTTGTCTGTTTCCGGCTGAAATTAGAGTAGATCAGTCGGGCTACTGGAGACCACATCCCTCCGATTAAAGAGTGCTGAGAGTGGCAAAAAAATGGAAAAATTGTGCACAAAAAGCCACTTTTGTGCCAGGAAACAGATGTACAGCTTTACAATAAATTCCTCCAATGTCTAGGCAGGTTTGGTGTTAAAAAGTAGAGTTTTGGCTTAAACTTATCAAACGATTTAAAGATCTGTTCTACTTTGCATAAACAATCATTTATGAATTAGCTGTAATTTTGTAATGTATTTCTATTAAAGGGAGTCTGTCACCAGATTGTGACCTTATAGACCGCTTACATAGCGCTCTAGCATAGCAGTCTATGATTCTAATGGTACCTTTGATGTTTTCTTGTGAAGTTCCCCCAAGGCAAAAACAGGCTTTTATTCATATGTAAATTAGGGCTCGCAAGTGCCCAGGGGCGGCGTTCACCTCGTTGGTGCCCAGGCTGTTCTGCCTTTTTTTCATCATATTCCCGCCCCAGCCTCTTCCTCTGCCCGCCCCGCTCTTCCTTTGCGTCCTCCTTCTCAAGTTCTCTGCAGCGAGATCCCGCGCCTGCGCTCTCCATTGCTTGGCCGGGGCATGCGCACTGCGATGCCCATTGTGGGTGTCTCTGGTCCGCCTCCTCGTCGCTGTTTCTTGCCGTTGGCCGGCGCATGCGCAGTAGCTACTGCGATGCCGTGCCTAAAATGGGCATCGCAGTGCACATGCCCCGGCAAAGCAATGGATAGTGCAGGCGCGGGATCTCGCTGCAGAGAAGGAGGACGCAAAGGAAGAGCGGGGCGGGCAAAGGTAAGAGGCTGGGGCGGGGATATGACAAAAGAGGCAGAACAGCCTGGGGCGGCATTCACCTCGTTGGTGCCCAGGCTGTTCTGCCTCTTTCGTCATATCCCCGCCCCAGCCTCTTCCTCTGCCCGCCCCGCTCTTCCTTTGCGTCCTCCTTCTCAAGTTCTCTGCAGCGAGATCCCGCACCTGCGCTCTCCATTGGTTGGCCGGGGCATGCGCACTGCGATGCCCATTGTGGGTGTCTCTGGTCAGCCTCCTCGCCGCTGTTTCTTGCCGTTGGCTGGCGCATGCGCAGTAGCTACTTCGATGCCATGCCTAAAATGGGCATCGCAGTGCACATGCCCCGGCAAAGCAATGGATAGTGCAGGCGCGGGATCTCGCTGCAGAGAAGGATGCAAAGGAAGAGCGGGGCGGGCAGAGGAAGAGGCTGGGGCGGGGATATGACAAAAGAGGCGAACAGCCTGGGCACCAACGAGGTGAACGCCGCCCCTGGGCACTTGCGAGCCCAAATTTACATATGAATAAAAGTCAGTTTTTGCCTTGGGGGAACTTCACAAGAAAACATCAAAGGTACCATTAGAATCATAGACTGCTATGCTAGAGCGCTATGTAAGCGGTCTATTAGGTCAAAATCTGGTGACAGACTCCCTTTAACCTTTATTGCTCCTGTCTTGCGTTCTGGGCTATGATTTTATGTGAATTTATGTCCAGGGGCAGGGCGTTGATAGGAGAGTTTCTATGGAATTAGCTGGGTGGGAGGAACTATAAGCTAGCTGCGTATTGTTAGGGGCGGGGCTGGAGCTGTGGCAGAGGAAGGAGGAGTGCATCATGGGTTTGGTTGGTTTCAGGAACAGGAAGTGCTACATACAGGGCAGAAACAGACAAGGGGAACTGGTTTACATGGTGAAAATGGGTCAGCAGAGTCCAAAAAAAAAAAAAAAGCATAGGGAAGCATAGTAATCCTGGAAAACCCTTTTAAGGTTGTAGTCATTAAAAACACTTAGGGGGTCCATAAATTATTCTATATTAGGTGTATTTCTGGGGCGAATTGCACCGCAATCTGCAACTTTTCGGCCAGGTGTAAAAAAGTGGGTGGGGCGTGTGTGAAGAACGGGACTCATTCACCATTTTCTACGCAAGGAAGCTGGCTTACAGTTAGACTGGAGCTGGATGCACCGAAGTTATGTGGAGGCCTGCGTCGCAAATATACTGTAGGGGTTATTAAGACCAGCAGCTAAAACGCTGATCTTAATAAATGTGCTCCTTAGAATTACATTACTTTAGTATCATTATTTTGTGCCAATTATTGTGTTTTTATGAATGTAAACTCCATGAGGTGTGTTGCCCAAAATCTTAACACGCTGCCAAACAATATACGATAGCTGTGGGAAGTGCTATTGTTTATGGATGGATCAAGCCTGAGATGCTCCAAATCAGCCTTGGATAAAAAATAAAAATAAAAATAAAACTCTTGACACATAGAACATCCCTTAGGCAAGGGTATACATGCCATAGAGATGCTGCATGCATCAGCAATGGAGCCCTTAGAGAGATAGTGCCCAGTCCTGCATGGGACCATCCCACATTACTGTGCAGGACTTTCATCTTCAGAGGCATTGCATGCAAGAAGATGGTGAATTTTCCAAAGGATCATGGACCCGTCCATGTCATATATACGTACCTGTCCATTCTCTGGTGGTGAGCGCGGCCATTCTGTTGTGGCACAGCTGGGGGGGGCGGCGGCATCATTCTATTGCTGTAGCAACCAGCCCCACTGACATTGTGGATGGTTGGCCTATCAGGGAGCAGGGATGTCGGGCCAATTAGGCTCAGTGCTGCCGTCACATGCTTCCTGTCAGTGTGAGATTTAAACAGCTAGCTGTTTATGTGGTACTCACATATCTTTCTGGTTTAGACTCTGGCATGATTTTGACTTAGCTTTTAGATTTTCATCCAGTCCTGGTCTTGACCTCTTTCCGTTTAACGACTCTTTTACCCCTCTAGGTTTAGGCCCCTGCACTAAGTCAAGTCAGGGACCATCGCCAAGTTGCAGACCACCATTTAGGATGGATCGTGCAAGTAGGTAGGGACAGTGGTGGGGTGCAGTACAGGGCTGCACTGTTCCCTATTCTACGTAACAGTCTGATTTTTTTTTTTTCATTGACGCCTCCCTTCTTTTACATCCAGGTACTGTTCTGTCCAATGTATTCAGCAGGGTTGATTTTTTTCTTAGGTCATGGAAACAACAAAAAGTAACCGTGCTCTGTCCTATAGACACAAGAACCCCAAGAAGTTGGCTGAGTACTTGGGAAAAAGTTGTTAAAGAGCCCCAGGGTAGAAGACATCAGGCTAAGACATCTTGAGATGACTTCCAGTCTTCTATAACCATTATCCTTACAGTCACCCACAGAATGCCGACTGATCTATACAGGAAGATGCACATTTTGTTCTCTCTTTCATTATGCACATTAGGACTAAGTCCCAAACATCTGGCAGCTGAGATTGGTTTAAGACAACTAGACATATTTGTTCCAGTAGCTTCATTGTAAGGCAGGAGAATGCTGTTTGCTACGTTGCCAACATGCCGAGATGTCTTCCAAAGTTCACGTTCTACGTTCTCCGTCCTCGAGATTCCTGCATCTCCCAGATGGCACCAAATATGACATCTGCAATTTCCTGGGCTCGGTTCATTTTGACTTGTTTTTCAATGGATCTTCTAATTCCATTAACCGGTAACATTCTGAATTATTTTGGCCGAGATTCCGGCAAAGCGTTTGTGGTGTATAATTGCATACATGGACCTCAGTGAGAAACTTGTCATGAAATAGCCATATGCAGTTATATGTATTTATGGAAATGGTCTCACGTACATAGTCTTCTTACGGCTCTGTACAATCTCCATGTTGTATAATGCCATAATATGATCCTATAGACTTTACTGTATCTCCACCATGTTTCATTAGATGTTGTATTATGGACAAGTCCTCACCTAGAAACGCTGATTTTAAGTAGGAACATTGTGGCTCTGTATATAACATACAGTTAGTGTTGAGCGAGCACCAAAGTGCTCGTGTGCTCTGGCCCGAACACATCAATATGCTCGTGTGTTCTACCGAGCACCCAAGCACAATGAAAGTCAATGGGAGAGCCGCAGGCACCCCCTGCTCAGAAGAGAAGAGGGTGTCTGGTTCATAAACAAAGGTTTGAAATTGATGGAAACCCCATCAAAATGGTTTGGAAACAGCATTAAGAGGATAGCTGGATGCATCTTTCTTAGTCTCGTATTATGTACGACATGCAATAGATACCCACAAAAAGGCTATATGCCAAAAGCCAGGTATGTGCAAGCCATCCATCTATCCATCCATGAGACAGATAACAGTTAGCATACTTTACAATGGCAGCCTTGTGCACTATGAGATATTCCAAACCAGCTCTCATCTGACTGAGAACCAGTAAACCTCAAAGTTATTTTGCATCTGTTGGATGGCTTTTGTGGACCTGCACACCTAGATCAATATCATTAGGGCGACAAAAAGTTTTCCAATTGTCCTAACATAATATTCAATAACCTTTTTATACAGTTTTGTCATGTAAAAACTTATTTGCATAAACATGGGCATATGGGAAAGACATGCAAATGAGCAGAATCAGCCTTGTTTTTCAGCTGTCATAAGACTATGAAAACCAATAGATGGCGCTATTGAGTTATGAACAGCTCTATCTATTGGTTTCACAGTCTTATGACAAGAGTAGACTAATAGTTTTGTCAGAAGACTATGAAACCAAAAGAGGGCGCAGTTCATAACTCAATAGTGCCATCTATTGGTTTCATAGTCTTCTGACAAGAATATTAGACTATGAGTCTTATGACTTATTAGTGTAGCCTTTTGCATGGAAAATTCTCAATAAAAATTTGCGATTAGCATATTCGTGATCTACACTGAGTTATTACCCAGCTTTCCCAGTGTCAGATATCATCACTGAGTTATTACCCAGCTTTCCCAGTGTCAGATTTTATCACTGAGTTATTACCCAGCTTTCCCAGTGTCAGATATCATCCTAGTGTAGATTGCGAATATTCTAATTGCAAATTTTTATTGCGAATTTTCCATGCAAAAGGCTACACTAATAAGCTTGTCATAAGACTCATAGTCTAATATTCTTGTCAGAAGACTATGAAACCAATAGATGGCGCTATTGAGTTATGAACAGCGCCATCTATTGGTTTCATAGTCTTCTGACAAAACTATTAGTCTACTTTTGTCATAAGACTATGAAACCAATAGATGTAGCCTTTTGCATGGAAAATTTTGAATAAAAATTTGCGATTACAATATGGGTAATAACTCAGTGATAAAATCTGACACTGGAAAAGTTGGGTAATAACTCAGTGAAGATATCTGACACTGGGAAAGCTGGGTAATAACTCAGTGATAAAATCTGATACTGGGAAAGCTGAGTAATAACTCAGTGATAAAAATTTGACACTGGGAAAGCTGGGTAATAACTCAGTGACAAAATCGGACACTGGGAAAGCTGGGTAATAACTTAGTGAAGATATCTGACACTGGGAAAGCTGGGTAATAACTAGGTGATGATATCTGACACTGTGAAAGCTGGGTTATTACTCAGTGATAAAATCGGACACTGGGAAAGTTGGGTAATAACTCAGTCAAGATATCTGACAATGGGAAAACTGGGTAATAACTCAGTGATGATCGCGAATATTCTAATCGCAAATTTTTATTGCGAATTTCCCATGCAAAAGGCTACACTAATAATCTTGTCATAAGACTAAGACTAAGTCTAATATTCTTGTCAGAAGACTATGAAACCAATAGATATGGCGCTATTGAGTTATGAACAGCACCCTTTATTGGTTTTCATAGTGTTCTGACAAAACTATTAGTCTACTCTTGTCATAAGACTGTGAAACCAATAGATGGCGCTGTTCATAACTCAATTGCGCCATCTATTGGTTTTCATAGTCTTATGACAGCTGAAAAACAAGGCTGATTCTGCTCATTTGCATGTCTTTCCCATATGCCCATGTTTATGCAAATTAGTTTTTACATGACAAAACTGTATAGAAAGGTTATTGAATATTATGTAAGGACAATCAGAAAACTTTTTGTCGCCCTATTGATATTGATCTAGGTGTGCAGGTCCACCCAAGCCATCCAACAGATGCAAAATAACTTTGAGGTTTACTGGTTCTCAGTCAGATGAGAGCTGGTTTGGAATATCTCATAGTGCACAAAGCTGCCATTGTAAGGTATGCTGGCTGTTATCTGTCTCATGGATAGATGGGTGGCTTGCACATACCTGGCTCTTGGCAACCTTTGTGTGGTTGTCTATTGTATGTTGTACATAATAGGAGTCTAAGACACATCCAGCTATCCTCTCAATGCTGTTGGGTAACACCCTCTTCTCTTCCGAGCAGGGGGTGCCTGGGGTACTCCCATTGACTTCTATTGTATTAAATTGTACTCGAGCACCCGAAGTATTCGGCCGAGCACTCGGATCTGCCGAGCATAGCGATGCTCGAGCCGAACAGGTTTTCTGCCAAGCATGCTCGCTCAACACTACATACAGTATCTCACAAAAGTGAGTACACCCCTCACATTTTTGTAAAAAATGTATTTTTCATGGGACAACACTCGAGATCTGACACTTTGATACAATGTAAAGTCAATGTACAGCTTGTATAACTGTAAACTTGGTGTGCCCTCAAAATAACTCAACACACAGCCATTAATGTCTAAACCGCTGGCAACAAAAGTGAGTACACCCCTAAGTGAAAATGGCCAAATTGTGCCCAAAGTGTCAATATTTTCTGTGGCCACCATTTTTCTCCAGCACTGCCTTAACACTCTTGGGCATGGAGTTCACTAGAGCTTCACAGGTTACCACTGGAATCCTCTTCCACTCCTCCATGATGACATTACAGAGCTGGTGGATGTTAGAGACCTTGCACTCCTCCTCCTTCCGTTTGAGGATGCCCCACAGATGCTCAATAGAGTTTAGGTCTGGAGACATGCTTGGCCAGTCCAGCACCTTTACACTTAGTTTCTATAGCAAGGCAGTGGTTGTTTTGGAGGTGAGTTTGGGGTCGTTATCATGTTGGAATACTGCCCTGCGGCCACGTTTCTGAAGGGAGGGGATCATGCTCTGCTTCAGTATTCCACAGTACATGTTGCCATTCATGGTTCCCTCAATGAACTGTAGCTCCTCACAGCCGGCAGCACTCATGCAGCCCCAAACCATGACACTCCCACCACCATGTTTGTAGGCAAAACACACTTTTCTTTGTACTGCTCACTTGCTTGACACCATCGGAACCACAAATAAGTTTATGTTGGATTAATTAGACCACAGGACGTGGTTCCAGTAATCCATGTCATTAGTCTTCTTGTCTTCAGCAAACTGTTTGTGGGCTTTCTTCTGCATCATCTTTAGAAGAGGCTTCTTTCTAGGACGACAGCCATGCAGACCAATTTGATGTAGTGTGCGGCGTATGGTCTGTGCACTGACAGGCTGACCCCCCACCCCTCTAACCTCTGCAGCAAGGCTGGCAGCACTCATACCTCTATGGATATGATGCTGAGCACGTGCACTCAACTTCTTAGGTTGACCATTGCGTGGCCTGTTCTGATGTTAACCTGCTGTATGGTCTTGGCCACCATGCTGCAGCTCAGTTACAGGGTGTTGACAATCTTCTTATAGCCTCAGCCATCTTTATGTAGAGCAACAACAGTGGCGTACCTAGGGTGTTTGGCACTCGGGATGGGTCTTTTCTCTGGCACCCCCCCCCCCCCTTTCCAATACTTGACCACATACCTCTTACATCCAGGGACATCTCCTGTCATGTAGACCTTCTCTTTCCACTTCTCCTCCATTAGACCACCATAACAAATTATTTCAGCCGCATCTCATCTCTACAGAGTTTGTAGCACAGATACGTTAGATTTCTCGATTTTTCCATCAACCTCCCCATCCTGGTGTCCCCACAGTGTCATCCTGCCACCCCCAATACTGTGCCCGTTGTGCCCCCCAATGCCCCAGGTACTATACTGATGAAAAAATAGTGACATAATTGGGGTAATTTATCAAACTGGTGTAAAGTAGAAATGAATTTCCAAAAGAGCTGTCAAATATGAAAGTTGGAATCTGATTGGCTGCAATAGGCAACTAAGCCAGTTCTACTTTACACCATTTTGATAAATTACCCCAAATGTCCCTATAGTGTCTACAGCAGCTATAATGTCCCCTAGAGTGCCCCCAGTAATAATAACACCCTATATTGTGCTCCAAGTAATAATCCCTGTATAGTGTCCCCAGAAATAATAGAATTGCCCCTACAGTGGCTCCCCAATAGCAAGGCCCCCCACGCTGCCCCCATACAGTATTTCCCCCACACTGCCCCCATACAATAATTTTCCCCACACTGCCCCATACAGTAGTTTCCCCCACACTGTCCCCACACAGTAGTGTCCCCCACACTTTCCCCACACAGTAATGTCCCCCACACTTTCCCCACACAGTAATGTCCCCCACACAGTATTTTTCCCCACACTTCCCTCATACAGTAGTGTCCCCCACACTGCAGTTTCCCCCACATTGCCAATATAGTAATTTGCCCCCCACAAAGTAATCCCTCCCATAATTATTGCCCCCACATAGTAATCCATCCCATAATATTTTGCCCCCACACAGTATCCCACCATATTTTTCCCCCACATGTTCTCCTGTGTGCACCCCCCTCATGTACCCCAAAGTTGGCACATAAAATAAAAATGTGCCCGCACACAATATCCCACCATATTTTCCCCCCACATGTCCCCCAAAGTTGGCACATAAAATAAAAAAATAAAAGCTAAATACTCATCTGCGCTTGCTCGCAGAGTCCCGGCACAGGCGCGCGCCATGACGTCATCGCGCGAGCCTGCGCCAGGATTTCACTACCGGTTAGGCCTCAGGCCTACTAGGCCTGAAGCCTATGGCGGTTATCGGCGGCGGGGCAGGGAACTATGTGCTCCGCTCCCGTGCCCCGCCGCAGTATGTGGGCATCAGCGCTTCAGCAATGAGCGCTTACATCTGTATTGATGGAAGCGCTCATTGCTTCTGGGCCTAGCAGTGGCACCCCCGTGAGAGCCGGCACCCAGTGCGAACCTCGCCCCCCCCCCCCCCCGCCCCCTCTGGGAACGCCACTGAGCAACAATTCTTTTTTTCAGATCTTCATCGCCATGTTGAACTTCCAGTGACCAGTATGAGAGAGTGTGAAAGCGATAACACCAAATGTAACACACCTGATCCCCATTCACAGCTGAGACCTTGTAACACTAACGAGTCACATGACACCGGGGAGGGAAAATTGCTAATTTGGCACAATTTGGCCATTCTCACTTAGGGGTGTACTCACTTTTGTTGCCAGCGGTTTAGACATCGTGGGTGATGCTATTGGCTTACCACAACTTCCCCCATTACCGAATGTTTTAATTCACGTGACAGGGATATGCAGCGGCGGCTGTGCGGGCATCAGAAGCGACGCGGGTGCTGGGGAGCGCGGTAGGTATAACGAGTATGAGGGGGCCGGGCATTAGGAGGGACATTATAGGGGTTAGATAACCCCTTTAACTTCCGATAATCCCTTCCTGTTAGGAAGGTCCCTTGACAATAAACTCATTGCAAAAATGGGAACCCAAGTAATCAGCTGTAATCTGCAGCGCCACCACAGGGAAAATAAAGTATTACACAGTGTCCATTCACATCAATGGTTTCTCTGTGCAATACAGGCCAGGACAGGTCCTCCAGAGCCGGAGATAGTCATTGTAACAGCTCTCTACTCTGGACAAGAGATGAAGATCCTGAACAGGATCCACCCTCTATTAACTGAGAATTCCCTAATATACAAATATCAAAATCAATAATCTAAATAATGTTTAGTGTCTATTCCCATTATTCACACAGTCCAATACACTGGCAGCTTTTTGATTTCCAACTAATACCAGCGGATTCATCATACAACATCTCTAAATGGTATATAATGGGTTCATTAGAACTTATACATAGGTTGGTCAAAGTGTTTGTCATTTTTGCAGCAAGAATAAGGGCATCAGCTATAGGATACTTGCAGTCGACGGTTACAAGAATAAAAGGGTTGAGTAGGGGAGGTATACCTGTTGAACGGAACTCAACGGGTATACCTCCCCTACTCACCCTTCTATTATTGTGATATTCCTCTGGGGGTTTGGCGACTTTGCCTGGAGGATTCCTCCTCAACGTATTGGCACTGAATGCAGCGACCTCATCATCCTCATCATCTCCACCTACGAACCCCACATCTCCAAAGCACTCACCGCTCTAAGACAGGTGAGTGCATACATATCCCTCCGGGGATTGTGATGCCTTAGCCAGTAACCCTATGAGCACCTTCTCTCTCTTGCCATTTTACGTGGTCAAAAGTTACAAAAACTCAAACTGAATGTTACATTACACTTAAAACTGTAACATAATAACAACACAGTAAAATGGCCTCTGTAGCTGACCAAACAATTGAGATAAAATTTGGGATCAACCAAAGATTTGGGGTATATGGGGCTTCCCGACTCTTCCTTGGCAGTAGGCACCAGAACAAAGTAGGTGCCAGCATGTTGGAAATCAGAATGTCTGATCCCTTTCCATGAGAGATGAGCCTCTACTAGAGGAGTCTGTCCATCGGGGTTAGCACAGAACGGATGGACGTAGCATCGATAGCCGCCATCCACTAAATGCACATGACTGCAGATTTTTTGAAGTAGT
Organism: Bufo bufo; assembly: GCF_905171765.1. Classification (NCBI taxonomy): domain Eukaryota; kingdom Metazoa; phylum Chordata; class Amphibia; order Anura; family Bufonidae; genus Bufo; species Bufo bufo. The sequence goes on along the minus strand of NC_053394.1, from coordinate 34,469,050 downwards.
TAAAACATCAGATACTGAGCTTGGGAGACACCACGGAAGCCTCCTGGGTGCCCAACTCAGAGTCGTAGCCTTCTTCAGTTAACTAGCCTAGCCCTGTACGTATCTGAGCCTTCTGACCAAGACTTGCTAGCACGTCATGGCATCTACACCAGGTGAAACGTCAATCCCCTTCCCCTTGCTAAAGTTGTGACCAAAACTCCATGATATGTACAGCAATGCTACACCTCCACCATACTTTCAACTTGACTTCTCCAGTGCAGACTTGTGCCCACAGAGACTGGCACAATAAGTAATGCAAGTGCCTGCCCCTGTAGAAACAATACCGTAAGACCAGTTATTTTTGCTGTATTATACGCACTGTGATTGGCACATTTGTAATAATACTGTTGTGACGTGCACGGTTATGTGGATATATGCTGGCACTACTGTTTGGCCTACATTTGTGGGTATAACAGTTGAGACTAGCTGCAAGGTGTAAAACAAAACACGCAATGCAACAGCTCTCTGCAAACCAAATAAAGTACAACAATGCATAATAATTGCTAGTGCTATACTTATAGATTAGAGATGCTTGGCAAATACATTTTGTACAAAATTATTTGAGCCCGTCTGCCGCACGTCAAGGCGATCTCTGTAAGACGGGTTCCTAGCACTAAATTCTACCTGTTTTGTGCCATGACGGCTACCATACAATTCAGGGAGTGTAGGTTCCACATGCATGCTGGGCCTGCTTTAATTGATGTCATTGTTGGTGCCAAAATGGCCTCCATTATATCCAAGGAATGCAGGTACCAACATGCATGCCGGGCCCACTCCAAACCACTCCTGGTGCCAGATGATTTGCCAAGCATCTCTAATCTAGCAATTATTATGCATTTTTGTACTTCATTTGGTTTGCAGAGACCTGGTGCATTGCATGTTTTGTTTTACAGTGTTGTTCTCAGCCATAGCAACGTGCCCCTGCGCATTGGGATGTGCTGACTGCCCCCCTTTTTCTTTGCTAGCTGCAAGGTGGCATGGTTGGGTAGGTGCTTAGTGGAACAATCCAGGGGCGTCATCTGCATCTTCAGTCGGGGGCACACAAGCTGAAAACACACAATTGCTTAAGGATATAAGTAGGGTTGGTTACTTGGTTTTGGAGGTGCATCCAGGATTTTTGAGGGACTATGTGGAGTATACCTGCTATCGTACTTCCATGACTGAGACTCCCGAATGGCAGCCAGAGGGTTAAAGTGTCATGATTGTTGTAAAAAATAACAGCACATGACAATGCCTTTCTAAGGCTCCATTCACACATCTGCAATTCCATTCCGCATTTTGCAGACCCATACATTTCTATGGGGCCGCACGACGTGCGGCCACGATCCGGAACTGCGGACCCGCACTTCCGGGTCCGCAATTCCGATCCTGGAAAAAATAGAACATGTCCTATTCTTGTCCGCAAAAGCGGACAAGAATAGACATATTCTCTTAGTGCCAGCAATGTGTGGTCCGCAAAACACACATGGATGTGTGAATGGACCCTAACAAAGCTAGAACCTGCCCTGTACCTCACCTGCATCCAGAAATCTCCAAATTCACTGCTCTGCTAGATTATCTTCAGCCTGGCAGCTCAGAGGGCATGTCCTTTCTGCTGTAGCTCTGTCCCTGTAACTGCCACAGCTTCTAAGGCCTCTTTCACATGGGCGTCGCGTGTGAGGACTGGATAGGATGCAGGTGCTTTGGGGGAAAATACGCAATTTTTTGGCACGAGTGCAAAGCGTTTTGAGAAAAATCGGCATGTTTGGTACCCAGACCCGAACCTGGACTTCTTCACAGAAGTTCGGGTTTGGGATCGGTGTTGTGTAAATTTTATTATTTTCCCTTAGGCTTCGTTCACATCAGCGTTCAGCCTTTCTATTCTCCTACTCCGTTATAGGGGCAGGAAAAACGGAAAGGACGGATTCGGCCCATAACTGAGCCGAACGGAGCCTACGGACGCCATAGACCCCCATAGACTATAATGGGGTCTGTTAGGTTTATGCTCTGAAGATGATTTTGGAGCGGAGACAAAAGTAGTGCATGCAGGATTTTTATCTCCGCTTCAAAAATCTTCCTCTGGGCAGAAACCTAACGGACCCCATTATAGTCTATAGGGGTCTATGGGGTTCGTAGGCTCCGTTCGGCTCAGTTATGTGCCAAATCCGTCCTTTCCGGAAAGGCTGAACGCTGATGTGAACTTAGCCTTATAACATGGTTATAAGGGAAAATAATAGCATTCTTACTACAGAATGCTTAGTAAATTAGGGATGGAGGGGTTGAAAAAATAAAAATTAAAATTAAACTCACCTCATCCACTTGTTCGCGCAGCCCGTCTCGTCTTCTTTCTTCTTCTTTGAGGACCTGGAAGGAAAAGGACCTTTGGTGATGTCACTGCGCTCATCACATGGTCCATCACCATGGTGATGGATCATGTGATGGACCATGTGATGAGCACAGTGACATCACCAAAGGTCCTTTTCTCCCAGGTCCTCAAAGAAGAAGAAAGAAGACGAGCCGGGCTGCGTGAACAAGTGGATGAGGTGAGTTTAATTTTTATTTTATTTTTTAACCCCTCCATCCCTATTTTACTAAGAATTCTGTAGTAAGAATGCTATTATTTTCCCTTATAACCATGTTATAAGGCTAAGTTCACATCAGCGTTCAGCCTTTCCGTTCCCTGCAGGCGCCAGCACGCCTTCTTTTCAGCCAATCTGGTGCCGACTTCAACGATCACACCTCCTTTTCAAGTGGTACGTCATAGCGGAAGTGACGAGATACATAGCGGAAGTGACGAGGGTACCAGATTTTAACAGGTACCATTATATTTAAAAAAATAAAAAATTCTGATGAGTTATTTTTAATGTTCCTACAGCTTATCTTTTTACCACTCTTTTCAACACCAACCTAAAAGTGCCGTCTGCCCATACACCTTCAGTAGTCATTGGTCAAACCCTCGTAAAGCTATTCTTCCTGCTCCAAACACATGCATCCTGCTCCAAACACATGCATGCTTGGCTCTACTCAGTGTGTACATGTTTTCAGTGGGGAGGGGGCCACTACCAGACACCATATATGCCTCAGGATATCCAATATGCCAGATCTCTCTCCCGCACGACCCATCGGCCTTCAAGTAAGTCGTGACACTGTCATACACCTGAGCTAGTCAGCCAAACCACCAAGATCGCAGGTTTGGCAGGCTTTCTTGTAATGTCTAATATAAAAGCAAAGGGAAATAGTAAATTTATAAAATTCCTTTATTTGTCCATGGGAAAAAATATATATACCTACCATGAAGGCAGACCATGTGATTGCTTGGGCCCCAGGGATAGAGGGGCCCTGAGCTGAACTGAGCATTTTACAGCAGCCGCCACTAGGGGGAGCTCAGTGCAAAGAAATGATTTCCACTGATATCAACTTGAACTGTATACATTTCTATGCACAGAGCTCCCCCTAATGGTGGCTACAGGCAGACAGTTTTATAATATACTGCGTAAATGGAAGCAGGAGATTTTTCAGTGTTGTCCACTAAATACATTGAGAAGTATGTTGTTCAGAATGAGCACCATGTTTATTTAGCACCTGATTCCCCATAGAAGTTGGATAAAGTTGGTAAGGCAAAGAGCGATTTTTTAAAATTTATTTCTTTATTAAAATTTCTTCCACTTAAAAAAGTGAATACTTTGTCAGAAAATTTGTGGAGTTGCACTTTACATTCTGCATTGACTGTTTGACAGATACATACTGAAAAACTGGGTGGGGCTGGGGGACCATACTAAGTTTTGCTATATGGGCCTATGAGATCTGTGTACAGCCCTAGACCCATGAGATGCTGTAAGCATTGTAGATGCAGCCGCACACTCATTCTTTCTGTGCATTCGTGTCTACCTACAAAGCATCACTGGATGGACATGCAAAAAGTCTTAGAAACAGCAGGAGGCCAAGTGTAAAGTAACATGGCTGTATAATGTTATATGTTTAATTTTCTAATTGTTTAGTTTTCGTCTTGGGAGTTGTATAAAGACATCTGTAAAAGTACTCCCTCTAGAGTTCGCTGCAGCTTCAATGGTATTATAAAAAATAAAAAAACACTTTAGCAAATGTGGTTATGAAATATGCTTTTTTTGTTGTTGATGTGCCATATATAGGGACAGATCAATGGCATGGAACATCTTTCCCCTGGCTCTGCACAGTCTCAGTGTATTCCAATGTGTTGCAGTTTCATACTGTCTCCCCTGCCTCCTGCTTGTGATAGGTTTCTCCCTGTCAACAGGAGGCAAGGGAGGGCAGTGTGAAGCTGCATCTCACAGGAATACACCGGAGCTCCTGCACACAGTACTCACAGATAGTATAGACAGTTACTGTGAGTCAGCAAAGTTTTATTTGTTCAGCAGCACACTATGCATTTAGGAACATACAGAGGAAATAGGAGCTGAGTGGGGGGGGGGGTCTGAGAGCTGCAGCGGTGATTTGATAGGTGATGATGTCATCATGTCAGTTAAACAGGGGTCTGTGTAGTAATAATAATAATAATAATAATAATAATCTTTCTAATAAATAATATGATTAACATACCATACATTTTACCTAAGTCATGGAATATTTGAGGACTGTTAAATACATGATGCTGATATAATTAACGACAGTCCTTTTGTATTTTAATTGTTTTTCAAGTTCACCTTGGATATGATAATTCCAAGTTTACTTTTCTGACGCTGTAAGGAAAGCTCTTGAAGTTTGTCCTATTTTTTAAGACCTTGTTCTGAAAAACACAAAGGACAAACTTGCATCTAAGGAGCATGCCCAATGTTCTTCTGTGGAGCTTGTCATAGGCTCAGGACCCCTACTGCCTTCAATAAGGTCTTGTAATTGGCGCAGTCACGGTGATGGCTTTGGGGCATTAAATTGGTTTGTAATGAGGAAGGAAACACGGCTCATCAGGACTTTCTTCTTTTTATATAGTTATTTCTAAAGATGTGCAGGCAGCGAGGAACATTTGACGGTTTTGAATAGGAATTATATTGCTGCTTTTTATTGGTGAATGACGCCAGCTCTATATAGTAATATGCAGTCAGTAATTTTGAAATCTATAATATATGCTATAATGGTCATTTTATGCAGTATTTATGCAGTATGCTTTTTTAATAAATTCGAGGATTAGAAAAACATGGCTGCTTTCTACCAAAAACAGTACCGCACTGCTTCACTGGTTGTGTGTGGTATTGCAGCTCAGTCCTATTTTAGTGGTCTGACTGCAATACTTGACACCGCCTATAGACAGGTGTGTTTCAGGAAGACGGCAGCCATGTATTTCTAATCCTATGAAACCCATTCAAATGGGACTCCAAAACTGATGGCCTCTCTTTAGGACAGGCCATCAATATCAGATCACTGAGGGTCAGGCTATAATGCTATCTTTCCAGTTCCTAAAGGCTGAAGTAGACTGATCATTTGACTATAAATGCAGTGTCTGAGGGCCAAAGTTTGTCCACAGCCTCAGTTACAGCCCTCACAAGACCATTTTTTAACTCAACTCAAGTGTATCATGCCCTAGTGGTTGGTAACAGACCCATCACTTGTTATGACCCCAGATTACTTTGAGTCCACCACAGGAGTTGTCACCCAAACCCATGAAACACAGAGTAATATATATAATATATTATGCTATCATATATACCACTATAGTGGTGGCCCATGCTCTGCTCACAGCTCCCTGGCTACTATGGCTCGGACCCACTGATGTTCTCCTCCTTCCCAGCGAGCCCAACCATCGGAGAAGCTTGCTGTCCTCTTCATGTAGGCTGCAGCCTGCTTCCTGCCAGCGCTGCTCTCCGTAGGGCTCACCCCTAAAGGGCCAGTGCATGCACCTTAATCTTCCCCGGCTGATCACTCAGAGGCAAAGTGCCTGTGGGAAGGTGCCTGAGCAATAGGTTTCATTCCACTAGTTCCTGTAAAGGTGTGCTGATTAAGTTTGTTTGCCCATGTACTGACTTCTGCCTGTTTCCTAGATTTTGACCTGTTGCGGCCTGACCTGATCTCTGTCTGATCTGCATTTTGACCCTGAGTTGCTTGCACAGGTATTTTTTTTTACCCCTGTGGGTCACTTGATTGGAGGTGGCCTGGTGGTTCCCCTGCTCCAAGAGGTGGTGGCCTGGTGGTTCCCCTGCAGCAGTTTCCAGATCCCTGTATGGGGTTAAAGGTTGAAGACTAAGAGGGCCACCTATCTAATGCCATTAGGAGTAGCCACAAAGCAAATCTATTCAAGTGACACAGCGGATCCGAATCTGCTTCACAACATATACATCACAAATAACGGTCATGCACCAGAGACCTCTAGCAATTTTTTCTCCAGTGTGACAATTTCTCTTTTTCTAGTGGATATCAATTTACCAATAATCATGTGCCATGAGAATTCTTAGATTAGACCCTTCCATGCAGTCTTATTGACAGTAGGGGGCACTGTTATTTTCACTTTTAAGGTTTATTTGCCTACATGACCACTGTGCAATAGTCCAAGCTGCACGTGTGATATGTACAACCCTGCTTACAGTGACTGTCCAGCCAGGAGCTCAAAAATTATATGGGAGCCTGTTCTTCAAGTATATAGAATGATTACTAGCTTTTAATTTTCCTCACATTTTGCTTTTTTGCATTTTTTTTTTAGCTCAGCTCCGTTAAAACAGAGCTGTGATCTGTGACTACCGTTTTCTGCATACAGGAAGTCTGAGGTAGTCTAAGCCACACCTCCTGTCTGCTCATTGGTTCAGGCTGCTGGTCTCTCTCTCCCTGTAGCTCCACCTTCTCAGATTGGCTTCTGTGCATAACACAAGAACATCATAGCTGCTACGAAATCAGTACATGGAGCGGCCAGAAGGATTGTAAAGTAAAGATGACTGAACCACCCATTAGAAAAAGATGAATTTCAGGTTAATATATTGAGACAAGTGAGCATTAGGGCCGAAGGAGTATGTTTCTGCTGTATTCATATAGGATTGGTCTAACCATAAGGCGGCTACTGTATACCTACTGAACCTTACAAAATGCAGTATCTTCTGACTGTGAATATAAGCAACAAGAAGTTTTTTTCAAAAATATATAAGAAATAGATCTTTTCATAATATGGAACCATTATAAATGTGCATGTGTTTTGCTACAAGGGCAGTCAAGCCTCTAGGCGGGGTCCTTAGGGCAGCACACTAGCGTTGGGCAGGCAGTGCAGGCATTGTAGTGTAGCTTCCAGTTCTCTGAACGGTTTTGTTGGACTCTTTCGTGACAGCTGCAGACGCTCTGCTCTGGGAATTCAATTCCTCTACTGACAACAGATTTTTCTTCCACTTTGAGTTGGAACTGTTGAGACTGAAACATCTCTTTCCCTAAAAATAGCCATGCTGTTATAATGCAAACCGGTCATGTAAAGACTGCGGATAGTCATCCCTCTGGATTCTTAGTAGTACAATCATCTACTGTGACGGTTTATTGCCCTGTTTGCACGCTATCTTTTTTAAAATTCAGGTTTGTTTTTGATGAATAAGCCAATAGAGAGGGGGTCGAATTATGTTTTTGGCACAGCGTCAATGCAATGTTGTCTTGCAGCACAGGGGTCCTGGATTCGAATCAAGGACAGCATCCCCAAGGAGTTTGCATTGCACTCTGAAAACATACATATATAGGTACATTTGTAAGAGGGGTGCATCAGAACACAAACATTTGTTAGGCTGTATACAGCATATACTTGCAGAGCTGGACGCTGATTCTGTCAGTGGGGTCTCTGGGACACATCATGCTGCTACAGACTTTCTTCTGTCTCTCCCTCAACCGCTCAACATAGGCTTTGTCACTCTAGAGCAGTTATCCTGACAACCCCACACAATAGGGAGTGGGTGGGTATCCTTTTATGTAACTGTCGGGCTACTTTATATTCTGCAGTGCCACCCACTTACACCACTCTGGGTTCATTCTCCCCTCTCAGATGCACCTCTCACAGTCTAGCACGTGGGATCTAAGTTGTGCCTACTGCAGTGTCTTGGACATACTCATTGTCCAAGACACACTCCAGGCAACTTAGGCATTATGTTCTCACTACACGAGCATGTTGTAGGGGGGAAACTGGTGCACCCTCTCTCCTCCACCAGCACAGGCCATGATATGTTGAAACCACTCTCTAGCCTCTATTACACAACTTGGGAGATGGCTGTCCTCCCACTGAGCACTAGGGATCCACTTGCACCAATGTTTCTCCTCTCTTCTCTTCCTGGTGGCACCTATTGACAACAACAAGGAACACACACAGACTCACCATGGCCACACTGCAGGAGGGGACAACATGGAAGATCCAGCAGATGGGGGGGACGGACGATGCTTGGCTGGCACATCAACACACACACTTAGCACCCCATTAATGTGTGGGACAAAGAGACAAATTAGATTGTGAGCAGTTTGAGCACCATTGGGGACTGGGATTGATGTAAATGAGGATAGTCTATTTACAGTGCTGTGGGAACAAACAGAGCACTTACATGGTGACCATCTTTTCAGCCGCAGATCTGCCAGTGTCCAGGCTCCTCTTCTCTGCTTCTACTTGATGCCTACTGTGCTTTTGGTAGTCCAAGACACACCCTACTTTTCAAGCTCTGCTCTTGGATTAGACAGTACTGCTCACAGTACTGCTCACAGTGCTGGCCAGTCCCAGGGCAGCAGAACGTTTGTATCCGTAGGTACCCAGCAGATCACTGCTAAAGGGTTAAATGTGATTTATTGCCTAAGAACTCTAATGTTAAAAAGTATTCTTATTTCCTTGTGCAGTTTTAGGTAAGTTGCTAGGGTAATTGGCTGGGCACATCTAGAGTGTGGACCTGTTTGTGGAAGCTTCTAAAATTTTGACTTAGTCAAGAGAACCTTCATCCGTGAGATTGAAACTGCAAAGTATAGTAGTATATATCAGAACTGTTCCTATTGCTGCTGTTAGTACTGTAACTCCTATCATCTATTCAGTGAAGAGAGACTTTTTATTACTGTAACCAAATAGACCTGGTCATCGACCCTACCATTATACAACTGGCACCTATTATCCTCCTCTCCTGCTTTAGCAACCCATCTATATCAAGGACAACCCACCTTACCCCAGGCAAAAGCCCCAAAGCCATGGAGTGCCCCGAAGGGAAGAAAAGGTGTGTTTTCCTGCTGTCCCTGTCTAGCGCCCGGCAGATCGAGTGCCAGACCGAGACAGCAGGAGGAGGACAAATATTTACTTCCAGGGCCCAGCACATACACCCTGCCGTGGCAATGGCACAGTAGACAGACTCTGGAAGTGTCCTGTGTCCAGCCCTGAGCACAAGGGGAGGAAGCACAATTTTATTGGCAACATAGCTTAGCACTGGAGAGAGAGTAGTGGTGGTGAAGGACCTGAGAGATGTCGTCATCATGTGACCAGTGCAGGGAGAGACAGCTCAGGAGTGCATAGAAAAAGCGGTAAAGGACCTGCATGATGTAATGATGTGAGGGGGTGGAGCTTCTGTGCTGTGTGTGGAGGGGAGGTTAGGGATACCTCTTACTCTATAAGTTGCCAAATACTAGGAGTTGTAGTATGATCACTACTTCGGGTCTGGACACAAGGTGATCCCCCACCTTATACGGTGGGTGACTGCTGGGGTTGCGGGGAAGTTTATGGGAGGGGGCAGTTCAAAAATATGCCGTGGTACCCAGTCATTTCTGCAACCCACATTGGCGCCACCACCACTCCTATCCTATCTAACGCCACCATCACGCCTCCCCTTGTTTTCTGGGTCACTGCACATCTAACCCTCACTTAGGAGGTGATAATTAATACAGAGGGCGCTACCATAGCTGTTTATTCACATAGATAAGAAGATTAGACATTGTTAAAAGCAGCTGGATGCCTGGATGTAATTCAGACATGAGCAAAACTTCCAAGTTCAAAAATTTGCAATTGGTGAATTACCTATCTCAGAAGCATTTTTTCAATGTTCAAATGAAAGCCAAAACTGAGATCCATATTTTGCCTTTCATCATCTTTACAGACATACTATTCCATAATTTGGGAAAATCTGTCCAAACTCACAAACTTGTTTGTGTGAGTTGTCTGTGACTTCCTGCTGGGAAGGGGGAGAGAGAGCTGTTCAGGCATAGACTGGACACAGAACTTTTCGAAGGATGGTGGCGGATAATTTTCCTATTTAGAGTTAAACCAGAAATCCAAATACAGTATTAGCTTACATCATCTTATATTCTGGAAATATTGTTTAATAATTAGGAAAATTTGATGAAACTTGCCCTTAACTTGTTGACTGGGATTTCTGGCTGGGAACGGGGAGAGGAAGCTGCTTCTTTCATAATCTGGACACAGAACATTTCACACTTAGGCCTCATTCACAAGCACGTAAGCCTCCAGTGACTGTGCTGCTGACCGCAAATAGTAGTCCACAATGCATGGGCACTGGTCATGTGAATCCTGTATTGTGGTGCTGTCACAGAAGGTGTACAGCAAACAAGAAGAAACAAAAGGAAGATCCGACTGACTGGATCCAAAACTAAGGAACAAAAGGGGGAGCCCTGCAACAGACCTGACTCTCTCCCTAACTGCTCAGCCTATGCAAAATTCTCAATGGTAGAAGATCGCATAGCCTCGTACCTCGACTGGATAACACCTGAACACCCTATAATAGTGAGGGGACACGACCACCGGCTCCCTACACTTGATACGGAGGGAGTCAGGGTCACCTGAGATCCAGCAAACAGGAAAATACAAATGAATGAACAAAACTTATCTGTAGAAGACTCAGTAGTAGCATCCAGCCTGCATACAATCCAGGAAGTTGTATAAACCGCAAAGTGATGCAGTATGGGAAGGGATTTAAAGGGATGCAATCAGTGCAACTACATGACAGCTGAGAGAGGCTAACGAGATGAGAAAATGAAAGCAAAACAAAAGGAACCTCAAGGAGGAGGTTCTGAAGGACGTCTGTCAGAGCTTCTCAGATGTCTGGTGGTGACAGGTGCAGACCGAGTGGGCTTCCGATCCGTGCCTCTGCTTTGTATCTTACAGATTGAGGACCCATTCAAGCCAATGGGTCCGCATCTGTGATACGGAATTCACACGGCCGGTGTCTGTATAATGCGGACCCACCTTGGCACGGACGTCTTGCGGTCGTGTGAATGAGCCCTAAGGCTTATTTCACACGAGTCAGGGTCTTTTTAGGGAAAAACTGATGGTTTTGCACGCAAGTTGAATCCGTTTTTTTCTGTGATTGTATTCAGTCTTTCAGTTTTTTCACTGTGGATGCAATTGTTTTTCTGATGTTAAGAAAAACTGAAAAATAACACCCAACATATCCTAGCAACCATCAGTGAAAAACGCATTTCTTACGGATGCCTCCAGACCGGTTCATTCCTATGGGGCCACGCGAAATGATAGAACATGCTGTGATTTTTCCTGATTGCAGAGATGATCAGTGATAAACGACGCTCATGTGCACAGTCCCATTGAAAGGAATGGGTCAGGATTCAGTCTGAATGCTAGCCTTTCACAACACGCATCCAGACTGAAAACTCGCTCATGTGAAAGAGGCCTAAGGTTGCAGCTAACTTTCCTTTTATCTCTTTTTTTTTTTTTTTGTCTCACTGCCTGCATTTCCTCAAGTAGAATAATGGTTTACAATACATCGAGCCTTTTCTCGGTGTCTAATTTTAACTTGGTCGGGCACATTGTTTTTTTTTTTCTTCCTGTGTAGAAGTTATCAATCATAAATGCCACAGAGAAATGACTAGTGTGATGGGATGCTTCTTAGTTATTCCTCGCATCTTTCACAGTCCATCAACCAGAACCTCAGCTGTATTCCAGTCCCAGGAAATAAACAATGTTAATTACTCCGCAATGTAAAATGCACGCTCCTCGTTATATTGTGCTTTAAAGAAGGAATATTTTTCAACATCATTAAATGTAATTGGTGCTTTGGTTATGATTAGTATTTTTTTTTTTAGATTAAACATATTACAGTCTATGATTTCGCTCAAACCTTTTGAACTCAGTAGTTCATCTATTCATGTTCAGTACATATGTTTATTAGGCTACTAGCGTTTTTGCTGGATCCGGCAGGGTCGGTAAAAATGCTTACGTTTTTGATAATACAACCGGCTGAGGATACTTTCACACTAGCGGCACGGACCTCCGGCGGGCGAACAGCCTGTCGGATCCGTCCTGCCACTAGTGAACGCATTCCCCCGGACTACCGCTCCGCCCGCATTGACTGTAATAGGGGCGGGGCAGAGTTCCGTCGGCAGCACGGCAGCGCATGCAGAGAGGCCGCCTGAATAAAAATACGATATGTCAATAATTTTACTCCGGCGGCCTCTCGGTGTGTGCTGCCGTGATGCCCCCGTAACTCCGCCCCCATTATAGTCAATGGGGGCAGAGAGGTAGTCCTGGGGCACACATTCACTAGTGGCAGGACGGATCCGACAGGCTGTTCACCCGCCGGAACAGCTTGCCGGAGGTCCGTGCCACAAGTGTGAAACTACCCTGAATCCAGTATGAACGAATCCGGTTGTATTATCTTTAACATATCAATGACAGATCCATTTTCTATTGTGTCCAAGACCATTGACTTGCATTGTGGGTCATGCCGGATCCCTTTTGCTCCGCATCCCATGCCGAACAGAAAACCGCAACTTGCAGCGGTTTTCTGTCTGATATGGAAACTCAACCAAATGGAACAGAATGGATTTTGGAGCATTCCGTTCTGTTCAGTTCAGAACGGAAGCGTTTTTCTCCGGTTTTGAGATCCCCTGCCGGATCCCAATACCGGAAAAGAGAAACACATATGTGAAAGGGGCCTTATTGAGACGATTAAGGACAAGACATTATGACTAGAGACGAGCGAGGTTATCAAAAATTTGATTCGGCTGCTCCGTTGAATTTCACAAAGAAATTTGACTTGTTACGTATCACTTTGTAACGAAGCACATTACATTCTATGTTGCGCATGCAATGACGAGGAACGGCAATAGCTCCTCAGATGCCGCGTTCATCGCTGATCGCAGCATCTGACATTAAGGGCTCATTCACACGACGGGTGCGGACCTATTCACTTCAATGGGGCCGGATCAGATGCGGACAGCACTCCATGTGCTGTCCGCATCTGTTGCTCCGTTCCGTGGCCCCGCAACAATGATGAGTCTGGTCCTATTCTTGTCCATTTTGCGGACAAGAATAGGCATTTCTATAAAGGGCCGTCCGTTCCGTTCCGCAAATTGCGGAAGGCACACGGGCGGCATCCGTGTTTTGCGGATCTGCAATTTGCGGACCACAAAATACGGCACGTTCATGTGAACAAGCCCTAAGATTAAGGCCTTTCAGGGTTTAAAAAAAAAAAAAAACATACCTTATCTGTGGCCGCGGCCATCTTGATTGAAGAAACCATCACCGTGTGTGAGATTTTGCCCAGCTTCTTCAATCAAGATGGCCGCGGTGGCCTCTCTGCAACCAAATGGATGAGGTAAGTATGTTTTTTTTTACTGCCATTTCAGGAACAGATCGAAGTCAATTTGTTTGACTTTGATTCACTCAGCACAAATTGTGACACTCGATAATGAATTCTACAGTTCTTCAATTTATGAAGAGCAGATGCATACCTACATATCACTCCACGTCATAGCCTGTGGCAGGCTCAGCACTATGAAGTGCCTTTTGCGCTGTGGCATTAGAAGAATTTTGATATCTCTGACTTTTTAGTCTAACCAGACTGTCCAGTACTCTGTAATTCTTCTACCGCCGTTCTATGGAAACAGTAGGTCTAAAGAGCACACCAAATGCTTGAAATAACTTCTTTATTAACGTCAACTTTTCTTCATATATAACACTGTCGCCTCCGCAGCAGATAGTCCATGTACAAAACACGTGTTTCATAAAGATTCCAAAGATGGCGGTTTAACTGTTCAATCTTGTTATTCAACATAAAATGGTGGATATATTTCTCTCTTTAGTATCTGTACTCTAACTTTAAGTTATTTAAGCACTTTATGATCTCCCTGAGAGGTATATCTGAGGTCTAACTAATAGTTCTACTTGCTCAACTTGGTTTGCAGTTTGCAGTATGCAGTTAGCGGTAACTATTTTCAGATTGGTTGAGTATGATCTGGTATGGTTGTATGCAATTTGGATTTGTATACAATTTGTATGGTGGAACTGTGAACAAACATATAACTGGTTCAGTATACAGTTCTAAACACAATACTAACAATAGTAAAATTTTATAACTGTTCTAAATACCTATTTTGGCCTCTCTGCTTCCATAAAACACAGCTCTTAGTGGAGTGAATATCTGTTCAGCTCCTCTCTTCTGGTGTAATGATTCTAGCAGCTCCTGCTAGAGGAATTTCCCACACAGGCTGTGTGTGAGGCTGTCTGTCATTGGCCAAGACTCCTGCCTAGTGTGAGGCTGGCTGTAATTGGTCTTACCTCCAGCTCAGTAACAACAGTTTAACTCTATGCTTTCTGTTGTTTCTGCTGTGTCATTGAGCTTACCTTACATTATATAATGAATCCTAAAGGCATAGTATCCTTTCTGCTTCTGTGAACAAAATATAACAGTTATATGACATCCAAACATGATGTCACAGTAAATAACTCTGCTTTTGTCTTTAACACACAAACATACGAACTGTATTAAGGTTATTGGCAGGTCTATCTGTATAAACGCACAAGCTATATTAGCAATATTAGCAACCTAGGACAGGTCTTAGCTACCCAGATACATAGCCACCACCTTTCTCAAAGCACCTATTGGCTGGGTTCACACTTTGCATGTAGGTCAGGTTTTTATGGTATTTGAAGTGAATTTGTTCTACAGTTTGGATGCTAAAAACACATTGGTCATAACATTAGCTGGGGCTGTAAGGAGAATATCTTCATGTAGTAAAAAATGTGCCAAAACGTGGACTATGTGGCATACAACAAATTATGTATTTTACAAGTTCCTTCACCTTTCTTGAAGTTTTGAAAAGTATTTGTAAAGAAAAAATAAATAAAAATTGCACATTTATTAACAACATTCACCATTTTTCGGCCCAAATTAAGGTGTAGAACATGCTGGTCAAGAGGTGGCATAAGAAAGAGAAATCTGTCTAGTGTCTCCTCAGTTGTGCCAAACCTATCATTCCAACATTTTTCACCATATCACTAAATTATGCATTTTACTAAATTGAAAAATCTCCCCAGTCCATTTTTGGACCTGGGTAGCAGTGATGACAGTGTTTACAATGAAACAAAATCTGTTCATGTGGCACCTGTGCTGCAGTTCTTTAAGATCTGAAACACCATGAGTGAAGAAAACCTTAGGGCAGTGGCCTCCAATCTGCGGCTCTTCAGCTGTTGAAAAACTACAACTCCCAACTGTGGCAAGGGACACACAGGTATGAGGATGTTTCCTTAGGGCAACTGGGATAAATAAAACTGTGACATCAAAAAGTTGTACTTTCCTTACCAGGAATTGTCCGCTTCAAGGATCTTTCAGGAACCAAGATACTCAATGGGCTCTTGAGAAGGCAGATGAATAAAGCTCCTGGGCCTCAATGCAAGATCTGTAACGGGGCCCCCCACCTACTACATGCCATTTATAATACTGTCATCTTGTCATTTGACAGAGGCACAACCTAGACGTCTACACCCCCTATAGTTAAGATCTCTTTGAAGAAGTGTGTGATAGATTCGCCTGTGAGCCATTGTATAATTTTTTTTGTGTGTTTTTTCCTTCTTATTATTTAATGTATTATTTTTTTTAATTTCTATAAAAACTGTTACAGTTTGGTATATTACTACAAATCCCCCCAAACCACAAAATAAACAAAACTCAAAAAATGTATGGTGGGATTTAAATTTCATTCCACCCCAAAAATAAATTTTAACAAAAAAATATTTTTACCACTAATAAACAATCCTTAGATGGAGTGTGTCATCAGAAAATGACCCATAGTTTAAAACTATAGGTTAAGCGTCATTCACACGTCTTAAATCCGTGAATAAGTGGTCAGTGATGCCTCCGTGAAGATTTCCATGAGGGATCTGTGTTGGGTCCGTGTGTCCATTTTTTGCTGTCTATGTGTCATCCGTGTTTCACTGTCACTGAACAGTTGAAAAATAATTTTCAAAGCATCTCTGGCATCCGTGTTGCGTCTGTGGTTATCACGGACCCATAAACTATAATGGGCGTGATGGATTCGTGAACACAAACAAAATTGAGCATGCATCCGAGCTAAAAACACGGACCGTGGTAAAAAACTGATGTGTGAATACACACATTAAAATGAGTGGGTACGTGTGCTGTCCGTGGAGAAAATGGCCTCATGCACATGGCCGTTCCGGTTTTTGCTTTCCGCACAAAGCGGATCGGCAAAAAACGGAAGCCGCTCGTGTGCTTTCCGCAATTTTCGGAATGGAACGGGCGGCCCATTGTAGACATGCCTATTCTTGTCCGCAAAATGGACAAGAATAGGACATGTTATATTTTTTTTGCGGGGCCTCGGAACGGAGCAATGGATGCGGACAGTCGTGACAGTGGCTCCCCTCCATACCATGGTCCTACAGAGACGTAAAATCCTGCAAGTGAAGTGCAGAAAGTATGGACACATCTACAAGACGCATCTGTTTGGAACCTAGACCGTGCGCATCATGGGCGCTGAAAACGTGCGGCAGATCCTCCTGGGTGAGCACAAGCTGGTGTCCGTGCAGCCAGCACAAGCACATGAAGAAGGTCATCGTACAAGCTTTCTCCAGGGAAGACCTGGAGAACTATGTACCCGTCATGGAGGAGGAGATTTATATATGTGTGTATGTATATATACATGTATATACTGTATGTAAAGATAAAGGATTGGTTGGGGGGCACTCAGCTATCTGGCACTGTATGTATAATCAATAGTCGGCTGGTATAGAAATGTATACAGATGTATTATAAACATAAAGTGCACATACAAATATGTGGATGTGTGACTAATCTCCCTGAAACATTAGGGTTAATCCTATCAGACATGCACTATATAGAGAGACAATATATCACATAAGCATTGTTTGCTGTAGTTGATCAACTTCAAAAATAGAATATAAAAATAAGGGTAAAAACTAAAAATAAGGATAAAAATAGAAACGGTAGAATTATTTTTTTTATTAAAGTGAAAAAGTCACTTATGTGGTTGTCAGTTTGGTAGCCCAGTATATAGGATGAATATATCAGAATAATAGTCCAGATGATGTTGCTCCTGATATTATTAGTTTAGTGCCGATATATATTGGTAATGTATAAACCAGACTAATGTCCATATCCTGGACGTCAAAATCACTTCTCTATCTGCGATGAAATGACGCCTGAGGTGCTGTTGTTACTATGGTATCACAGTTGGCCAGGGATGTCATGTGACCACTCCTCTGAAGATGCTTGCTGTGATGCATGCTGGGATTTTTACTTTCACTTTGCAGCTGCTCCGCCCACACAGCCTCTCATCTATGGGAGCATACTATGCTGAACACATTAGAAAAATTATACATACACAGTATATCTATCGTTATACTAATACCTCTTGGATTTAGTTATTATCTGGGGCAATTTTTTTTTTTTTTATGCATATGGTGGCCAACCCCTTTAAGTCAAGGCAGGGGCGTCTCTAGGTTAAAACATTCGGGGCCTGGGCCCCTGATGTTTTGTCCCAGGCCCCAAATGTCCTGCCTGCCAGATAGATACAACTGTATTGCCATCCTCAGGACGGCAATACAATTGAATCTAATGCACTGCAAGAGCTGAAGGACCTGTGATGACCATGATGATGATGTCCATGCGATCTGTTCTTAATGCAGTAGCTGAAAAGGACCTGCAATGATGTCACCATCATGTGACCAGTGCAGGAGAGGACGGCTCAGCAGTGAAGAGAAGTCCTGGAAAGAAGCTGAGGCAAGGTCTGTACATGAGGAGAAGTAAGTGAAGGGAGAGGCAGAGCAATGCTGGGAGTTGTAGTTATTTAACTGGGACTGTATGTTAGGGCTGAAGGGAGGAAAGTTATTAACATGGGACAGTGGGGTGGAGTGATGTTATTTACATGGGACTGAAAGTTGAGGGGAAGATGTTATTTACATGGGAATGCATGTTGGAGGTGGCTGGGACAGGGTGATGTTATTTACATGTGACTATATGTTGAAGGCGACTGTGGGAGGGAGTGATATTATTTACATGGGACTGTATGGTGGAAGGGCTGAGGAATTATAATTTATGAGGAGACTAATTGGAGGAATATAAATACTGGGGGCACTGGGGGCATTTTAAATCCAGGTGACATTAGGCGTTATTACTACTGGGGGCTCTATAGGAGGGACTTATAGATGACTACTGAGGGATCTGTAAAGAGCTTTATTACCACTGGGATAACAATAGGGGGGCTTTATTTCTACTGGGGGCTCTGTGAGGGCATTATTAATACTGGAGGGATCTTCTACTAATGGAGGCACTCTTGGGGAGCATTATCACTGTTGGGGGCACTGTAGGGGGCAGTATTAGCAATGAGGGCATTCTAGAAGGGAATTACTATTGGTGGGACTATGAGGAGTACTATTACTATGGGGGTCACTCATTTTTCTTCAGGATAGTATTTGGGGGTACAGAAAAGTGAGGAAGCTAAAATGTCTGTGTGTCACACTCTGCAGAGACGAGGCGGCTGAGAGAAGTTGTCCGGACCGAATGGAGAAGATGTTGACTTAGAGAATTGGGCATTGGGACTTGGGCCCCGGGTTTTTTGAGACCCTAGCAACGCCCCTGAGCCAAGGGATCAACATTTCAAACCAATTAGTAACCATGTTCTCAGAAGCCATTGTGTCGTAAAGCTGAATTAAGTATGGACTCGAAGGGTGAATCTTTCTAGCTTTGGTTATTGGGGTGCCTCCAGTTATTGATGATAGATTGAGACTCAGAAATAGTGATCAATTGGGGTAGTATCCGATCTGCTCTAAAGTCTGTTTCAGATGGGGTTGTCCACATCATGACCCCAGTTGAAGATGGGCACCATGTACAGTAATACTAAATTACCAGACATAGCTGCCCGACGGCCTCGTTCAGATGGACCTGCTGCCATTGGTGTCAATGAAGCTGGAAAAGTCAAGGAGGGGCAGTGGAAAAATGAATGCACAGCGCCAAGAGGAAGGGAGGTAAAGTCCTAGGAGAAAGAGTGACTAGCATAGTCGTCAGACCTTACACATTACCAATGCTGGCCAAATTTTACATTGACCCTCCATGGCTCTGTGTGCTTTATGCTCTGCTCAGCTTGAGAATTTGTGCTTCATAAAGTAGAAATAGGTCACCAAAAAAATAGAGCATGATACAGATTTACCAAGTCCTGCTTATTTTAGACTTCACACAATATAACTTTTTTATGGCATGATAAGCAGCAGAATAGATGGACAGAGCACTGCCATCATCATGAAATATTGCAATAGTTCAGTTTTTTAAGGTTTGAATTTGAAACGACGTTTCATCTGATTCTGTCACCCCCTGCGGAGTAAACACTGCCATAGAGGATATGGGAAGGGAAGTGACAACTCCTGTCAACACATTTCTATTTCAGAAAATTGTTTGTTACCTGTAACATCAGAAAATGTCACAGAATTACATTTAAAGGGATTGTCCAGGATTTTTTTTTAAATTGTAGGAGTAATAAATGTGATAAAATAAAATAATAATAAATATTACATTTATTACGTTAAATTCCCCTGCTTCTCCAGTGCTGCTGCTCCTGTGGTCCCCTCCAGGGTTTGCCATGCACACGCGTGACCACTGTAGTCGATCCCTGGCCTTATCAGTCATTGGGCAAGACTGCTGAGGGCAGTGATTGGCTGTAGGGGTCACATGACTATTTAGCACAACAAAGTAAGCAAAGACAGGTGGGAACCACTAGTATCCCAAGTGGTCTTCCATCTGAATTTCAGGAAAGATTTGATTCGCCACATAAAGCTGTTTAGGGGTTAATCAGGGGTTAAAAAAAATTATACTCACCTTATCCTCTTGTTCGCAGTAAGGCCGTCTGCTCCTGTCTTGATTGAAACATGCCAAAGGACCTGCGTCACTGATGATGTTACCACGAACGCCCAGCGTGATTACGTGGTGAGGTCATTACGCTTGTTGCAGATCCTTTGGCAGGTTTCCTACAATCAGGAGCGGACGGCCTCTCCATGAGCAAGAGGATGAGGTGAGTGTGATTTTTTTTTAACCCCTGATTAACCCCTGAACAGCTTAATGTGAGTCATAGAAGCCATGATCAGTGTTGAATCTGAGGGGTTAAATGACAGGGGGGCGGTGCAATTGCTGTTCCCTGTCATTGCACCCGCTCCATACAATCGAAAGCGATTCATGACAAAGTAATTCATAATGAATCAAACGTTTTGTTGAAGTTCGGCGAAGTAGTTCAAAACTTTGCTCATCTGTAGGGATCACAATGGAGGATTTAGGCCTCATGCACACGACAGTATTTTTTCACGGTCCGCAAAACGGGGTTCCATTGTTCCGTGATCCGAGTCCGTTTTTTTTTCCGTGTGTCTTCCTTGATTTTTGGAGGATCACCAGACAAAAAAAGTGAAAAAAAAATCTAAGTCAAGTTTGCCTTGAAATTGATAGGAAAAAAAATGGACACGGATCACGGACGCGGATGACAATCTTGTGTGCCTCCGTGTTTTTTCACGGACCCATTGACTTGAATGGGTCCGCGAACCGTTGTCCGTCCAAAAAATAGGACAGGTCCTATTTTTTTGAAGGACTGGAAACACGGATCACGGACGCGGAAGACAAACGGTGCATTTTCTGAGTTTTCCACTGACCCATTGAAAGTCAATGGGTCCGCAGAAAATCACGGAAAACGGAACAAAGGATACGGATGCACACAACGGCCGTGTGCATGAGGCCTTAACAGGCAATTTATTGTTATTTCATTTTTATTTATTTATTTATTCTAGTCAACCAGTTAAACCTTTTCTGCAGATTACAGCTTTGCAGTATAGACTGGGGCAGGGTTGGTAGAGTCATTTCACTTCATACAAGTGAAAAGTGTATCCTCATCTTAAACATGCCATTCTAACCTCTGGGACATGCTTCTATCTCAGGAATGAAGGTCCACTATCCTAGCTTTGCCCCAGTTATGGAAACGGAATAGCTCAACGAGCTATGAAAGCTATGCTGCTTCCATAACTCCTATTCATTTGCATGGGTGTTATGAACACTTTATTCAATTGTAGTAATGATATGGTGGCCAGTGGCATGGGCTTGGGGACCTTTATTCTTGAAGGTGTGGGACCCGGATCTATCAGACATTTGTGGCATATCCCATGGTGAGATCAGACTACCCCTTTAATGGCCTTATACTCTAGACTGCTGGAAGGCCTAGATAAGGTTGGAGAGTAGGGCTATGTAGGCAATTCATAGAGGGTGTGTTTCCAATATGGCCACCCTCAGGAAGTTTTTTAAAAAATAAAAAATAAATGGCTTCAACATTTAAAAAAACAAGACATTTTGTTCTCTTCTACAAAACTTATATCTAATGAATGGAACGAAAATTACACACATGACAAATTCCCTTCAAGCCAATTCATTACCACTTAGAATACTTTCACTTCTTATTAGTATAATATTCTGGGAGGTTATTCATAGTTGACTGGAATGACTGCAAGTACCAGGTAGACCACAGCAGGAGGTATACAGTATATATTATATGTAACTACATGTTAGATGCTATTTGCAAATAATATATAATTTAACAAACGGGGTTATGTACTGCAAAGTCAACTATAATGACTGTCTGTCTGTAAGGAAATGCCTTTGGTGCCGGGCAGTTTCTTAGAAGTATCTGACACATGCAGAGCTCTGACAACTCTTCTGTTTGTTTAATGATTATTTAATGTTGTTTACAATTCAGACTTTTCTATGATGAAACGTGGATTATTAATGAGATGAGTAAAAAAGAAAGAGATAACCAGGTCCAAACACATGTACTTCACGGGAGATTCCCCTTCTCCTATTGAGGTTACATTGCTTCATTACATGCATGGCAATTACTGGAAATTTTTATTTCTCAGTGATGTTTACTTGTTTGCAAACTGTCTTAAATCCCATTGACACTGCTTGTTAGCGATAATCTGCCAGGGAAAAGGTGCCGCCGATTACCCGACGAAAGTACGAAATAAGATTGCTCATGCGGTCACCTAAATCACTGTTTGTCAGCAGCAGATCATGTTGTCTAAGCAGCCTCTACTGCCAGCAAACGATAATTCTGTATGAACACTGACATCAGCCATTGCTTACCCCATACTGTGGATGAGATTGCTGCATGTAAATGCATCTTTTTCCTCCACTGACGAGCAGGAGATTGTCGGAAAGGAACTCTTTGCAATGTAAAGGGGCCTTTAATTGTAATATAAATCAGTGCACTCCTGCTGGCCCATGCACTTCCCTCCTGTTGGGCCATACTCTGCCCTGCTGCTGGGCCATGCACTGCCTTTATTTTGGGTCATGCACTGCCCTCCTGTTGGGCCATACTCTGCCCTCCTGATGGCCCATGCACTGCCCTCCTGTTGGGCCATACTCTGCCCTCCTGATGGCCCATGCACTGCCCTCATGTTGGGCCATACTCTGCCTTTATGTTGGGTCATGCACTGCCCTCCTGCTGGACCATACTCTGCCCTGCTGCTGGGCCATGCACTGCCTTTATGTTGGGTCATGCACTGCCCTCCTGATGGCCCATGCACTGCCCTCTTGCTGGGCCATACTCTGCTCTGCTGCTGGGTCATGCACTGCCTTTATGTTGGGTCATGCACTGCCCTCCTGTTGGGCCATACTCTGCCCTCCTGCTGGGCCATACTCTGCCCTCCTGCTGGGCCATACTCTGTTTTTCTGTTGGGCTATACACTGCCCTCCTGCTGAGACATACCCTGACTTCTTAGGGTTCAAACCTTGGGCTCATACACAACTGCCAATACGTATAAACAAGCAACTATAGTTTAATTACCTAAAAATTAGACAGGAGTAGAATTTGTTACAATTACGCTGCAACATTTAGACTCGCTTCCTGCTTTCTTAAGCTGGCCATACACAATATTGTTGGCTGAAATGGCTTATTTTGGTGGGATGGCCCAACTATATAATGTGTAAGTAGGCCTCCAGACTTACTACCAACAGCAGATGTCAGGAGAAAAGGATGGGACAATTGGATTTCAACATGCCAGAACATATTCATGTGAGATATTTGTCAGCCAAACAATCAGATGATCAGCCTCTGAAGAGTATGGCAGTTTGCGGCTGCCGCTACCCCACATGCCCTGGCAGGCACGGGCGCTGCTCCATTCACCCTGTGTCTGTCTCAGTTCCAGCCCTCCGGCAGCGGTTCTAGTTTCCTTTGTGTGTATTAGTGATATTATTAATTGAACCTTACATCACTCTGTAGTGCTGCAAGGGTTAATTCCCTTTTGCTCTGTGTGCAGCGGCTTGACTAATATGCATATGAATCCTGCTATTTTTGATGTGCTGTTTGTTCCACTCTTTTCTTGAGCAATAGGTTTCACTAAGTAGCTTGCTAGATCCTGCAAAGGTGCTATAATTTACTTGTCTGCCTGTATACCGACCTTGTCTTGCACGTACTCTGCCTGCCCTGCCCCTTGCCTGTTTCCTGGCTATGAGTATTGCCTGATCCTTTAGTGCATTGTACTGGTGTCTCTCACCACCATTGGTCAGCTGCCAACCACATCGGGGCTATTCCAAGAGATAGCGGCCTGGTGGCTCCCCTCTAGATCTCTGTATAGGCGTTAAAGGGTGAGAACCAGGGGACTGCCAGGATAACGCACTCAGGACTAGCCCAAAGTCAAACAGGTTGGTTGGCACATTATTTCCACATCCACTTCCGTTGACGTACTCTACGCCTATGCATAAGATTTGGAGCTTTGTATTAGACACACAGTTTATCTCGAGTCTCAGAACCTACTGTACTCAGTAAACTAATGGTTTCATTGCTCAGTAGTTGAATTAGACTTTTAGACCGCTGCCACCAATGAAAGGAGAAAGGAGAAGAGGAGGGGAGGAGCTGTGGCCACTGCGCCACCAATGATGTTAACTCACTCATTCATTCAAATTCAATAGGAGGTGGGAGCTGGCTGCAGAATCATATAGCCACACCTGACCTCTATGACAAGTAGCTGCGATCCGCGGCAGTTAACCCGTGCCGCACCTGAGGGGTTAACTGCCACGGATCGCAGCTACCGCTCATAGAGGTTGGGTGCGGCTATATGATTCTGCAGCCAGCACTCGCCTCCTGTATTTGAATTAATGGGCGAGTTATCTTTATTGGTGGCCCCTCCCAACCCCAGTATTAAAGACATTGGTGGCACAGTGCGTCACCCACACCCAAGCCCCCCAGTATTAATCATTGGTCGCAGTGGCCACAGGGTCCCCTACCCTCCTCCTCATTGGTGGCAGTGGCAGCTTCCGATCGGAGCCCCAGCAGTGCAATCCTGGGGCTCCAATCGGTTTCCATGGCAGCCAGGACGCTACTGAAGCCCTGGCTGCCATAGTAATCTTTCTACTGTTGTGTGCACTATGCACAGGGCAGTCCAGAGTGGAGAGCAGTTACAAAGAGCGTCTCTTGCTCTGGAGGACCTGCCCTGTCCTGTATTACACAGACAATCCATTGATATGAATAGGCATTGTGTAATACTTTATATGCCCTGTGATGGTGCTGCAGGGACATTGAATGATGATTACTGAGGGTTCTCAACAGGGACGGGCACTTTGGAAACAATTTAGACTTAAAACAAACTTCTATCAACTAGGAACTAAACCAGAGAGCCCCTGTAATAGCAGTTTATAAGAATATAAGATATCGAAGTGTTTCCATACTAGAAGTGCAATCATATCACTGAAAGATCTTGTGATCATCCCTCGCTATGGTTTCAGTTTTTTTTTTACATTTTTCTTTAATTTTCGTTAACTTTTTTCACCAGTAAACTCCTTCAATGTTACATAAGACATGAGTAATAGCCAAGCAGAAAGACAGCACAATGACAGAGCACTAAGAGCCTGCAAATCAAATGGACTTTAGGCCAATTTTCGAAATTGCAGAAAGTCTTACCTGAGTAATCGCATCATATGTAGAGAAGACTGCCTGAGTGCAAAGTATGGAGTATTGTCTATATTTACCCAAAGATACTGTGGAGGCTGCATTTCATGGCGATTACATAATCATACCAATTGCATCCAGGCAATGAGTATGACATATTCTGCTGTGCTCTACTTTCATGCCTGTGTGGACACTCTGTACTGGTCCAACGTGTATTAAATAAGTGGACAATTTATTTGGAGACATGGACAGAAGGGTGCACTGTAGCACTGATGCCTCCACCTTGTACCAGTCATTTCACGGATGCGTCCACCCTGTGCCAGTCCCTACATTGATGGCCCCACCCTGCAGGTATGGTACAAGGTATTTTGGCGCCCTGGGCAGAGCAGATAAATTGTCCCCTCCCCCCAAACCAATTTAAAGTGACCTTACTTTCTAGTAAAGAGAATTAAACACATAAAAAAAAAAAGCAGTCACAGGTATAACAAATCTAAGTCCAGTGACTCACAGGTGACGTCTCCAGTGATTTCAGTTGTTTACTTTCCTTTTTATCTCAATTTGGTCCAGACCATGATGTAAATTTCTCCTGCAGACTGCAGAGTTTACTGCACAGGCATCTTGGTCAGGGGTGTGCTTTCCCGTCTACATAAAATGACACTGCCAAAATAAAAATGTCCAAGGATGCAGATGCAGAACTAGAAAATGATGGTGTAAACAACAGGTATGGGGGGGGCACACTACAAAAGGGAACACCAGGCAGTATACTGATAATACACTTTATTGTGTTAAAATATTTAAGAACATACCCCTAAAATAGACATAGTAATATAGTAACATAGGACATAAGGCCGAAAAAAGACATTTGTCTATATACAAATCTATATAATGCACACAAGGTAATGATATACCGCAAAAACAACCGTATAGAAGCTGGTGGTTAGTAGTTTCAATCCTGTAATAATGTCCACAATACACTGTGATATCCAGCAAATGTCCAGATGTGGTGGATTAACAATGAACAGTTCTTATATGACAACCCCCAGAGATGTAAGTGACAGTCTTAAAACTGTGGGGCCCAAATTTGATCCAAAGCACTTGCTGGGTATGGCCTATAGTGATAGGCTCAATACCGCTGCCTCCCACAATACGATACTGGTAATGTATATGCTCTAGCTGAGCTCGGTCTTACCGGTCTTCACTGCTTGTACTGCAGCGTTGGTCTGAGAGGCCGCACACCCGCAGCGTCCCACGTGGTGTGCTTCTGCCTGTACGTTGCGTCCCACGTGACCTGGTGTCCAAGGAGACCGGATGCTTACTTTGGTGATGTCAGTATTGTGCGACAGCTTTCACAGCAGCGCTGCTTGGTCCGCTTTTCTTCCTTTCTTTGCCGGCTTTATTCTTTTCCTTTGGCTTTAGGTGGATTAACGCTCACTCTAACAACCGCCAGACGCGTTTCGGGGTCTCACGCCCCTTCCTCAGTGGCCTACTGAGTGAACGGATCCTCACTCTTTATAAATGGTTAACTCCGCCCACCATCCTCCATATTTTTTGTGCATATTGTATATTACGGAGTGGATTCACCCTTTGTGGAGCGGGTCATCTGTGCATTTATATTTGTACATTTCAACAATTCATTAAATAAAACCATAAAACAATAAATATACCCTATATATATATAGACCCCCCATTAAAATATAGGCTATTGGAGAGGACTACAAAGTCACATACAAAATATCAATGAACGCACAGAAAACGCATTGAAACCACTATTATGCTATATGCGTTTTCTGTTGCGTTTCTTCCTATTAAGGACGGCTAATTATCTGGAGGTGATCTTGCCAGACGAGAGTGGGAATTTCTGTTATTATTGTAGCTTAGGAGAAGCCGTCCGGCAAGGAGGGGAGATCACAGTGTCGATAAACGACCAAACTGCGATGTCCTATCCCTACCAGACAGGCCCTCACAAAAACCCGAACACTTCCATCTCGGCATTAAGGCCCCTAGGAATGATGGTATCATATTCAAAAATTCTCCGGGATTCCTGACGCGACATGTGTGCAATATGGTTCCCCCCTCTCCAGGGTTTTTTTACTTTTTCGATTGCTACAAACTTCAACCCCGTGGGATCACTGTTATGTATTGCTCTAAAATGTTTGGATAGAGAGTGCGTCTCCAGGCCTTTCCTAATGTTTGCCACATGCTCCGCTACTCTCTTCTTTAATGTTCTTTTTGTCCTGCCTATATATTGTTTCTTGCATCCACATTGTAACAGATATATCACATCTGTGGAATCGCAGGTTAGGCATTCCTGTATTTCCAAACTAAATGAGTTAACTGTCGACACTACTTTTGTGGTCTTTTTTGGGAAACTAGTAATTTTGCAGTTAGCACACCTGCCACATCTAAATAACCCATTTACTGCCAACCAATTTTCTTTTTTCTGGGTTTCTTTCCTCAACTTCACTGTTGGAGCTATTTTGCCGGCCAGATTATTTGCCCTAGTGTACGTAATTTGAGGTACTTCACTCAAGAGGGGACCAATTATTTTGTCGTTTAATAGATGTCCTCAATGTTTGCGGATACTTTTTTCCATTGTTTTATACTGAGAATTGAATGGTAATATAATTCTCAATACCTCTTCTTGTGGTCGGGGATCACTTGCCAAAAATAAATCTTTTCTTTCCATTTTTTTCACTTTTAGCTTACTCACTGTGGGGCTGAACACCAAATTTTTTTCATTCATATTGATGTCCTGAAGGAATACATCCAGAGACTCAGACGTATTTTGCCATATAAACAGGATATCGTCTATGTAGCGCCGCCATAGCACCAGATCCGTCCCCAGCCTGGGCTTGATGACCTCCTCATCCCATTGCGCCAAAGAAAGGTTGGCATAGCTGGGGGCGAATCTGGTGCCCATGGCGGTGCCAGTGCGCTGTACATAGAACTCCTGATCGAATGCGAAATAGTTATGGGCCAGTATATATCTTACCCCGCCCAATAGGAACTCCAACTGCTCACTCGGGAGACCGGCTTCTCGCGACATTTGTTCCTGTAACGCCTGCACACCCTGAGTATGATCAATAATTGTGTACAGGGATCCTAAGCTACAATAATAACAGAAATTCCCACTCTCGTCTGGCAAGATCACCTCCAGATAATTAGCCGTCCTTAATAGGAAGAAACGCAACAGAAAACGCATGTAGCATAATAGCGGTTTCAATGCGTTTTCTGTGCGTTCATTGATATTTTGTATGTGACTTTGTAGTCCTCTCCAATAGCCTATATTTTAATGGGGGGTCTATATATATAGGGTATATTTATTGTTTTATGGTTTTATTTAATGAATTGTTGAAATGTACAAATATAAATGCACAGATGACCCGCTCCACAAAGGGTGAATCCACTCCGTAATATACAATATGCACAAAAAATATGGAGGATGGTGGGCGGAGTTAACCATTTATAAAGAGTGAGGATCCGTTCACTCAGTAGGCCACTGAGGAAGGGGCGTGAGACCCCGAAACGCGTCTGGCGGTTGTTAGAGTGAGCGTTGATCCACCTAAAGCCAAAGGAAAAGAATAAAGCCGGCAAAGAAAGGAAGAAAAGCGGACCAAGCAGCGCTGCTGTGAAAGCTGTCGCACAATACTGACGTCACCAAAGTAAGCATCCGGTCTCCTTGGACACCAGGTCACGTGGGACGCAACGTACAGGCAGAAGCACACCACGTGGGACGCTGCGGGTGTGCGGCCTCTCAGACCAACGCTGCAGTACAAGCAGTGAAGACCGGTAAGACCGAGCTCAGCTAGAGCATATACATTACCAGTATCGTATTGTGGGAGGCAGCGGTATTGAGCCTATCACTATAGGCCATACCCAGCAAGTGCTTTGGATCAAATTTGGGCCCCACAGTTTTAAGACTGTCACTTACATCTCTGGGGGTTGTCATATAAGAACTGTTCATTATTAATTCCCCACATCTGGACATTTGCTGGATATCACAGTGTATTGTGGACATTATTACAGGATTGAAACTACTAACCACCAGCTTCTATACGGTTGTTTTTGCGGTATATCATTACCTTGTGTGCATTATATAGATTTGTATATGGTTTACATTTTATGTCTATTTTAGGGGTATGTTCTTAAATATTTTAACACAATAAAGTGTATTATCAGTATACTGCCTGGTGTTCCCTTTTGTAGTGTGCCCCCCCCATACCTGTTGTTTACATTATATTTCTCACTTGGTCCTGAGGGTGGGACCTGGGGGAGAGCACCATTTCCATATAGAGAGGAGGTGAGCCGCTGTATCTTTTCTATTCCTTTAGAAAATGATGGTGCCCAAAGCAGACTTTAGGCACCAAACCTCACGCTAGTACCCAAAATAGATGCAAATCCAGATCCAGACTCCAAAGTTATCTGGGTTGTTAAGCCATGTATTTTTTTTTTTTAAATGGCTTAGAATGTTAGTAGTGATAACTTACTGACCTTACTGATGCCCTCTTCCTGATTTCATATATATACAGTTGCAAGAAAAAGTATGTGAACCTTTTGGAATGATATGGATTTCTGCACAAATTGGTCATAAAATGTGATCTGATCTTCATCTAAGTCACAACAATAGACAATCACAGTCTGCTTAAACTAATAACACACAAATAATTAAATGTTATCATGTTTTTATTGAACATACCATGTAAACATTCACAGTGCAGGTGGAAAAAGTATGTGAACCCTTGGATTTAATAACTGGTTGAACCTCCTTTGGCAGCAATAACTTCAACCAAACGTTTCCTGTAGTTGCAGATCAGATGTGCACAACGATCAGGAGTAATTCTTGACCATTCCTCTTTACAGAACTGCAATATTCTTGGGATGGCTGGTGTGAATCGCTTTCTTGAGGTCATGCCACAGCATCTCAATCGGGTTGAGGTCAGGACTCTGACTGGGTCACTCCAGAAGGCGTATTTTCTTCTCTTTAAGCCATTCTGTTGTTGATTTACTTCTATGCTTTGGGTTGTTGTCCTGTTGCAACACCCATCTTCTGTTGTGGACAGATTGCCTTAAGTTCTCCTGCAAAATGTCTTGATAAACTTGGGAATTCATTTTTTTTCCCCCAAACCATTATGCCCCCACCGCCATACTTCACAGTTGGGATGAGGTTTTGATGTTAGTGGGCTGTGCCTCTTTTTCTCCACACATAGTGTTGTGTGTTTCCTCCAAACAACTCAACTTTGGTTTCATCTGTCCACAGAATATTTTGCCAGTACTGCTGTGGAACATCCAGGTGCTCTTGTGCAAACTGTAAACGTGCAGAAATGTTTTTTTTTGGACAGCAGTGGCTTCCTCTGTGGTGTCCTCCCATGAAATCCATTCTTGTTTAGTGTTTTACGTATCGTAGATTCGCTAACAGGGATGTTAGCATATGCCAGAGACTTTTGTAAGTCTTTAGCTGACACTCTAGGATTCTTCTTTACCTCATTGAGCAGTCTGCGCTGTGCTCTTGCAGTCATCTTTACAGGACGGCCACTCCTAGGGAGAGTAGCAGTAGAGCTGAACTTTCTCCATTTATAAACAATTTGTCTTACCGTGGACTGATGAACAGCAAGGCTTTTGGAGATACTTTTATAATCCTTTCCAGCTTTATGCAAGTCAACAATTCTTAATCGTAGGTCTTCTGAGAGCTCTTTTGTGCGAGGCATCATTCACATCAGGCAATGCTTCTTGTAAAAGGCAAACCCAGAACTGGTGTGTGTTTTTTATAGGGCAGGGCAGCTGTAGCCAACACCTCCAATCTCATCTCATTGATTGGACTCCAGTTGGCTGACACCTCACTCCAATTAGCTCTTGGAGATGTCATTAGTCTAGGGGTTCACATACTTTTTCCACCTGCACTGTGAATGTTTACATGGTGTGTTCAATAAAAACATGGTAACATTTAATTCTTTGTGTGTTATTAGTTTAAGCAGACTGTGATTGTCTATTGTTGTGACTTAGATGAAGATCAGATCACATTTTATGACCAATTTGTGCAGAAATCCATATCATTCCAAAGGGTTCACATACTTTTTCTTGCAACTGTATATATATACAGGGAGTGCAGAATTATTAGGCAAATGAGTATTTTGACCACATCATCCTCTTTATGCATGTTGTCTTACTCCAAGCTGTATAGGCTCGAAAGCCTACTACCAATTAAGCATATTAGGTGATGTGCATCTCTGTAATGAGAAGGGGTGTGGTCTAATGACATCAACACCCTATATTAGGTGTGCATAATTATTAGGCAACTTCCTTTCCTTTGGCAAAATGGGTCAAAAGAAGGACTTGACAGGCTCAGAAAAGTCAAAAATAGTGAGATATCTTGCAGAGGGATGCAGCACTCTTAAAATTGCAAAGCTTCTGAAGCGTGATCATCGAACAATCAAGCATTTCATTCAAAATAGTCAACAGGGTCGCAAGAAGCGTGTGGAAAAACCAAGGCGCAAAATAACTGCCCATGAACTGAGAAAAGTCAAGCGTGCAGCTGCCAAGATGCCACTTGCCACCAGTTTGGCCATATTTCAGAGCTGCAACATCACTGGAGTGCCCAAAAGCACAAGGTGTGCAATACTCAGAGACATGCCCAAGGTAAGAAAGGCTGAAAGACGACTACCACTGAACAAGACACACAAGCTGAAACGTCAAGACTGGGCCAAGAAATATCTCAAGACTGATTTTTCTAAGGTTTTATGGACTGATGAAATGAGAGTGAGTCTTGATGGGCCAGATGGATGGGCCCGTGGCTGGATTGGTAAAGGGCAGAGAGCTCCAGTCCGACTCAGACGCCAGCAAGGTGGAGGTGGAGTACTGGTTTGGGCTGGTATCATCAAAGATGAGCTTGTGGGGCCTTTTCGGGTTGAGGATGGAGTCAAGCTCAACTCCCAGTCCTACTGCCAGTTTCTGGAAGACACCTTCTTCAAGCAGTGGTACAGGAAGAAGTTTGCATCCTTTAAGAAAAACATGATTTTCATGCAGGACAATGCTCCATCACACGCGTCCAAGTACTCCACAGCATGGCTGGCAAGAAAGGGTATAAAAGAAGAAAATCTAATGACATGGCCTCCTTTTTCACCTGATCTGAACCCCATTGAGAACCTGTGGTCCATCATCAAATGTGAGATTTACAAGGAGGGAAAACAGTACACCTCTCTGAACAGTGTCTGGGAGGCTGTGGTTGCTGCTGCACGCAATATCGATGGTGAACAGATCAAAACACTGACAGAATCCATGGATGGCAGGCTTTTGAGTGTCCTTGCAAAGAAAGGTGGCTATATTGGTCACTGATTTGTTTTTGTTTTGTTTTTGAATGTCAGAAATGTATATTTGTGAATGTTGAGATGTTATATTGGTTTCACTGGTAAAAATAAATAATTGAAATGGGTATATATTTGTTTTTTGTTAAGTTGCCTAATAATTATGCACAGTAATAGTCACCTGCACACACAGATATCCCCCTAAAATAGCTAAAACTAAAAACAAACTAAAAACTACTTCCAAAAATATTCAGCTTTGCTATTAATGAGTTTTTTGGGTTCATTGAGAACATGGTTGTTGTTCAATAATAAAATTAATCCTCAAAAATACAACTTCCCTAACAATTCTGCACTCCCTGTATATATATATATATATATATATATATACACACACAGCGCTGCCCATAATTATTCATACCCCTGGCAAATTTTGACTTAAAGTTACTTTTATTCAACCAGCAAGTAATTTTTTGACGGGAAATGACATAGGTGTCTCCCAAAAGATAATAAGATGATGTACAATAGGCATTATTGTGGAAAAAAAACATTTCTCAGCTTTTATTTACATTTGAGCAAAAAGTGTCCAGTCCAATAATCAATAGAAAAGCCTTTTTTGGCTATTACAGCAATCAAACGCTTCCTATAATTGCAGACCAGCTTTTTGCACGTCTCCACAGGTATTTTTGCCCATTCATCTTTAGCAATGCGCTTCAAATCTTTCAGGTTGGAAGGTCTTCTTGCCATCACCTTGATCTTTAGCTCCCTCCACAGATTCTCAATTGGATTCAAGTCTGGACTCTGGCTGGGCCGCTCCAAAACATTAATGTTGTATATACCAGAGCTGCACTGTGACCTGACATTGCACAGCGTGAGATTATAGTGCACACCTTGGTCCTCAAGTTGTATGCCGGTGCCCCAGAGAAGAGGACCAGGCAGGGCCAGATTAAATGTATCATTGGCCTTGGCCTGTTGTCCCAACTTGGGCTCCCTTCCTCAATTTGCCCGACCATCCCTCATGACCATCCCCTCTTTGATGTTCCACTCCATAATTATTTTTTTCTGTTAAATATAAACTATACCACATATATAGTATAAAAAAACAGCACCACACATTATACAACACCCCCCAGGCCTATACAGTATATAACACCCCCAGCCCTACACAGTGTATATCACCCCTCAGCCCTTCACAGTATATAACACCCCACACAGTATATACCACCCCCCAGCCCAACACAGTATATACCACCCCCCAGCCCCACACAGTATGTACCACCCCCCAGCCCCACACAGTATGTACCACCCCCCAGTCCCACACAGTATGTACCACCCCCCCAGTCCCACACAGTATGTACCACCCCCACTCGGTATATAACACTCCCCAGACACACACAGAATATAATACCCCCCAACCCCACATAGTATATAACTGGCTTGTTAGGAAAATAGCATGATAGCAGCGAAGCAGGGCAGGGGAAAATCCATGGCAGTGAATTAGTTACAGTATGGTTGATGATGACAATAGGAGGTGGACACTGGCAGTCTGCGCCCCCCTCTTGGCTGGCATGAGGTGGCGCAAGTGCCTACCTCTGCCTAACCTTCATCCTGGCCCTGCCACTGTCACGGCGGGGAGTGGGGGAAACCAAACAATGCAAGACGGATAATGGTAGCCAGGCCAGGATGCCGGGATCAGGGATCAGGTCACCTTCTATTGCATCCCTAATCCTCTCCCTAACTCCTAACCGTATGAGCCGACCCTGATGGTGGGAAGGCTCATACCCTGGATACCTAATATCCTGAGTCATCCTGGAAATCCCTCACTTAGGAGCAGGGGAGAGACGACCTGTACATCCACAACACGGAGGAACAGGAGTCTCTATCTGAGGCCAGGCTGCAAGGAGAAGGAGACACCGGGAGGACATTGAACATCTATGACCACAAGGGTGACCCTCACTGGACAGATGGAACAAGCCAGGAACCGTGAACCACCAGCATACACCAAGGCTGGAGGAACCCAGAGCTTCAGGCGTCCACACCCACACACACATAAACGCAGTGTTAACAAAACACTAGGAAGGGAGTTAACCCTTCCAACACCAGACAAGGGAAGGAAGCCACTTAAAGGGGAAGTGCACACACAAGCATACCAATCCACATGTTACCACCGGCAACAGCATGCGTGGCAACCATGTCCCGGCAATCACCCAGAAGACCGATACACTGCCACTGCATGCTCTCACAGCAACACGTTGCCGCGGGCAACCGCAAGTGTGGCAACAGTGTCACAGCGCAAACCAAAGGCCGTGACACTCCGACCCCTCAAAGCCCCCCCCCCCCAAAAAAAGGGGGGAACTAAACAGAACACCCATAAAACAACAGGGCGGGGGGTAAGGGAAAGTAACAGGATCAGCGTCAGTGCACAGATGTCTCTCTAAGACTGCCGCCAGCCCCTGGAACAACAAACAGGAACCAGGGCACCAGCCACCAAACAGCCCAGAGAAACAGCACTGAACGCTGCGTCCACCTCAGACACGGTTCACAGCAGGTCGCTGCCGGCATGCATCCCCAACCAGCACACAGCCAGTACACCAAGGAATGCATCCAGCACACAACACAAGCAACAGAACCACTGAGGAATGGACGAGGAGGGACGCAAACACCAGTGACGGTTCACACCAACTGCGACCAACAGTCACAGGAACCGCACTGTTAACAGCGTCTCACCTTTCACCCTCCCTCCGGAGGATAAGCATGTGCGCCAGAAAATGGCAGACGACACATGCTGGGCCCTCTTCCGAAGGTTCCAAGCAAGGAGCCATTGTGGTCATACTGTCACGGCGTGGAGTGGGGGAAACCCCCCACCGTGCGGTGTCAAAGGATAAAGGGGATCAGCCTGGCCAAAAGGAGTAATAAGGGAGCAGGTCACCTCCTACCACCTCCCTAATACTCTCCCTGACTACTCACCATATGAGCGGACCCCGATGGTGGGACGGCTCATACACTGGATACCTAATATCCTGAGTCGCCCTGGAAATCCCTCACTTAGGAGCAGGGGAGAGACGACCTGTACATCCACAACACAGAGGAACAGGAGTCTCTATCTGAGGCCAGGCTGCAAGGAGAGGGGAACACATACAGCATATGGAGATGGCAGGTAAGCGAAACACACTTACCTGCCACAGACACACTGACTGGAACCCATGCACTAGTGCTGCTGTCCACACCAACATTAAAGGACACAGCACACACCACAAACCACACAGGGGAATGTCTAGTAAACATGCTGGACACCAAACATCACCAGACATGTAACACCAAACTAGACATACAAACACCCTGAACATAACCCACTCCATACAAATAGGGACAGGAAGGGAAGGAGACACCGGGAGGACATTGAACATCTATGACCACAAGGGTGGCCCTCACTGGACAGATGGAACAAGCCAGGAACCGTGAACCACCAGCATACACCAAGGCTGGAGGAACCCAGAGCTTCAGGCATCCAGCAGAGGCTAAATAGCCCAAGCAGCCACACCCACATAAACCCAGTGTTCACAAAACACTAGGAAGGGAGTTAACCCTTCCAACACCAGACAAGGGAAGGAAGCCACTTATCACTTGTCACTGCACCGATGCCTCAACCATGTGCCATTCACTACACCGTTGCCTCCACCCTGTTTTAGTCACTACACCGTTGCCTCCACCCTGTGCCAATCACTGATGCCTCTACCCTGTGCCAGTCACTATACTGATGCATCCACCCTGTGCCAATCACTGCCCTGATGTTTCTACCGTGTGCCAGTCACTACAGCTTTGCCTCTACCCTGTGCCAGTCACTGCCCTGATGCCTCTTTCATGTGCCAGTCACTACACTGATGCCTCTTCCATGTGCCAGTCACTACACTGATGCCTCTTCCATGTGCCAGTCACTACACTGATGCCTCTTCCATGTGCCAGTCACTACACTGATGCCTCCACCCTGTGCCAGTCACTGCACGCATCCACTACAGAACACAATTTAAACTTCTCACACACAAAGCTCTGGACCACCCTACATCTCCTCTCTTGTGTTTCTCTACTACCCTACCCGGTCTCTACCATCTGCCAGTGATCCAAGACTAACATCCTCCATAATCCAAACCTCTCATTCATGTCTCCAAGTCTTCTTTTGAGCTGGCCCAGTTCCCTGGAATGCCCTACCCCAAAGATTCAGATTCATTTTTAATATCCACACTTTTAGGTGTGCCCTAAAAACACATCTATTCAGGGTGATGTATCATATTTCCTAATCTAACTCTTCTCCATTCATCCCCTTCTACATTATACCTGAGGATCCGTTACCTTAAAAAGGTATTCCCATTCGGACATCTATGGCATATCGATAAGATATGCC
Source organism: Bufo bufo (assembly GCF_905171765.1). Lineage (NCBI taxonomy): Eukaryota > Metazoa > Chordata > Amphibia > Anura > Bufonidae > Bufo > Bufo bufo. The sequence continues at coordinate 34,432,198 of NC_053394.1, read as the reverse complement.
ATAAATGTCTGAAAGGTGTTGGTTCCACTTCCAGAACCCACTCCTATCTCAAGAACAGGGCTCCGCTGTGAATAGAGATCAAAACGCTGATGAGACACTTTGAGAACTCCCATAGCTGAGTGGAGGGTTGGCTGTGCATGCAAGTCTTGCTCTCCATTCATTGTAAGAGCTCAAGGGGTTAACGTCAGATTATTGGTTGTACAATCAAAGCCTCAAACAAGCAATATTAAGTTATCATCAAGGGCCATGCGGCGGCAAACCACTCACAGTAAGCAGATGCAGAACATCGGGCATTAGGCATGTACGAGAACCTCCTACAGATTCTTCAGCATTTCTAATGTAATCTAAAAAGAATATTTAAGGAAATTCCTCAAAAAAAAAAATAATGCAATCTTCCATTTTATGCTTCCATTAAATATCGCCGGTAAAGAAAGACTTGCCTGCGCAATCACTAATGTGAAAGCGGCGCCTGCCGAGCATAGTAATATCAGGAGGTCAGGTCCGCAGAGAAAAGGCAACAAGGTAAAGAAGATTTGCAACGTGATAGCTGGATATGTGTTATTTCACAGCTACCCGTGATTAGATGCTAAGAGCCGATAACACGTTCCGTTCCATAAGTATCTAACGTGTCATCGTGTAACAATCCGCATACATGCGTGTTAATAGAGGTGTCAGATTAATAGGCGTCTAGGGCCACATTAATACTTCCATCACGCCGTCTGAGATTGGCATGCTGAAATTCAAGTGTATCTTTGGGTGTGAATGGAGAAGAAAAGAAAATGTGAAAAAAATAAATTAATGCTACATATTATCCACCTGAACACCAACGGAATTGTCAAGAAGTTCAAAAAAACAGAAGAAAAGCAGGAAATGTTATAAAATACCTGATAAAAGGAGTAGCGCCAGTGAGTACCGCAAGGCCAGTGATGTCCCATTCATCAATAGCTTGGCCTATATGCACCTTGGTCCCATTCAAGTGAATGAGCTTGGGCTGCAATGCCAAGCACAGCCGCTATAGAATGTACGGTGCTGTGCTTGGTATGCTGTTACGAGGGCGCAGCACTCTCCGGAGCCAATCGGTGGTGGTGCCAGTGGTTGGACCTCCACTGATCAGATATGGATGACCTATTTCTGAGGATAGGTCATTCATACTCTACTCTGGGGTGAAAGAAAAACCTTTAAATCCTCCAGTGCCAATGCTCCTCTGTTTACTTGTCATGCAGTGATGATGTCACACACATCCATGTGACCGCTGCAGCCAATCACGAGCCTCTGCTGAGGCCAGCATTATAAACGGCACATGGTAGGTGGTGAGTGTTACTGATTTTGCAGTGGGGCCCAGGGGCATCTTCATGGAGCCCCGGAGGAGCCGGTGCAGAGGATAGGAGTGGTAGTGGCCCTGATGAAGTGTTATGACACTGTGCACTCCCTCAGGCCGTTGCTCCCTGGGGATTGGTGCTATGGAAATGTTGTACTGAAGAATAAGGCCAGAATTAAGAGTATTAAAGTCTCTTGTAGCAAAGTAGAACTTCAAGTACATTCAACAGCAGCAGTAAGGATTATGGAGGTAGGTTGGATGGAGGCAATTTAGCACTAAGGTGGTACTGGTCTAGCAGCGTTATGGGTGATGGGTGTCTTGTCTATAGTCCCTCACCTTGCAGAAGTCTTTAAAGCTGGTTGTAGCAGTTCACTCTGCTGTCTGGTGTCTCACGACTTCACTTGACGTTGAAAACTCAATGATTTCTCTGAAGAATCGTGAGCAGGAGCTCTCACTTGTGCTTCCACTCAGAGGAACATGGCTGGAAGCAGGACCAGCCCACTCCTGCCAAAATGGGAGGGAAAGGGTGATTAGTCCCGTTCCTTGCCAACCTTTTGCCAACCATTCCTTGCTGGTACATATGGCCAAACATTCAATAAAATATATAACAGTATAATACAAAAACTATTTACAGTTGTAGTATCTCCAGGTTTGGGGTACTGCGCATCAAATTACAGACTCTGCAGTGTAGTGTACAAAGTTATAACATAAAATAGGTGGATGTGTGGAGGTTTTGAATGGTTTTGATTAGTGGGGGTCTGAGTGCTAAGATCTCCACAATCCCTAGAACGAGGAGAGAAGTGCTCGTATATCGCGCTCTTTCTCCTCGCTGCAGGAGACGGGCTCCATAGAACGTCTGTGGGCTGGTTTCGATTCCGTCTCCTGCAGCGAGAAGAGAGAGCGCCATATGCGAGCAGTTCTCTCTCCTCATTCAAGTGATCAATGGGAGGTCTCAGCAATCAGACCCCCACTGATTAAAACCCTTGATATGTCGCCATGACATATCAAAACTTTTTGGAAAGCTCAGCGAACCCTTTAAATTCTAAAATCCTGTCCAAATATCCTAGAATATTTTACATAAATTTCCCTGCCATAGAAATCATCAAGTGTTTTAAGCCTCAGCAAGCGAAGCCTTTGCCAAATTCGTTGGCACTCTGTTCATTATATAGCAATTACAGCTGTAAAGTATATCAGACACCTACAAAATTAATTCAGTATTTGAAGTTAATCAAAGACGTGCAATTTTATTTTTCTCCTGAAGCTTCTTCAATGACGTATTCTCCATACAGACACACTTGCCATAGAGCTAAATCATTAAAGGGGTCGTGTCACTTCAGCAAATGGCATTTATCATGTAGACAAAGTTATTACAAGGCACTTACTAATGTATTGTGATTGTCCATATTGCTTCCTTTGCTGGCTGGATACCTTTTTCCATCACATTATACATTATACAGTGCCCGTTTCCATGGTTATGACCACCCTGCAATCCATCAATTGTGGTCAAGCTTGCTCAATATTAATAAAAGCGCCGGCCTGTCTGGTGGCTGGGACCGTGGGAGTGCGCACAGTCTAGCACTTTTTCCTATAGTCTTCAAGAAGGGCCACCGCTGCTGGATTGCAGGGTGGTCATAACAATGGAAACGGGCAGTGTATAACGTGATGGGAAAATGAATCCAGCCAGCAAAGGAGGCAATATGGACAATCACAATACATTAGTAAGTGCCTTGTATTAACTTGAATGGAAGAGGTGACATTTTGTAATACCTCATACCTGGGGGTATTATTATTGTGTTCTTCAAATGCTATGTCTTGATATGTTTTCTAAGCAATTCTATGTAATATTATGTATGTCACATGTACTATGTAATTTGATCCAGCAGGGGGAGGTATTGGTTGGCAATGGCTAACTGTAACAGAGCTTAACCACCTTGTTCCACCCCTCCCGGTATAATGCGTTGTTCAACTTCCTTCCAGAAGGGGGAAGTCTAATGTAGTTCAGTATTCTATAGTCAGAGTTAGGCGGAGAGGGGATGAGAGAGGTCCTTTCCAGATAGTGGGGGAATAGGGTGGGGGGTGGGGGAAGCAGCTCATAGAGCACCAATTCTCAAGAACTGTATAGTTTCCCCTCTGAGGGATGTTCAGGATCCAAATTACCCTTCTCCTGCCATAGATTTGCAAAGTAGCTGATAGAGCACCAACTTTCAAGACCTGACAGAAGGACTCAAGTGAAGCCTTGAGATCCCAGACAGTGAACTGCGAAAACGCTCTTACAGACACTGCTGTGAGGTAAGGGACTACGGCTAAAGACACCCTCATCAGCAATCAACCACTAGGCCAGCAACATATAAGTGCAGAACTGCAGCCATCCAACCTGCCATCGTACCTCCTCAGCTGGTGCAAGTGAAGAATTGCACTAAAGCCTGCTGCTATTGTATGTATTTCAAATTCTACATTGCACTCAGTAAAGAGGACTTTGTTACGTTCAATTCTGGCCTCATTCTTCAGCGCTAAAACTTTAATTGCAACAGACCCCAGGGAGCGACAGCCTGAGATAGATACCGTGACACTACATCACTACATCGGGGCCACTACCACTCTCACCAGGTGCACCAGCTCCTAAGGAGGCTTGTTGCAATTGTAGAATCAGCGTCTCATCCAGAAACGGCCATAGCGTCGCCCCTTCTGCTAAGCCCTGCCCCTTTGGAAAGTGGAGAGAATCTCAAAAATACCACATTATTTTGCAAATATGGCTTGTAACTTTTTCATGCCGCAAATGCGGTTTAAAAAAGTTTGTCTCAGAAAAAAATTAATTGTGCTATGCTCCATCGGGTGGCCTCTTTCACACGGGTGTCGCATATGAGGGCCGGACAAGATGCGGCTGCGTTGCGGGAAAATGCTTGATTTTTCTGCGCGAATGCAAAGCGTTTTAATGCATTTTGCATGCGCGTGAGAAAAATCAGCATGTTTTGTACCCAGACCCGAACCCTGACTTCTTCACAGAAGTTCGGGTTTGGGATCGGTGTTGCGTAGATTTTATTATTTTCCCTTATAACATGGTTATAAGGGAAAATAATAGCATTCTTAATACAGAATGCTTAGTAAAATGTCCATTGAGGGGTTAAAAATAATAAACAAATTTAACTCACCCCATCCACTTGATCGCGTAGCGGATCTCCTCTTCTTTCTACTTTCTTCAGGACCTGGCTAAAGGACCTTTGATGACGTCACTGCGCTTATCACATGGTCCATCACATGGTCCATCACCATCGGGTCCATCCCGATTGTCTCCTAGCAACCACGCGTGAAAATTGCACCACATCCGCACTTGCTCGATTTTCACGCAGCCCCTTAATCACTTCTATGGGGCCTGCATTGCGTTAAAAACGCACAATATAGAACATGCTGCGATTTTCACGCAACGCACAAGTGATGCACGAGAATCACCCCTCATGTGCACAGCCCCATTGAAGTGAATGGGTCCGGATTTAGTGCGGGTGCAATGCGTTCACCTCACGGATCGCACCCGCGCGGAATTCTCGCCCCTGTGTGAAAGGGGCCTTAAGCAGCAAGCAGAGTGCCTATGGCTCCAAAGTGTGTTGTTCCAAGTAGTGTGTCTGCCTCCATATCTTTAAGGCTTAAAGAGCACCAATCAGCAGGATGAGCCCTAATAAACCAGACATACCGTAGTGCCCTGTAGGGATCATCCTGCTGATTAAAATGATACATGTCTTGCAAAAATTGGTTGCCAAGAAATCTTTTATTCTTTGTGCAACTGAGAACTTGTGCACCGAAGGGCAGGGCTCTCCAGTGCTGGCCCCACCACTCGGTGCACTTAAGATCTCATTTCAAACAAAAAAAATAATATAATTTCCCCCCAAGAATGCAGCAACAGATTTTAACAAGACAGGTATCATTGAAAACAGCAGTATCAACCCATGGCTGGTCTAATAGGGACGATCCTACTGACGAGCACACTTTAAAGAGATTGTTCAGAATTTTGATATCAATGACTTATCCTTAGGATAGGTCATCAATATCTAAGTACAAGAAAACCCCTTTAAATTCAGAAAGGACTAAATACAATATTAAAAAAAAAAACTTCTTACAAGGTTGGGATTTTATTCATTCAAATTTTGTTAAAATTGTATTTCTTCCGTGTTTTCACCTCTCCGCAAGCCGTGACTGTAATCTGAATGTTGGACTTTGGTGTGAGAACCTTGAAACAGTGAAGGCACCACATAAATATCTTCTCCTAATGAGTCACCGGAGTCCAGGAGAGCAATGGCGCTGTAGAAGGCTTCTGCCCATCCTGTGTAATTCTGTCTGCAGTTCGGGGAGAGGAATATCGGGCTCGGCCGCGGCTGACATGACTTGGGGCGAGGAGTGGAGGAGGCGTTTTTTTTGCTTCGTGTTTGATCACCCTCTGAGGAGGACTCTGTCAGTGATTGCCTCTCGGCTCGCTATTTCATGCTCATCTATAAGTGTGATTTTCCTCTCATTACATTAACTTTTGGCGCACTGTAGCATTTGGATGGAGGTGTTACACGTGATGGCGGATTTCAGTGTGTAAACGCAGAACAGAGTGTTGCCAGTTTGTTAAAGGACTCCCTTATGAAGTCAATTGTTCCTGTTATATTATAACAGATACTATAGTGGTTTATTATACTGTTTTCTTCTCCATTCATAGCCAAAAATAAAAATGTTTCCGGTTACTTATCTGATTCCATCCTCTCAACAACACAGTGACCCCAGAGTGCCAATGGCGCAATGTTTCCTGGTAACAGGAGGCAGTCTGAATTTAGCTTTAGATGTGGATGGAGCATAAAATGTTCCCAGAGTTTCAAATGTTGTAAAAATGGATGAGAGAAATTAGTTCATTTTTCCACTAACGCCTTTGTTACTCTTCTGATTATCTGTAATTTTTTATTTGTGTGTGTGTTTCCAGTATTCAAATATTGTTGACATATCCTCAATATCTGATCTGCAGAGGTCCAACCCCGATTGATCAGCTGTGGGAAGGAACCACGGCACTCAGATGTGGCCTTTTCCTCAGCCAGTGAAGTCACGATCATCAGTACCATGGCCTACAGTGCCTTTGAAAAAGTATTCATACCCCTTGAACTTTTCCACATTTTTTCACATTACACCCACAAACTTAAATGTATTTTATTGGGATTTTATGTGATAGACCAACACAAAGTAGCGAGTATATTCCAAGTGAAAAGAAAATGATACATGGTTTTCAAAATTTTTAATAAACAAAAGTCTGAAAAGTGTGGTGTGTGTTTGGATCCACCCCCCTGTATTCTGATATTCCCCTGTATTCTCCAATATAAAATCCATTGTCACTAATTGCCTTTAGAAGTCACCTACAGTACAGACCAAAAGTTTGGACACACCTTCTCATTCAAAGAGTTTTCTTTATTTTCATGACTATGAAAATTGTAGATTCATACGGAAGACATCAAAACTAGGAATTAACACATATGGAATTATATACATAACAAACAAGTGTGAAACAACTGAAAATATGTCATATTCTAGGTTCTTCAAAGTAGCCACCTTTTGCTTTGATTACTGCTTTGCACACTCTTGGCATTCTCTTGATGAGCTTCAAGAGGTAGTCCCCTGAAATGGTTTTCACTTCATAGGTGTGCCCTGTCAGGTTTATTAAGTGGGATTTCTTGCCTTATAAATGGAGTTGGGACCATCAGTTGCGTTGAGGAGAAGTCAGGTGGATACACAGCTGATAGTCCTACTGAATAGACTGTTAGAATTTGTATTATGGCAAGAAAAAAGCAGCTAAGTAAAGAAAAACGAGTGGCCATCATTACTTTAAGAAATGAAGGTCAGTCAGTCAGCCGAAAAATTGGGAAAACTTTGAAAGTAAGGGCTATTTGACCATGAAGGAAAGTGATGGGGGGCTGCGCCAGATGACCTGGCCTCCACAGTCACCGGACCTGAACCCAATCGAGATGGTTTGGGGTGAGCTGGACCGCAGAGTGAAGGCAAAAGGGCCAACAAGTGCTAAGCATCTCTGGGAACTCCTTCAAGACTGTTGGAAGACCATTTCAGGGGACTACCTCTTGAAGCTCATCAAGAGAATGCCAAGAGTGTGCAAAGCAGTAATCAAAGCAAAAGGTGGCTACTTTGAAGAACCTAGAATATGACATATTTTCAGTTGTTTCACACTTGTTTGTTATGTGTATAATTCCACATGTGTTAATTCATAGTTTTGATGCCTTCATAGTCATGAAAATAAAGAAAACTCTTTGAATGAGAAGGTGTGTCCAAACTTTTGGTCTGTACTGTAGTTAGTAAATAGAGTCCACCGGTGTGTAATGTATTCTCAGTATACTGTTCTGTTAAGGCCTCAGAGGTTTGTTGGTTAACGGTAGTGATCAAACAGCATCATGAAAACCAAGGAACACACCAGACAGGTCAGGGATAAAGTTGTGGAGAAGTGTAAAGCAGTGTTAAGTTATAAAAAAATATCCCAAGCTTTAATCATCTGACAGAGCACTGTTCAATCCAGCATCCGAAAATGGAAGGAGTATGGCACAACTGCAAACCTACCAAGAGAGCAAGAGGCCTATGGTCGCCTGCACAGATAGAGGTAAAGGAATGTTGTCACCAGGAGATTCGCTAATAAACCAGGCACAATGTCTTGTAGGTCTAGCTCAGCTAAATCTAATGATTCCTTTCACTTAGTGATGCTTCATTCTGGAGAAAAAAAATACTTTTAACGCATATGTAAATGAGCCGTTAAGTGCACCGAGGGCATGCCCAAGCGACTCTGTGCACCCTTGCTCCGCCTGCATCTTCTACCTGCAGCTTTCTCTCTTGATTGTCAGAGCCAGGTTCCTGCATAGTCATCTCACCTGGCCTTCTCAATCAATAAGGAGACGGAGGGGATGGTATAGGAAGCCGGAATAGCAAAGGTGCTCTTGGTGACAGACTCCTTTTAAGTAGTAAAATCCTGGCTGTCTACTGCCATATCTAGAGGGAGCTTATGAGCTTGGTTCATATTGTTTATGTATTGAACAAGGTAATGAAACAGCATGCAGTGAGCTCCCCCTAGTGGGAGCTGCTGGTAACCAGAATTTTATAATTTAAAGGGAACCTGTCACCGGGATTTTGTGTATAGAGTTGAGGACAAGGGTTGCTAGATGGCCTCTAGCACATCCGCAATATCCAGTTCCCATAGCTCTGTGTGCTTTTATTGTGTAAAAAAATAAACGATTTGATACATCTGCAAATTAACCTGAGATGTGTCCTGTCCCTGACTCATCTCAGGTTAATTTGCATATGTATCAAATCGGTTTTTTTTACACAATAAAAGCACACAGAGCTATGGGAACTGGGTATTGCGGATGTGCTAGCGACCATCTAGCAACCCATGTCCTCAGCTCTATACACAAAATCCCGGTGACAGGTTCCCTTTAACTGTAAAGAGAAATGGAGCTTTAATCACTACAAAAGTACAACACAAAAATACTCAGCCTAGAATGCTGAACATAGAAGCCATTCACGTTAAAGAGTCCCTGTACTTTCACACAATTTCATTTAATTTAATAGAGAATATAAAATCATGGCCACTAGGGGTCTCACTTCCACCTAAGTTGCATTCCACTGCCAGTGTCAGAGCTAGTTGAGCTCTTGAGCATGATAAAAGAATTGCTTCTACACAGACTTTGAATATTGTCTGTGTGTCTGTAAGTGTGCTCTCCCTCTCCTTATCTGTTCTGTGAGCTCCGGAACTGAAAACAAACATAGTGGTAAATAAGGGAAGGGAAGTCTCAGCAGTACAGTGCTGGCAAATTCCACAGAAGGGATACACCCTGTGCTTGTGAGAGAAATGCATCTAACTGTGCACTGAAACAGAAAATATATATTGCTGAAAAGCACATTAGGATAGCCCAGAAAAGACCTGCTCCTTCACGTTATAATTGTACAAAGAAGCACAACCATTATGCAAAACATTTTTTTGGTACGCTTTAAGGCAAACACGTATTTTATGTGTCATCTCAGATTATCCTGTCTCAGACGGTTCCATTAGAACAGAATAGCGGTGACATTTTCCAAAACAAATCGTTATAAATTGTCACTATCCCTGTTCGGCACAGCATGCGTGTTTCGTAGCGCTACAGCGTGACGATTGCTCACGCTTAGAGGACCAGGGGCCCTTGTTTTTCGCTTTAATCGGCTATCAGATTGTTGTGTTCTAATGCAATTTATGATAGAGTAAACTTGTGAATTATTTAAATCCAATGCTGGGTCCCGTGTTTGCAGCTGAATATTAGTACCTGCTAACCGTTTAGATCACATCTCATTGCAATTGTACGGTCGTATTAATAATACATGAAGCTCGTTGTGTTGGAGCCTGCCTTAATGCTCACATTTCTGAATGCTTCGGGCTTAGGGAATTAGAATGTGTAATAAACCATTTATCCTTTCTCGTGCAGGAAACAGCACTTTAAATATTGTGGATTTCCTTTTAATTCATTTGAAAGGAGCACTTGTCACTCATTGACTTGTGCGGGATTACAAGGGCATGCCCTACAGCAAGCAACCTCATTTTAAATTTTTTGGAACATGTAGTAATAACTTGTGCCTACATCACCAGTGCATACTGCAATGTAAAGAACAACTTAAAAATGTAGATCTTCAAGACATCTTGTCTTCATGTGTCAAGTTTTTGAATATTCTATCAATCCTTCCATACAGCAGCTTATATACCTAAGTAGGGCAAGTAAGCAGACAATGCTGTTGACTCTGGACTGACATGTTCCACTAACATTTTTTTTTCAATCTCAGACTGTGGATAATATAAAATCGTTTTAATTCTGCATATTATAAGATTAGTGCATTAAAGAGCACCTGTCAACAGGATCAAACCTATTAAATCAAACTGCCTGGTAGGGTTAATCCTGCTGAATAGAATGATACCTGCCTTGTGACAATCGGTTGTGGCATTCCTGAGAAAAAGGCTTTTTATTCCTTTACGTGCAGGAAGGCTTCAGAGCACTGAGGGGCGGGGCCAAGTCCCACAGTGCTCCTCAGCTTTCCAGTGCTGGCCACTCCCCTCAGTCCACTGAAGCCTTCATTCACATGCAGAATAAAAGTCTTTTGTTCTCGAGAACGCCTTAACGGATTTTCATAAGACGGGCATAATTTTAATCAGCAGGATCAACTCTTCCAAGCTGTATGCCTGTTTAAATAGGATTGATTGTGCTGAGAGATGTCCTTTAATTGTGGCAGCAGAGAATTAGTTTTCCCTATCCCGGACACTGAGATGCTATGATGAGGATAAAATAACTGATAACTTGCCATTTCATAGAGAGTACTATCAGTGAATTAATACAAGCTGGTTATGGGAAAATTCAAAAACTTCAAGTGCATGTATTTATTTTAATGAAACCTAGAAATATAAAATAATGAAAATGTAATAAAAAAGAGCAAGAGTAGGTCCGCACAGAGTTTTTTGGAGGAGGGTTGGAGGCAAATTTTTCAGCCAAAGTCAGAAGTGGATGAAAAAAGGAGACGCATAAGGCTAGTTTCACACCAGCATTCAGAGATCTGGGAACAGCATGCTGGAGCTCTCTGTATTTGACATTGCCGGATGCTGCCTGAATGCCTGCCTGCCAAAATCTGGCTGTGACTCGGCAAATATGCCGAGAATCGGCCCGAAAAATACCACTGCATGTGGACAGGATGTAGGTTACTTTATATGGGCACTGTATGATGCTATTTATACAGTTGCTGTTTTGATACTACTTATTTGGTGCTGTGTGGCAGTATTTAGATGGGCATTATTTTTTCCTATTAGCACACTGTGGCATTACTCTGGTGTTATAATTACTATGGTTTATTGCACTGTTTATCTGGGCTTTGCTGAACGCTATCTGAACACTGTACGGTGCTATTTATCTGGGCACTACAATATAGATTTCTTTTATTTGCTGTGAAATTAAACACCTGGAAATGGCCAATATTTCCAAACCCAGGCTTTCAGCCCTTGGTCGTCAGAGTCACATTGCTTTGCTTGACAGTTCTAGTAACTACCCACATCATTGTGGGTCATCCCAGTGGGCCCTGGCATCTGTCCTGGTTTTCCTGTTGTTGATACTCTTTTTTTATTTCATTTGTAAAAAAAAAACATGCACCCTCTCAAAAAAAAAATGAAAAAAGGCAGAATATTCACAATTCTTTCAATTATTTTCACTTTACGAAAATCAAATCAAACTTGAATTAATTAAAAAGATGAAAAGCAAAACCATCGTAACTTCCGACCAGCGCTTTCGCTCCTTCTGAATCCTTTTCATCCGTCAGCCTTTCAAAGTGCTGAATGCAGCTTCCTGGCACGGAATAGTGGGATGTGTAGTTCAGCCACAGCGTGATATCCGAAGCCGGCTGTCCTTGATTTAATGCAGCTGAATAGAAATCCCACCAACCATGGGCTTACACTGAATGCATTGTAAGAGAATACGTCGATTTCCATGCACGCCAAGCTGTGGTAAGAGAAAGAATGGAAAGCGACACCGGTGTCCTCGGATCGTAAAAAAGTAACACTACAGGAGGGAGGAAATATAATTAACATATACAGGGTATATGCAAGCCGAGCCTGATTGCCCCTCCGTGTGTAATGGGGTTGGATCCAGGCTTCTTGTGTAATGAAATGCTATTATTTTTGTAATGTTTAGTCCTTTTGATGACGGTGTTTTATGTGACTGTTTTTGCATGTGAATTCAGCCATACTGTAGGGCATTGTGCATGCAATTCTATTACACGGAAGGAGTTATCAGTGGTTTTAAATGAGTTAAATTCGCAGTTGGACATTAATAGCTTTGGGAATGTGAAAAACAAGCAACACGATCCCTCTATCTGTTGTTTTATATGACAGGCCTTAATTAAAGTGTCATTATGAGCACTAGTTTATGGTTCGTGTTTGTGATCTACTGCTCATTCAGCAGATACATTGCATTGACAGTTGCAGACAGTGGTGATTAAAGGGCATCTGTCAGCAGTTTTGCACCTATGACACTGGCTGACCTGTTACATGTGCGCTCGGCAGCTGAAGGCATCTGTGTTGGTCCCATGGTCCTATGTGCCCGCATTGCTGAGAAAAATGAGGTTTTAATATATGCAAATGAGCCTCTAGGAGCAACGGGGGCGTTGCCCTTACACCTAGAGGCTCTGCTCTCTCTACACTTTGGTTGACAGGGCCAGGCAGTGTAAGCGTGTTCACGTCTAGCCCTGAGTTCTCCTAAAGTCTTGCGCTGTTGCTGTGCACTTTAGTATCCAGCACAGGAGCAGTCCTGGAAAAAAGTCTCACCCGCAGTTGTCTTCTGTACTTTGAGCCTCTTTCCAGTACTGCGCCTGCACTGGATACTGAAGCGCACAGTGCAATGGGAGACTTTAGGAAAAGTCAGGGGCAGGAGTGATCATTTTGCACTGCCTAGCCCTATCAATCAAAGTGGAGAGGACGTGGCAGTTGCAGAGAGAGCAGAGCCTCTAGGTGTAAGAGCAACGTCCCCATTGCTCCTACAGGCTCAGTTGTATATATGATACTCCATTTTTCTCAGCAATGTGGGAACGTATGAACATGGGACATGCAACTGCAATACCAAGCACAACCTCTATACCAGTGATGGCGAACCTTTTAGAGACCGAGTGCCCAAACTGCAACCCAAAACCCGCTTATTTATGGTAAAGTGCCAACACGGCAATTTAAGCTGAATACCAGTATAGTATATCTTCCATGTAATTTATCATTTAGCAATAATAGCTGCCTACATTCAGTGCGCTGCCTGTGCCGTTCATAGTGCGCCATGCGCTGATGAATGGCAGCAAAAGTCTAAAGCGTATTGGTACACCATAGACTTTTCCAGGGTGCGGGTGCCCACAGAGAGGGTTCGCCACCACCGCTCTATAGAATGTACAGCCTGTGATTTGTAAGCTCTGAGGAGGTCCTCACCGAAGTGCCATGGCCTCCTCAAACAGCTGATCAGCAGAAGTCCTGGGTGTTGGACACCCCTTGATCTGATACTGATGACCTATCCTAATAATGGGTCACCGATATCTGTATGTTGGAAAAAGCCTTTAATTTTATGGACTGAGCATGCAGGAGACCTCGAAGAACTATGGAGTCACAATACAGGAGTCTTACTTGATAAGTAGACATGTCAGACCACTGGGTACAGTGTTAAAGGAATTGTCATGTGTACAGCTCATATGTATGACTTGTATATAGCTATAAATATAGATTTAAAGAGCTGGAAAATATACCTCTAGTGCCATTAATAATCCCTCCAGGAACGACTAGCTCAAGGTCACAGGGTCATTACCACTTACAAATGGCTCTTGCTCTCAGACATCTTTTCGATAACCTGTCTAACCATTTAATTGGATATTCAGCTTCACGAGACAGAAAAACTCCAAGTAATGACCCCATCAGGATTTCTTATAAATGATTTAATTGCTGCTGAACACACAAAGTTGATTGATCATTAGCAACAAGAACTTTTTTTTAATTTTTTCACAATTTTTATGAACAATAAATCTTCTTATAAAATCCTTTTTTTGGGGCTTGTGCATCTTCATCACTGTAGAAGAATCCATGCTACTCAGAAGATGTCATGTGTCATTGTTGCTTCCCTGCCCAACATCGTGGTTACTCCATCTTCCTAAAGAGAAAATAAATGGATGGATCTCCCTGGCGTCCATTGAAATACACTCAATGTATTACTATCTGGAATTCTTCATTTTTCCTCGCTTTCCAGCACTGTCCGCACAACCTACAAACACAAATTGATCCCTAATTGTGGATGCTCGGAGATGAACGCCTCTGCTGGTTCTTGTAATGGATGATTCTATCTTTGTCATCCCTGACATCGGGGAGCTGCTGCTTTATTACTTGCAAGGAGGTTAATTACTCTGTTAATTTAGTTAGTATTCCTGTAGCAAATCCATTTAGACTTAGACATTGTAATTGGAAAGACTCGTACAGTACAATATATGATCCAATCTACTCCATGCGATGATGTGTGCTGTTTATCACTTTCTTCCTACCGTTATGCATTTTTATTGCTTTAACCTTTGTAACTTTGATTAAAATTTGATCATGGGAATCACAGGACATCCCAGGTCACCTATTGAGAATTTCTAGGTCAAGCAGCCTGGGACTTGTCCAAACCCCATTAGTGGAGAGTTTTACATGGGTTGCAAAAAGTGGCCTGGTCTATGTGGGGGTGTACACAACGGAGACAGTAAGTTACAATGGCTGTGTGGAGGAGTAGGTGTCATGCTCTTTGTGGGTCTGGACACAAAGGAGAAAAGAGGCTACAATGGCTCTGTCAGTGCAGAGGAGTAGGCGGTATGCTCTTTTTGGGGCTGGACACAAAGGAGGCAGTAGGTTACTATGTCTCTGTCAGTGCAGAGGAGTAGGTGGCATGCTTTTTGTAGGGCTGGATACAAAGGAGACAGTAAGTTACAATGGCTCTGTCTGTGTGGAGGAGTAGGTGGCATGCTTTTTGTCGGGCCAGACACAAAGGAGACAGTAGGTTATAATGGCTCTGTCTGTGTGGAGGAGTAGGTGGCATGCTCTTTTTGGGGCTGGACACAAAGGAGGCAGTAGGTTACTATGTCTCTGTCAGTGCAGAGGTGAAATGCTTTTTGTAGGGCTGGATACAAAGGAGATAGCAGGTTATAATGGCTCTGTCTGTGTGGAGGAGTAGGTGGCATGCTCTTTGTCAGGCTGGACACAAAGGAGAAAGCAGGTTATATTGGCTCTGTCTGTGTGGAGGAGTAGGTAGCTTGGTACCTTTAAATATAATTAAATGTGTACATGCATTGGTCTGAACTGACAGCGTTGTCACCAGGGGTGACCTAATCATTAGGGCCATGCCTCGGGGCCCATGGACAGGAGAGGGGCCCTGTGGTAAAGGTGAAGCAAACACAACTTGTCAGTGCTACCTAAATGCATTTTATTAATGTAACTAGGGGCCTGTCACAGTCGTTACCTCTGGCTGTGACCTTCTGTCTATGCTCTCGCTGCAGCTCCGTTCCTGTGTGTCATTTGTGGTTCTTTATGGGTTAACTCCCCTGTGTGTTTATTAGGAGTTAATCCTCTCTGTCTGCTCCATGGGTGTGGCCTCTCTGCTGCACCCATGGAACCTGTATATAAGGCTGAGGTTTCCTCAGTTCTGTGTCAGCTCTCCTGGTGTGTGTTGTCTTGTCCTGCTCCTGTTTGTACTCACTCTCCCATGCTGCTGACCCATGGGATCCGTGTCTGTCTGTCTGTGCTCTGTGGGTTTCCTACTTGTTCATTGACGTCCTCTTTCCCGTCCTCTTTGATGTCCTCTTTCCTATGTTTCTGTTATCTGTTCTGCCAGTTATGTTTGTTATGTTATATGTCTGTTTAGCAAGCCATTGCTGCACCTTTCTTTGCAGCAGAGTGCAATGCGCAAGGCCATGCAGTTTACTACTGGTGGAGCAAGTCCTTCTCTGCTCATTGTCACTCCTGTTTCCTTGCTATGTACTCCTGCTTGTGTTATTAGTTGCTCTGTTTGCATTTGCCTGTCTATGTTATGTATGCCTATGTGCCGTCGGTACCTTCTGGTACCTGTTGTCCATTCGTTCCTGCTGTCACTGTCTAGTTCACGCTCCAGAGTGGACCCTGGCAACTTCCTGCTGCAAAGTCTAACCCTACCATCTGGGGCCCTAGTGAATACCAGGAGTTGCTTAGTCACGCCCCTCTGGAGTATTACTAGACAGTGGCGCAGTGGGGGTTTTCTCCCACTGTGCTGACGGTACATAGAGCTCATGTTTTGTCTGTGCTGCCTTCCCTGGTTTTTGTTTGTGCAATAAACTCTTGTGTGTCTGCACCTGATTTCTGTTTGTTTATTGCTTGACGACGCGGTGGCCTCTCCTGGGACCTCCAACTCGTGACAGAATGAACAAGTAGGAAACCCACAGAGCACAGACAGACAGACACGGATCCCATGGGTCAGCAGCATGGGAGAGTGAGTACAAACAGGAGCAGGACAAGACAACACGCACCAGGAGAGCTGACACAGAACTGAGGAAACCTCAGCCTTATATACAGGATCCATAGGTGCAGCAGAGAGGCCACACCCATGGAGCAGACAGAGAGGATTAACTCCTAATAAACACACAGGGGAGTTAACCCATAAAGAACCACAAATGACACACAGGAACGGAGCTGCAGCGAGAGCATAGACAGAAGGTCACAGCCAGAGGTAACGACTGTGACAGGGCCCATGTCCTAGGGCAAGATCACTTTCAGTCTACTTTTATAGAGTACCGGTCAGCAGGATCAACCGTATTCAACCAGACATACTGCCCTGTAGGGTTGATCCTATTGGTTAAAATGATACCTGTCTTGTGCAATTGGATTCCCAAGAAAAAGGACTGTTATTCTTTCTGGGCACTGAGAGGTGATAAAGAGCTGATGTGCACTGAGGGGCTAGGTCCCACCCAATGTGCATTGAAACCTGCATAAAGAACAAAAGTGTTTTTTCTTAACACCGATGTTTCACAAGACAGGTATCATTTTAATCAGCAGCATCAACACTATCAGGCAACGTGGCTGGTTTAATACGGTTGATCCTGATGACAGGTGCTCTTTAACACACTGATTATTGCTCCTATATTGGCCACACTGACATATCTATAGTCACTCGACGGGTGGGATAAAGATAGGACTAACCAGGTTCATTGCTATGGGCAGGGCTGTAGTTAGTGACGGCTGTAGGGCAAGTTCCAGGGTTTTGAGTGTAATGGGTGTCACTGGCTACAGCAACAGGAGGGAAAAAACAAAGATTTAATACAAAAGGGGATATATGATATATGCTATTTTGGCTGCTCCTTATGGAGCAGAGCTGAGATGCCACGAGCATCAGAAGTGTCTTGGCTGGACAAACAGGGCCTTCACTATAGGGGTGCAGTCTTCCCCGAGCTATGGGGCCTAAAGGTGGCCAAACCACAGCAGTAGTTTAAATGGCACATGCTAGATGGGGACCATGGTAGAGATTTTGTATTGGGGCCTAAGGCTTCATTCACACGTCAGTGTTTTTATCAGTGATTGTGAGCCAAAACCAGGATTGGAGCCTCCACAGACATAAGGTATAAGGGAAATATCTGCACCTGTTCTGTCTTTAGAGCCGCACCAGGTTTTGGCTCAAAATTACTTATGGAAATCACTGACCGAACACTGATGTGTGAATGAGGCATAAGAGCTTCAAGTTACTATTTTGAATGCAGTCTTGAACACATGTATAACTGAAGACATGTAGATGACTGAGGATTCAGGTTATCTCTGAATTATACTGCACTTATCTTCAAGATGGTGACAGAAGCTGGACAGCAGGTTACAGTGATAATTAGCCGCCTCTGTATCCTTCAGACATCTTATATTCGCAGTATTTACTCATGATCCCTGTTCTTCACTAATACATTACCTTGTTGTTTCAAGTAGCAAGTTAATTTCCATTACTTATTGACCTCACAGTACGCAAAGTGATTTTATAAACAATCAGATGCCGGAATACAGAGCTTCATGTTTGGAATAAAAGTAGCAAATTTTCTCTGAATACTAAATCTGCTACGTTCTTTCTTATGATGAAACAAATATATTTTTTTCCTACCATTTTTATTCATTTATTTTGGTCATATTATATAGTGCTGGTCTTACAACTTCTAGTGACATTGCAGCCTTCCCCTTGTCCCTCCCTTGGTGTCCTCCTCTCACTCATTCAGCACAGTCCTTGGTGTCCTCCTCTCACTCATTCAGCACAGTCCTTGGTGTCCTCCTCTCACTCATTCAGCACAGTCCTTGGTGTCCTTCTCTCACTCATTCAGCACAGTCCTTGGTGTCCTCCTCTCACTCATTCAGCACAATCCTTGGTGTCCTCCTCTCACTCATTCAGCACAGTCCTTGGTGTCCTCCTCTCACTCATTCAGCACAGTCCTTGGTGTCCTCCTCTCACTCATTCAGCACAGTCCTTGGTGTCCTCCTCTCACTCATTCAGCACAGTCATTGGTGTCCTCCTCTCACTCATTCAGCACAGTCCTTGGTGTCCTCCTCTCACTCATTCAGCACAGTCCTTGGTGTCCTCCTCTCACTCATTCAGCACAGTCCTTGGTGTCCTCCTCTCACTCATTCAGCACAGTCCTTGGTGTCCTCCTCTCACTCATTCAGCACAGTCCTTGGTGTCCTCCTCTCACTCATTCAGCACAGTCCTTGGTGTCCTTCTCTCACTCATTCAGCACAGTCCTTGGTGTCCTCCTCTCACTCATTCAGCACAATCCTTGGTGTCCTCCTCTCACTCATTCAGCACAGTCCTTGGTGTCCTCCTCTCACTCATTCAGCACAGTCCTTGGTGTCCTCCTCTCACTCATTCAGCACAGTCCTTGGTGTCCTCCTCTCACTCATTCAGCACAGTCCTTGGTGTCCTCCTCTCACTCATTCAGCACAGTCCTTGGTGTCCTCCTCTCACTCATTCAGCACAGTCATTGGTGTCCTCCTCTCACTCATTCAGCACAGTCCTTGGTGTCCTCCTCTCACTCATTCAGCACAGTCCTTGGTGTCCTCCTCTCACTCATTCAGCACAGTCCTTGGTGTCCTCCTCTCACTCATTCAGCACAGTCCTTGGTGTCCTCCTCTCACTCATTCAGCACAGTCCTTGGTGTCCTCCTCTCACTCATTCAGCACAGTCCTTGGTGTCCTCCTCTCACTCATTCAGCACAGTCCTTGGTGTCCTCCTCTCACTCATTCAGCACAGTCATTGGTGTCCTCCTCTCACTCATTCAGCACAGTCCTTGGTGTCCTCCTCTCACTCATTCAGCACATTGAGTGCCCAATTAAGGGCGAGTTCACATCACCGTTATGGATTCCGTTTTTGTTTCCCGTTATAACATGGTTATAAGGGAAAATAACGGAATCCATAGGACGGAAGTAAAAAAGGAAGCCTATAAAGAGAACCTGTCACCTCAAAAATGCATCTACACCCGCCAGCAGTACCTCGTAGTAGCCCGCAGCCTGTTAATAATCATATATTTCATCCTGTTGCCCGATGCTGCATAAGTTCAAAAAACACAGTTTTATTCTCCATCAGCGCTATAGTGCCGGCCAGCTTGAGGTCAAGGGGGCAAGCAGCCTCCTTGCTTCAAATCAAGGTAACCACGCTCCCTAACCGTCCCCTTTTGCCTGCTAGTGACAGCCTGCAGTGCAGCCGCGATTTCCCAAGTCTCGCGCATGCGCATTGCGCCGCTAAAACCCCGCGAACAGAGGCAGCAGGAGATGGAATAGCTCATTATTACAGAGCGCCCCGCGCATGCACGAGACTTGGAAATCTCGGCCGCACTGCAGGCTGTCACTCTCAGGCAAGAGGGGACGGTTAGGGGGCGTGATTACCTTCACTTGAAACAAGGAGGCCGCTTGCCCCCTTGACTTCAAGCTGGCCGGCACTATAGCGCTGATGGAGAATAAAACTGTGTTTTTTTAACTTATGCAGCATCGGGCAACAGGATAAAGCATATGATTATTATCAGACTGCGGGCTACTATGAGGTACTGCTGGGGGAGGTAGATGCATTTTTGAGACGACAGGTTCTCTTTAAAAGGCATTCCATGTTGCTTTCCGTCATAATGCAAGTCTATGGGGAGCATAACGGATCTGTCTGGTTCCCGTTATTCAAGACGGAAAACAAAGTCCTGTCGACAGGACTTTATTTCCGCTCTGCCTGCATAACGGAAACGAGACGCATCCGTTATGCCGCCCATAGACTTGCATTATGAAGGATCATAACGGAATGCCTCTCCGCATCTTGCTGACCTTTCTAGGACATTTGAAGGATGTTTTGGAAGAAGTAAAGCCAGCAAAAGATGAGGATGGTCATCATTAAGACCTGGTCCCCCTAGGGGGTGCAGACTGGATGGTATTGGTTGGCACGCTGGCACTGGAATAATAAAGGCTTCCATCTTATTGGTATTGAATTGCATGTCTTAGTTTACGGCTGATGTAGCAATAAGTAAATGTTGGAACAAATAAATAAAACTGATGCAGAATAAGTCTCCCTGCACTGCCCCTGCACTCTCCCTGTACTCTCCCTGCACTCTCCCTGCACTGCCCCTGCACTCTCCCTGCACTCTCCCTGCAATGCCCCTGTACTCTCCCTGCACTCTCCCTCTCCAATATTCTTCTATTAAAGGGAACCTGTCATCAACTTTATGCTGACCTCATTGAGGGCAGCATAAAGTAGTGACAGAAATGCTGATGTCAGCGGTGTGTCACTCATGAGCTAAAAGTAAGTGGTTGCCGAGAACCAGCATCATAATCATTGCAGCCCAGGCCTGGAAAAGAGTCCAATCTACCTGAGAAGAGTCCTGGTTATTATAATCTCCTGCTCTCTCGCCCATCTGCTGCTGATTGGCAGTTCTCTCCTAGGGAGAAAACTAGGTAGAAGCCGGTCAGCCATCAGCAGGTGGGCGGGAGAGCAGGAAGTCATGAATAACCATGACTCTTCTCAGGTGGCCGTGACTCTTTTCCAGGCCCAGTCTGCAATGATTGTGATGTTGGTTCTCGGCAACCACTTACTTTATAACTTTTAAATGACAGACCGCTGAACTCAACTCACCTGTCTCTTCTTTATGCTGCCGTTAGTATGGTCAGCATAAAGTTGATGACAGGTTCCCTTTAATCATTTTCAGCAACACTGTCCCTAGCGCATGAGGATCACAGGGGATGGCTACCTGTGGATTGGCTGGCTGCACGGCATTATGGGTGATCTTGCGTTCCCGGGCTTGTCTCCTCTACACTTATTTTCGCTTCATAACATGTGCAGCCACCATTTTAGGAAAATCTGATTTGTTACCATGAAGTGCGAGGAAATTCGGATTCGTCGCCAATCAAAGTTTTCCTAAACTTTGGACCGAATTCCGCTTCGAATGCTTTTCTTCGCTCAACGCAAATGCACATAATATATACATATGGAAAAATACTGTTCAATGGATTTGCCTGGAAATGTCCCCTTAGGGTCCCAATGTCCCTATAGATAAATCTGGCCCTGCCCTTGGATTACTTGAAGCTCCAGGGCCACAATGCAAAATCTATAACAGCTTAGTTTGTCATGTTGCTGGTGGGCTCATTCATATAAATGGCTGGCTTTATACTGTCTGTTTGATTTCTCCCCCTCCTTCTGCAGATTCTCTAGTAGGCGCTCTCCTCTCTCTCTACTGTCTGTATGATCTCTCTTCCACCCCCTGCAGATTCTGCTATGGGTTCTTTTCTGTAACCTCTTTTCTGGGAAATTTTAGAGTTGGGGCTTTAAAGGGGTTTTTCCGTGATTTTCATATTGATGGCTTATCTTCGGGTCATCGATATGAGATTGGAGGGGTCTGACTCCAGGCACCGCCCACAAACAGCTGTTGGAGGGAGCTTACTAAGCACAGCGCCGTCCATTGAATGGTGGCTGTGCTTGGTATTGCAACTCAGTTCCATTCACTTGAATGGGACTGAGCCGCACCTAGGCTATGTGAACGATGAACGTGTCATCACTAGCCTAGGAAGAGGCCGCAGCCTCTTCAAACAGCTGAGTGTCGGGGTTGCCAGGAGTCAGACCCCAGCTGATTGTGAGGATAGGTCATCAATCTGAAAATCTCATGAAAACCCCTTTAAGTTTGGAATGGAGTTTTTGAATTTTTGATCAGAGGCTTTACATTTTGAACAGAATTTTAGGATGTTTGAGTGTAATTGATGAGTGGGAGCTTTAGGTCTTTAATAGGAATTTTCAGCTACAGCTTTATGTTTACATGGAATTTTTGAGCAGATGCTTTTAATTTGGAGTAGAATTTTTAAGATATGGCCTTATGTTTCAGTGGAATTTTTGAGTGGAGGTGTTAGATTTTTTGCTTCTTGTTCTATTCCGTTTTCCACATTCCTATAGCCATTGGCCACTGGTACAGAACCTACAAACATTGTTTTGATCACTTCCCTTATGGCGCGTCACAATACTTTTGTTTCCCCTTTGTTCATTCAGTCAGTGCTTTCCAGAAATCCCTTTGTATTTGTGTTACCGAGCATTACCTTGATGTCTCATCTTTATTCTCATAGATCTTCCTTTGTTTCAGTGTGTCTTCTTGCATCACTTGTTATTTCGCCGCGCTTTCAGCATCTCATCATCTTTCCATCTCTCTTCGAGTCGTCTTCTTCCTTTTGTACTGCACATCTTGTGTCTATCCTGCTCCATTACTGCTTCCTTATGTTACCCGTCTTGTCCTACTATATCATAAACTGCAAAAACTGTTGCGGCAGACGGCATACTGATCGGAGACACCCGCACCTTTGTGCATTCTTCATATCCTGTTAGAAAAGATAATTTTACAAAAAGAGTATTTACAAGATTTACAAAGCCATATTTGAGACGTGCACTTTATTTTTAGGTAATAATTCAGTTTTCTATCACATTCATCTGCTCGCTCTTTGCATTTACTGGATTCTGCATACAATGCACCGATAATGATAGTAGATTGCAGTCATCTGCCTATTGATATAAGCACCACTGCTCCATCTGTCAGGAAAAATATCTAAGAATTCAATGAAAATTTACAGTAAAATACAAGAAGCAAAGAGTGGAAATTGCTGAGCCATTCTATAGAGATGCATTCACATACTGTATTTACTGTTGCTTGCCGTATGTTTGCTTTCCTATAATGGGTGGGAGGAGGCACTGAACTTCTTTCTTTTACATCTCACGTTGGACCTAAAAATTACATGGTGTGATAAGATTAGGTAATAAGGGTATTGACTAAATTATTATAATTATTATTATTTTTATTATTATTATTTATTAAAGCACCATTCATTCCATGGTGCTGTACATATGAAAAGCGGTAGACAAACAAGACAAGTTACAAACTGGTACAGAAGGAGAGAGGACCCTGTCCATGAGGGTGCGCAGTCTACAAGATACAGTTCTGGCTACTTGCACCCACCACTAAGGGGAGCTCATTTACAGTGAGTTTAATGAACTTATAAAATAAAATCATGTGAGGTGAGCTCCCTCAGGTGGTCAATGGAGGCAGCCCAAAATTATTTATTTCATTATTAGGTATCACTGTATGAAAGGAAGCAGGGTTTGGAATGCTGCATGCAACCAACAGGTTCCCTGGAAAAGGTAAACTGGCGTTTTGGAAGTGAAGCCGATGAGGCTCATTAGGAGACATCTGGAAGAGCCCAAGAAAAGAAGGCTGAGCAATTCTCTCGGGAAGAAGCAGATTGTGCCAAGGCTTGTGGATATGGATGGTATGAACCGTGACTTGTGTTTTGGGGCCACTAGGTAGTAGATCTAAGTCCTAATCGTTAGAGAAAACTTTTGTGTAGTTAGTATCCTAGAACCCTGTATATTGAGAGATGTTGGGGGTACACTGTGATGTGTCCACTTGTGTGGAAGAATAATAATTAAGCTGACCAGTTTGTACCCAAATCTACGGTGTCTTCTTCAGGTGTGTGAGTGACATCTGAGTTGTCACAGGCTATTCCAGTTATAAGAAGTTACTGTAAATCAATGGGGTATGACTAGAGATGAGCGAATTTTTCAAAAATTTGATTCGCCGGTTCGCCAAATTTTTCGGGAAAATTTTGATTCTATACGAATATATTGGCGGTGAATCACGTTAAAAAAATGTCTATCTCCTGGCTGCTGAGAGCCTTTATGGTGGTGTAGAACACTGTGCCTTGCAGTAACACGTATAGGGAGTCTGCTTTGGTAGTGAAATAATACTGTGAGTCCATATGACATGCAAATGACAGGCGTCGTTCTTAGAATCACTGCACACTTCACTTATTTGGGCAGTCACAGGGCCAAAACTGACTAAATAACTCAAGTGTGAACTCAGCCTTACAGGTCGATGTTAGTGCCAGGAAGAAGTGCACTCCTTTCACACCGTCACCAGCTGATTCCACATAGATGTTATCAGAACCTGTTCTATTAAACGCGTATACAAGTAGAGCCCCCCCAGAGAGACTCACTAATTATTTTGCCCTTCCTCTGATCCGTCAGAACAATAACCCACAAAAATGGATCCTGTCTGTGGAGCATCCGCCTTCACTCGGTCAGCATTTGCTCAATAATCCATCAGTATTGCTCATACCCAAAAAAAACAGGAGTGAATCTAAAACAGAGATGACACGTGAATGGAATAATTGCATGTCTTCTGTGTTTTGTACCCACTCCTGCTTTTGGCTACTAAATCATAAGCCAAATCTGATGGGACCACACAGACCTTACAGCTGCTTCACAGACAGGATCCATTGTGCGTCTCATTTTTCCTTCCTTCTGACAGATCAGAAGAAAGGTCAAATAATCGATGTCAGCCAGGCCGAAAGCCAAAATAGTGGACCAGTCATGAAGTGGGGAGGGTGGGAACAGCATGAAAGTCCACAGAGGGGACCTATGACATAGAGGTGAGGTGGAAGCAGCATGAGGAGACCACAAAGTGGCCCAAAGACAGGGTCTGGAGGTGGAAGCAGTATGAGGAGGTCACCGAGTGTCACAATGACACAGTCTGGAGGTGGCAGCAGTATGAGGAGACCACCGAGTGGCACAATGACCAAGTGTAGAGGTGGCAGCAGCATCAGGAGGTTGTCATTGTTTTCATGTACTTTTTGTATATTTGTTTTTTCATAATATATATTTTCCTCACACTTTCAGACGTCACACGACCTCACACAACATCATTCGGTCCATACAGCAAAAGGAGTTTTTCAGTCACCTATCAATATTACCAGGGAAAAAAACACTTTGAAAGAGTGGCACAATGACAGAGTCTGTAGATGGCAGCAGTATGATGAGGCCACCGAGTGGCAAGGTGACATAGTTTGGAGGTGGCAGTAGCAGCTGCATTAGGAGACCACAAAGTGACCCGGTAACAGAGATGGGCGGTGGGTGGCAATACCAGTACCAGCTGACGAAGGTGGGTGAAATAAGGAGCACTTGGCATCAGAAATGTGGCATCAGGTGGGTTGCAGCATCAAAGTAGTAGCTGAGGCAGGTAGTCAGAAGAAACCGGTCTCTTGTATCAAAGTGTTGGTGTGGCACCATGGATGATCTAGTCTGATGCATCAGGAATTGGTGGTTGGAAATCCTGACTGATCCACGCCTGATTCATCTTGACAATGGTCAGTCTCTCCACATTTTGGGTGGACAGGCGAGTTCTACTTGGGGTAACTATGGCCCCCGCCGCACTAAACACCCGCTCCGAGGCCACAAACTGGCCGGGCAGGACAGCTTTTCCAGGGCAAACCCTGCTAGTTGCGGCCACAAATCAGGTTTGGCTACTCAGTAGTCCAGCAGATCTTCAATGTGGGATGGCAGGTATGCTACGACCTGCTGGTTCAGGTCCTGCTCCAGGTCTACCTGCTGCTGCTGCCGGTGACTAGTTACTTCACTATGCGGGTGAAGAAAGCTACTCATCAGCGACTGTAGACTCAGGCTGCTGCTGATGGAGCTGGTACTGCTCCTGCCACTCCACCCCTACCCAGCAGCCATCGCAGTGGAACGTGAGCGTTTTGAGCCCCCCCCCATCAGACCTGCGAGAGGATGGACGATGGGGCAAATAGGCAGCGGCCAACTGACTACATAGGATGTCTCTGTAGTTCAGTTTGTCCTCCCTCTTGGTGGGTGTAAAAAAGGCCCCCATTCTGGACCGGTAGCATGGGTCCAACAAGGTGGAGAGCCTCTTCCAGTTCAGCCCCCACAGGGCTCATGTGGCTGTGAGAGCTAGGCGCCACGTCTCCAGTCCCCTGACTAGCCAGATTTACCAGCATCTGTTCCAGGACATAAAGCAGTGGAATGACGTTGTTCATCCTGTAGTCCCGGCGACTGACAAATAACGTGGCCTCCTCAAAGGGCCTGAGCAAATGGCAGGTGTCACGCATGAGCTGCCACTGGCTGACATCGAAGTTACACAGTGGAGTACTCTTGTCCGCTTGCATCATCAAGAAATCGTTGATAGCCTTTCTCTGTTCATATAGTCAGTCCAACATATGAAGGGTGGAATTTCAACGGGTGGAAACGTCACATATGTTGGGGGATGCTGTTCTGCCGCTGAAGCTCAAGGAGGGTGTGTTTTGCTGTGTACGAGTGGCTGAAGTGCATGCAAAGTTTCCTGGCCATTTTTAGGATGTCTTGTAGATGGGTGGAAGACTTCAGGAAGCGCTTGACAACCAGATTGAACACATGTGCCATGCAGGGCGCATGGCTCAAACTTCCTTG
Source organism: Bufo bufo (assembly GCF_905171765.1). Lineage (NCBI taxonomy): Eukaryota > Metazoa > Chordata > Amphibia > Anura > Bufonidae > Bufo > Bufo bufo. The sequence goes on along the minus strand of NC_053394.1, from coordinate 34,405,582 downwards.
ATGCGGCACCGACACCATGTTCTTCCCGTTGTCGGTCAGCATGGTTCTGATTTTCAGTTGTCGCGGAGAAAGTCAGGATTCGATTTCTTGATGCATCACATGGAGCAGTTCCTCCCCTTTGTGACACTGCATATTTTAACGCAGGGCCGTGGTGCCAACATTGGCACCCTGCCCATGCTTCACCTTGTACCCACATATTCTACATATGGCCATGTTGACCTCCTCCACTGGCTTCACAAAAAACTGCCACACCGCTGAGTACCTGATTTCCCCCCCCAACACTACTCACTGGCTGACAGCTACCGCCGCTGCTTTCGTGAACCCGTGCACCAGTCCTTTCCGGGCAGGTAGGCTGCAAAGCAGGTGGTCTACCCTGTGCCCGTTTGGCTCCCGACCTCCCACTGCTGCAACCCTGCTGACTCACGGCCACGCTAGCAACTTGCTGGCTCAGCCGCTGCCTGACTTGCTGCCTCTTCTCCTGATGATGACAAATCCCCTTCTTCATCCGGCTCCCAAGTGCGATCGGTATATGCACATCACTGATGTCCTCCTCAACGGTCTCTGGGTCAGGAGCCTGACCGCTCGCAACACAAGCTCCCACGCCACTCTCATGATCACTACTTGCCCGCCTAGCGGAGGAAGCAGCGGATGTCTCCTCCAGATCTTGGCTGGGCAGTAGCTGCTGGCTGTCCTCTAGTAGCTCGTCCTCGCTGAAAAGTGAAGCTGAGCCCACTGCATATAGTACTTCTCGTGGTGAGGGAACAGAAAAGGACAGAGGCAGGTTGAGGACAGGTGAGAGCACAGGGCCTGCTCCTGGGCCATTCCAACTAAGAGATGTGTCTGACAAACCCACCGACTGTTGGCTGGGGGTGTCTGATGTAACTTGGGATGACGTGGATGAAGGAAATAAAGGGCTTCTGTCACCCCACTAAACTCTTTTTTTTTTTTGTGTACTTATAATCCCTATCCTGCCATATTGCCATACATTATGTTATTAATAATTTTCGTTCAGTAGATTTAGCAAAAAACATACTTTTGTGATATGCTAATTACCTTTCTACCAGCAAGTAGGGCGTCTACTTTCTGGTAGCAGCCGCAGAAAACCGCCCCCTTCTTCTGTTGATTGACAGGGCCAGCCGCGATCTCCTCCTCCGGCCAGCCCTGTCAGCATTTCAAAAATCGCGCGCATGTGTTGATTCGGCGCAGGCGCTCTGAGATAAGGAGGCTCGCCTCCTCAGCACTCCCTCAGTGCACCTGCGCCGATGACATCACCGAAAGAGAAGACAGCACGAAATCCTCTGGGGAACACTCTGTGGTAGGGAAGCATCAGCCAAGATGGTGGTTGAGGTGCCCTTGATGTTAGGGGTGCTTAGGGTGCTTGTTGCGGCTGAGTCCCTTGATGGTTTTTGTCGTGACGCCAGTACCGTTAATGGTGGTACAACCAATAGTGGTAATAATGAGGTAGTCAGTGGTAAGATGCATCTCACAACTTTTACTTTAGATGTCTTTGGTTGGTAGCAGTACAAAATACAGTCTCTTGATGTTACAGAGTTGATTCTGCAAATCCACTGTTTCTAGGCTTTTCAGGTTTTTAGTTTTGGGAGCAGCGGGTTAGGTGTACCTGGTTCCTTTTGATGCGTGGGATCCTATTCCTTGTCTTTCCCTACAAGCTGTATATTTAGACAGGAAAACTCAACTGTCTCTTAGATAGTTGGTGTGGCTGCCCGAAGCTATAAATCCTTCACCATGCAAAGGTGTCTGTGGCCCTCAATAATGGCTCTTATCACCGATGATTCCTTAGGAAAGCTTGTTTCTATTCCAGGGAGGCAAATTCTTCTCCTACTGGTCAGGGATGCAAGTTTTCTGCGCCTCACATCTAAGTATCACCTCCTAGCGAAGTTGGCTCCACTCACTAATCTGTGTCATGAAGTCTTCACTCTACATTTTCTCCCCACTAATCTGATCTGACCTCCTTAGATCTGCTCTCTTCTGAACTACATTTTCAACTCAACCCACTCACCAGGCCTGACCTAGGTATATATATAAGACCCAAGCTATATCCCCATCTAGTGGTGGGATGTATAAATTACACCTAATCTGCCTGGTAACAGGGATTTTGCAGATGCATTAATACAAAATCATACATTACAACCTAATACTGTTGACAAGGTAAAAAGTGCTTTTTAAGCAGTGCCCGCACACGTCGTGGGACGCTGCACACTGATGCAAAATGGCCATGTAAAAAAACTGACAGTGTATCACTGTATCATAAAGCAAAACCAGTGCTCAACTCAAGACCACTTTATGAATTGAAATTTGGGACTAGAAGGTCCATCTGCTGTAAGATGTCTCGTAAAAGCCTAGTACAATGGAAGTGACCATGGCAACAGCGAGGAATGTCTCGTTGTATAAAAGGGAAACACTTTGGTCAGGATGCTATCATTATGTGCGCCCGGGCTCCATATTTCACCCTTTGAAGTTTTTTTTTTTTTTTTATGCATGTGCTCCACTTGAGAACAGAACTCTACGAGCGCCACCTGCAAATTGCTGTGTTAGGGTACTTTCACACTTGCGGCAGAGGATTCCGTCAAAACGTATGCAAACTGAAGGCATTTGTCTGATGGATCAGGATCCTGATCCGTATGACAAATGCATTGAAATGCCGGATCCGTCTCTCCGGTGTCATCCCGAAAAACGGATCTGGCATTTATTTATTTTTATAAAAATTTACGGTCTGAGTATGCGCAGACCGCAATGCCGGATCCGTTTTGCTGGAACACTCGGGGCTGGATTAATGCATTTCAATGGAAAAAAATACTGCATGCTGCGGTATTATCTCCATCCTGAAAAGGCAAAAAGACTGGACTGAAAACATCCTGAACGGATTGCTCTACATTCACAATGCATTAGGATAAAACTGATCAGTTTTTTTCCGGTATAGAGCCCCTAGGACGAAACTCAATGCTGGAAAAGAATAACGCTAGTGTGAAAGTAACCTAAGCAATAGATAAGGGGGCAAACTATAATGAAAATGGAGTACATTGGCGGTTTAACGCAACACATGAATGCCCAAAGGAAGGCCACATGGCCCAAGAAAACCCCAATAAAGTGCAACTCCATGAAATGTAAAACCAATGTATAAGTTTTATTAGACTACAAAGACACACAGACATCATAAAAAATTGTATACAATATACCATGTGCTGATACAAGAAAAGATCAGACACCTACACAGCTCCCACCAAAAGCCCAAATGTGGGCACAATGTATATAGTCCAAAATAGCAATAACCAATGAAATAAGGCAAAGATGCAGCCTAAAGTGCAAAAAAAAGAAATAAATGATAAATGATACCTAATACCTGAATAAAATGTAAGGTATAAGCTCAGGACTATCCAGGTGAGCCTGGGTAAAAAAACGACGCCCTTGCAAATTGCTGTTATGTACCCGTTATTTCTTCCCCAGAAATTAGGACTGTTGACACTGATGCTGCTAAGTGAGTTAATAGTAGAAAATCCAGAATACATGACCCGAGATCCGATGAAGAACATCAGTGGTGGTTTATGCTTTGCAAATGGGAGGCTTTCTTAAAGGGGTTGTCCAATTTGGGACATTTATGGCATATTGACCTGAATTTGGCAGGACGTTACCTGCTTTACAGAGACAGTCCCGGAAAATTCTGGCTATCCTGGGCCAAAGATGGACGAGGTTAATGTAAACCCTGCCCATATAAATGGGTGTTCCAGGGCTGTGGGGATAGTAGCCCAAAATGACCCACATCGGTCTTCAATTGTCTGTCATTTTTGTGGGGAAGTTGAGTTGATAGCCTGGAAAAGTTGCAAAGGATATCTGATGTATGACACCCATCCTTGCCGCTCAACTAAAAGTAGTTATATTGCTGGATAATACTAGTGCAATGTAAAGTTGGTGGTTGGGGGTCTATCATGGACTTTGTTAAAGAGGCGCTGTCACCTCTCCTGACATTTCTGTTTTAATTGCATTCCACATGTAATAATTTCAGAGCATCTTTTCTTATGGCTCTCTATTGTTCCTACTAGAAGTTTATGAATAAAGATACCATTTGGGGTCCCTGCACAGTCTGACACTATGCAATCAGTGCTGCCTGTGTCAGACTGTGCAGGGACACACACCCAACTTGTAACATCCAGTTGCACCTTTATTTATAAAATTCCAGTAGAAATAAAAGAGGAATTGCACATCATAGAGTCATGAAAAGAGATGCTCCATAATTGGTATTACAGTACACGGAAGTGCTGAAAGCAGCCAAGCACTGGTTCAGCTATTTCTGGAACTCCTATGGAGATGAACGGAGGGTGACCGCGTTCGCGCGGTATGCTCACTTCTATGGGAGTTCTGGAAATAGCTGAGCGAGCTTGCTAGAAGTGAATGGAGGGCATGCAATGCGGTGCACTCTCCTTTGCTTTGGAGGCCATGTTCTAGAGATAGGTGCAGGTACCATAGGTGGGATCTGACATTGGTGGCCAATGCGTGACATGGGGCTGCCTCTTTAACACATGGGATTATCTTAAAATCTACGGAAATTATTTTTTTTAAAACATCAACCCTGAAGGTAACCCTGTTATGACCCTAACATCTCTTTATGTTATTTGGTTGTACTGTGTCTAGAATTGTTGGGTCATATTTTGATTCTATGTATTGTAAGGGTATTTTTAAGTGACTGATTGGTTCTCCCTTTTAATTCTGTTTAATACTCTGTGTAATAGTTTATAAGTTTCCCTTGTAATGAAGTGGGTTAGAGATAGTACCCATCCCACATTGTGCTGATAAGACCACATTCTGAGTGATCTCAGAGACATGCGTGCTGCACACTGGAGGAGGGGCTAACAGGTTAAAACTCTGCTACCCACCAGGAGACTCCACCAGGCCCTCCATTCTAGGTAGGATGTGAGTATGATTGCCCTATCTCTCTTGTACACCCTGGGGTGTTGGTCATGTGTTATAACAGGGTAGACAGCCATGGGTTATAGCATGATCAACGGAGTCTCCACCCAATTTAGGCTAGTGATGTTTATTTACTTTTTATTATTCTGTATGTGAGTTCTCTGTGTTATTGTCACGACCATGGTATTACATGGTCGTGACAATAACACATTGGCTTGGCTAGATTGGCTCATACAGTTAGGAGTCAGGGTCAAAGTTAGGGACACTTTAGGAGGTGACCTGCTCCCTGATTCTGTTGTCCTGGCCTAGCAGCTTCCTTATCCTTAACATCGCACGGATGAGGGTTTCCCCCACTCTCATCCATGACAGTTATATATTTAATCACTTAGTGATTATATTCATTCACGTAGCCTGCATAAGCTTATTCATTCTCAAATCTTTTGAATTCACTTTACGTTACATTCCTATATTTTCTGGTGTCGTACATAGGTTTTTCTGGCGGGGCCAATGTCAGAAGTGGGTATTAAAGGAAAGGGTAATATAAAGGAAGGACTTCTACTTCCCCTTCCTGCTGGATCCTCTTCTGTCTCTGGCTCAAAAAAACTGCTTCAAAAAGCTACATGTGATTTGCACATTATTTCTGAAATGTTTTTGACGAGGATACTTGATTTGAATTAAACTTTTTTTTTTTTTTTTTTTAAGGTGTCAAAGATGATGCTCCTCGTCTTGCTGCTCTCCATTGTCCTCTGCTGCGGGGGAGCACAACGTTCAGAGCCAATGTTCATAGCTGTAACCAACACCGTTCTACCGCAAGACTATGAAAGCAACCCAATGCAACTCAACTATGGGGTGGCCATCACTGATGTGGACAATGATGGGGACTTTGAAATTGTAGTTGCTGGGTAAGTCTTAACACTCTTGTCATTTGTTTTACTTTTTTATTTTAACTCCTGCCAGAGGCAGACTGACCATAGACCCTACTGGGAAATTCGGGGTCAGGACATCAGTACTGTATTTTGTGCTGCACGGTGGTATTTGGTTCTGCAGGGGCGGTATTTTGTGCTACACTGTGGTATTTGGCTGTGCAGGGGCGGTATTCTGAGCTGCACTACAGAATTACAGTCCGTTCCTACTTCTGTTGACCCTGCCTACTTGTGTTGCCCCACTTTCTGACAGTTTGGACCAACCTACAACATAGGGCCACTTAGATGCCAAATTCGTGATCTAACCCCTTCCCTCCAACCAGTGGTGTATCTTGACCAGCATGCACTATCTATAATACCAGTGTCTTCTTATGTGGCCCAAGGGTCTTTGGGTGCCCTCAGGCTCCTGGGCCCGGTAGCGACTGCTATCTCTGTACCCCCTATATCTACGACCTGATCTTATCCCACAAATCTATATATCCATCTGCTCAGCTCCTCCTTCTGCTACCCATGGATTGGACATCAAGATGGGATCCCTTTAAAGGTGTTTCCTCCACAAAGATAACACCTTTGGGAGCTGGGGGGAAGCTTGGACCAGCCAGGCCTTGGTATTACATGGTGGACCTTGGATGGTCTTCTTCTACAGAGCCACAGCTTGGTAGCTCCGCTCTTTTCGTGTTTTCCTCTGTTGCTGCCGCTTCAGCATTTTGCATGGTGTATTGTGGCATAATGGGGCATTATACATTAATGACAAGAGATCGAGCAGATTCATTATAAGATATTTATTATCAAGCATTGATTGTAGAGATAATCTTCGTTTTACATCCCCTCCACCACCACCTTGCAGCCATAATTAACTTTGCTGCAATAAATTCATTGAGCTCCAGTTATTAATTATATCTTGTAAGATCGACTGCACAGATGACAGCAATCACCGGGGAACGATGAAAGTAAACATGAAAGTAAAATGCCATAGATTATGCTTTAACAACTGGAGCAGAGTCAAAAAAAACATGACAAACATATAAGACGCCAATTACCCAGATTAACAGAAATACATGTGCATAATTTGCGTATTGATGCATGTGAAGTAATATGGATGGATTACATAAAATATACTTGCAGGTAGGGTAGGAAGGAAATAGTGAATTTAGTGGTCGTCGATCTACAATATTTTGTACATTTCAAAGCAATGGAGTTCTACAAAAGCACCAGAAGATGTAGCTTAATTTCCACTTTAAGGCCTCATGCACACGACCGTTCTGTTTTTTTAGGTCCGCAAATTGCGGATCCGTAAAACACGGCAGCGGCCTGTGTGCCTTCCGCAATTTCCGGAATGGAACGGGCGACCCATTGTAGAAATGCCTATTCTTGTTCTTTTTGCGGGGCCACGGAACGGAGCAATGGATGTGGACAGCACACGGAGTCCGCATCTTTTGCGTCCCCATTGAAGTGTATGGAACCGCACCCGAGCCGCAAAAACTGCGGTTCGGATGCGGACCAGAACAACTGTCATGTTCATGAGGCCTAAGGCAGGGTTTACTAGTTCAGGCTTTTAGATGTAGTACCCCATAGGCTCACAGACACTATCTCCACCGACACCAACCTGAGTCTGTGCACTTCAAGATACTTATGTAGCAGCGACTAATGAAAACCAGAGAGCAGCACAAAATACCTCCCAGTAGCATTAAATACCTGAGTGCAGCACAAAATACAGGTACTTCACCACCAGTGCCAAACAAATACAAGAGTTCTAAACAAAATACCTTCTTAGCAGTGCCAGATACAACCGAACAACAAAACCTCCCTAACCATACTGTTTGCATATATTACATTATTTATCCTGTACTGATCCTGAGTTACATCCTGTATTATACCCCAGAGCTGCACTCATTATTCTGCTGATGGAGTCACTGTGTACATACATTACTTATCCTGTACTGATCCTGAGTTACATCCATTATTATACTCCAGAGCTGCACTCACTATTCTGCTGGTGGAGTCACTGTGTATATACATTACTTATACTTATGCTGTACTGATCCTGAGTTACATCCTGTATTATACTCCAGAGCTGTACTCAGTATTCTGCTGGTCGAGTCACTGAGTACATACATTATATTTCTTATCCTGTACTGATCCTGAGTTAGATCCTGTATAATACTCCAGAGCTCTCTTTCTCTTTCTAACAAAGCTAGAACCAGTCCTGGACCTCATATGGACCCAGAGATCTCCACATTCATTGCTCTGCTAGATTTATATCAAGATGGCAGCTCATGGGGAGTGTCTATTCTGCTGCAGCTATGGGGGGATGTCCATAATCTCCCTATCACAGCTCAGGGGGCGTGTCTCAGCTCTCCCTATCACAGCTCAGGGGGCGTGTCTCAGCTCTCCCTATCACAGCTCGGGAGGCATTTGAAGGATGAAACTGAGCATGTGCGGCCTTCTCAGTGAGCAGGAAAAAGAAATAAGAAAAAGAACAAACAGCAGGTGGCGCTATACAGATCCATTTTATTGATTAACTCAATGGCTATACTAAATGTTTAATGACATGAAATTAGAAAAGTGGTCAGAACCAAGTTCTGGTTTCAATACTGTAGAATATGTTTTGTGGGACAACCCCTTTAAAGAATCACTTTTTTCTTTAGGTGGGGAGGAAGAAATAGATTAGACGTGTTTCCTTCAATTTGAAGACTAATATTAAAGGGGTTGCCCGGGTTCAGAGCTTCCTTCTAGCAGTGAGCATGGTGACGTCAGTGGCACTAAAGTGCGGGCTTTAGCACTGCCCTAGCCTGTTTTACTAAAGCTCGCCCATAGCGGTGTAAAAATACAAACCAACAGCCCTTGCCCCGGCAATGAAGCGTAGAGCATTTCATGCTCCGATGCTCCACTTAGCGAGGCTGCCTGGGTGAAAAAGGGATATGTTCGGGTTCAGCTCTGAATCTGGAGAACCTTTTTAATTCCGTAAACAGGACGCCCCATCAAACAGCACCTCCTATCTCAGCTGCAGCGGGTCACTACGGTCACATTTGGAATTGTTTTAGAAAGGAAAAAAAGTTGACTCTCGGATGCGTCTGGTATTGAATCCAAGCGGTAAGTCAGCTGCTTCCAGAACAAGCACGGTGTGAATAGAGAAAGTGACGTGTGACAGCCAGTAATTCTGGTCGCCTGCATGCAGGCTGAGCGCGTACAAAAGCGGCTGCTCCCTGACAGATTGAATCCATCACCCCAATGCCAGGAGCCCAGCTTCCCAGCCGGCACGGTTCTGTCCACCGCAGGAAATTCATCCCTTCAGATACATATTATCACCTCTGGGGACGGCTGGTTCGGCTCCGGGGCCCCGAAGGTTCAGCTGAATGATTGAAGATTATTTCTTTCAACACCAAACATATCACAGTTGAGCAGAACCTGGGATCACTCCCTATCGCTGGGAGATAATCTCACCCGCTGCATATTGTGTATGTTTTACATTTATAAAGCAATGAGCTTGTACGGTTCACGGAGCGCACAGAAACGGGAAATATTGGATTTCACTCCGTGGACGCGGTCTATTCTCAGCTCTCAATCAGTCATGTATTTACGAGCCACAAACAACCTGGGATTCCTCTGCCGTGGAGTCTATCAACATCACACCGCATCTTTTTTTTGCCTTATAAACTATGTTACTATGTTAAATCTGCATAAAAATGTCCTTTGCTGATTTCTTCTCTGTTCACATCCAAAGCTAAAGTAAAAAATTCTTCTGGCTGTCGTTGGGATCTGTCTTTGGGTTATCTAGTGGGCACTACGACTAGACATGAGCAAAATTTTGAAAAATTCGATTCGGCTACTTCGTTGAACTTCAACGTGAAATTCGATTCGTTACGAATTACTTTGTCACGAATCGCTTTCCATTGTATGGAGCGGGTGCAATGATGGGGAACGGCATTTAATCCTTCAGATGTTGCGTTTAACACTGATCGCAGCATCTGTGACTCCCATCAAGCCATTCTGAGGTTAATAAAAGATGACACTTACTTCACCCACGTGCTCCCAGAGAGGCTGCCCGATCCCATCTTGATTGAAGAAAACCCACCAAAGGACGTGCAGCGAGTGGGATGACATCACCACATGATCAGGCTGGGCGCTCACGGCGACATCATCACTGATGGCATCACCACGAGCCCAGTGTGATTATGTGGTGATGTCATCACGCTAGCCGCGGGTCCTCTGACGAATTTTCTTCAATCAAGACGGGATCGAGCAGCCTCTCCGTGTGTAAGTGAGTGAAGTGAGCATCATTTTTTTTAACCCCTGAACGGCTTGATGACCGCTCCGTGAGCAAGTGGGTGAGGTGAGCATCATTTTTTTTAACCCCTGATAAACCCCCGAACGGCTTGATGGCAAGTGGGTGAAGTGAGTATCATTTTTTTCACTTTCAGACACCATTTTTGGAAAAATTGATTCGTTACCACGAAGCACAAGGAAATTCGGCTTCTGGTTGAAATTCGGATCGAAGTCCACTTCGGATACCTCAATTCACTGAACACTAACCATGATGTTTACAGGGGTAGTTCGAGTGTTTAATACGGATGACTCAGGATGGGTCATCAGCATCTGATCAGTGGGGGTCCGAATCCCAACACCCCGTCTATCATCTGTTTTAACAGACTTCAGAGCTCCATCAGCGCAGCAGCCACTTCCTAAGTCTGTGACGTCACGTTCCTCGGTCACGTGGCCTAGGAGCAGACAGTCCCATTCAAGTGAATGAGTCTGGACTGCAATACCAAGCACAACCCCTATACAATGTACGGCGCTGTGCTTGGTGAGGTGTGAGGAGGCCGTAGCGTTCACCGGAGTGCCGCAGCCTCTTCGAATAGCCGATCGGCTGGAGTGCTGTTATTTGTTGTTATTGTTGTAAATGACTCCGATTTCAGTGGCTATAAAAATATCTAAGGTATTACTGTATTTTAAATATAATATCTGATATCTAAGATATTATTATAGCCACTAAAGAAGGAACTAAGATAGTTCCGAAACACGTCAGACAGAGTCATTTACATCTACAGTAAGTTCATAATTACAAATAAGGTAACACTTGCTCCCCACCAACTAGTGCTGAAACATCATGACAAAGACTCGGCATTCGGAAATACATAGCGCCCTCGCACATGCTCCAGAACAAATAGCCGGAGAACGATCAACGCCGAAGCTACAGGACAGGGTGAGACATGCTGTATAGAATGTATATGAATATGGGGCGCCATTTGTTCACAGTGCATTTTGTCGTACAAAATGTCATTTTGTTTCATATCATTTTACAAAAAGATTTTTTTTCTATACAAAATGCATTTTATATCCCATAATGCACTGCAAACAAATGGCGCTCCATAGTTCACAATGGGAAGAAACGACAGCCTACACGCTGCCTTTTGTTACCAAATGTAATTTTTTTGTGCAGAAGATTTATTTTCTGTGTCACAAAATAACATTGTGTGTGACAAAATCAATACTGTGTGGCAGGAAGATTTCTGTAAAGGCAAAATGAATTCTGTGATTACCACATTCATTTTGTGTCGCAAAATACATTGCAAACAAACGGCAGCCAATATACTGAAGGTCCACAGTGGAGCCCCCTGAGAATCATATGTGTGGCTGATTTACAAGACAAGTTCAAATACAGGTGAAACTCGAAAAATTTGAATATGGTGAAAAGTTCATTCATTTCAGTATTGCAACTTAAAAGGTGAAACTAATATATGAGATAGACTCATTACATGCAAAGCGAGATATTTCAAGCCTTTATTTGTTATTGTAACGGATCTCCTTGCACCCCGACCGGGTACCTCCGTTGATAGATGCTCCTAGTGCTTTCCGAGGACTCCAAGCACTCCACTTGACACCGTACGAAATGCAGACCCCACGAACCGCCGAAGCTTGGTTGAGGCCTCACCGTCTCCTACCCACCCTGGACCTATGACAAGGCTCCAGGCTCCAGTGGGTGAACCTCTCCTACATCCAGAGAGCAGGAACAGCTCTTACAAGAGCTAGTAGTTATAGCCAGGGGAGTATAGCAAATCTACCAGCGTATAGCAATCCCCAGGGTCGATCAGTTACCCAAACACCAGCCTCAACATGAGGAAGGATAAAATAGGAACTTTTTATTGAGGGCTACCCGGCCGTATTTATGCAGGTCCCCATCTGGTGGACACTCCCCTAGGGGACCAGAAGGAAGACTGTGACACAGGACAGATATGCAACAATTCAGGATACACAGACACAATACATCCCCACAATGCATCATGGTTTCCTCCTCTCTGCCCTGAAGACACCCGAGGAGTAATTCAATTATCTCTCAGGACAAAGGGAAATCGCCAATACACACGTGGGGACAACAGGACAGAAATCACCATTTAAACACACAATGGGACAACCCTAACAGTAAACACAGACATTTAACATATCCCCAGATAGCTCAAGTCTGAGTGCATATTATTAGGTGAATGGCACTCAGACTACACAAATACAATAAAATTTGCTATCTGGGTACCCCCACATAACATACAATACAATTCCAAAGACAGAGGGTTCTGTCACACACCTCAAAACCCCACATATCCTCATAATGTATATATCCATGGATAGCTCTGATCTGGGTGAACAACATATCCAAAAATCACCCAGGTCCGAGCAGGGGTTCCCGAATTTCATGGAAGTCACATTTGTCTTCTCCTTTAAAGTTAGTATGGGCCATAATCCTGAGGCAAGAGGCTGGCAAACAGGCCCCTCCAAAACCCAGTGGCGAGGTTGGTTTCGCCACAGTTATAATTTGGATAATTATAGCTTACAGCTTATGAAACCCCAAAGTCACTATTTTGAGGTACCCTTTGCTCAGGGGGTATGGATTAATTAGCTGACTAGAGTGCGACACTTTGAGCCTAGACTATTGAACCTTTTCACAAAATTCTAATTTTAAGTTGCATTACTGAAATAAATGGACTTTTGCACGATATTCTAATTTTTCGAATTTCACCTGTATTACACTGAAGTGGCAAGTCTTCTGTGCAACAGATAAAATGCTTTGCAGTTATTGAATCCATGTATTAAAGGGATTCTGTCATCAAGATTTTCGATATGGAGCTGTTCATATCATCCTCTCAGTCTCCATTATCTAATTAAAAATATACTAGTTTTACCCCCACCTGTCCTTTCATTTTGGATAAAAATCGGTTTTATTAATATGCTAATTACCTTACTAGCGTGCCAAAGGGTCTGTTCCTCCGGCCGTTTGTGCCAGCCGCGCCCCTTATCTCGTAGCCCAGCGCCGCCCCACTGCTAATTATGCACTCCTCTCATCGCCGATGGTGCGCCGTAATCTCGCGCATGCGCCCTAAATCCACTGGTCAGCGCCCGCGCGGTGTCCTGGCAGCAGCCTCAGCGAACGAAGCGCGCATGCACCAGCTTTCTGTGCACTGACCAGTGGATTTAGGGCGCATGCGCGAGATTACGGCACACAATGTAAGTCGATGAGGACGGGTCCGTTTTCTCTGACACAATCTGGCACAATAGAAAATGGATACGTCCCCCATCAATGGTGTTAAACACGGATCCGTCTTGGCTATAGAAGACAAAATACAACCGGATCCGTTCATGACGGATGCACGCAGTTGTATTATTGTAACGGAAGCGTTTTTGCAGATCCATGACGTATCCGCAAAAAACGCTAGTGTGAAAGTAGCCTAAGTCCTACTCTGGGACCACCTGGGAAACTCCCCAAAAAGGGGAATTCCAACTTTAATATTGGGTTTCCATAAACCTCTCCCCTTTGTGGACCAGTTCCTGGGATTGTCCCGGCAAAGTCAGACTGTTGGAATGTATGAAAATGCTCCTCTACCTCATAAATTGTACAGGGTATAAGGGGGGCCCCTGGAACAGAACTTGCATTGGGGCCCAGGAGCTTCAATTTCTGCCTTTCTGGGTAGCTTGCAGTCTACAGTGTACTCTGGCAATAGGAGACTTTTTAAGCAGCTTTGGCAGTGAATGGAGAAAAAAACATAATGTGGCAGATGTACAGTCGTGGCCAAAAGTTTTGAGAATGACACAAATATTAGTTTTCACAAAGTTTGCTGCTAAACTGCTTTTAGATCTTTGTTTCAGTTGTTTCTGTGATGTAGTGAAATATAATTACACGCACTTTATACGTTTCAAAGGCTTTTATCGACAATTACATGACATTTATGCAAAGAGTCAGTATTTGCAGTGTTGGCCCTTCTTTTTCAGGACCTCTGCAATTCGACTGGGCATGCTCTCAATCAACTTCTGGGTCAATTCCTGACTGATACAACCCATTCTTTCATAATCACTTCTTAGAGTTTGTCAGAATTAGTGGGTTTTTGTTTGTCCACCCGCCTCTTGAGGATTGACCACAAGTTCTCAATGGGATTAAGATCTGGGGCGTTTCCAGGCCATGGACCCAAAATGTCAACGTTTTGGTCCCCGAGCCACTTAGTTATCACTTTTGCCTTATGGCACAGTGCTCCATCGTGCTGGAAAATGCATTGTTGTTCACCAAACTGTTGTTGGATTGTTGGAAGAAGTTGCTGTTGGAGGGTGTTTTGGTACCATTCTTTATTCATGGCTGTGTTTTTGGGCAAAATTGTGAGTGAGCCCACTCCATTGGATGAGAAGCAACCCCACACATGAATGGTCTCAGGATGCTTTACTGTTGGCATGACACAGGTCTGATGGTAGCGCTCACCTTTTCTTCTCCGGACAAGCCTTTTTCCAGATGCCCCAAACAATCGGAAAGAGGCTTCATCCGAGAATATGACTTTGCCCCAGTCCTCAGCAGTCCATTCACCATACTTTCTGCAGAAGATCAATCTGTCCCTGATGTTTTTTTTGGAGAGAAGTGGCTTCTTTGCTGCCCTTCTTGACACCAGGCCATCTTCCAAAAGTCTTCGCCTCACTGTGCGTGCAGATGCGCTCACACCTGCCTGCTGCCATTCCTGAGCAAGCTCTGCACTGGTGGCACTCCGATCCAGCTGAATCCTCTTTAGGAGACGATCCTGGCGCTTGCTGGACTTTCTTGGCCGCCCTTAAGCCTTCTTAACAAGAATTGAACCTCTTTCCTTGAAGTTCTTGATGATCCTATAAATTGTTGATTGAGGTGCAATCTTAGTAGCCACAATATCCTTGCCTGTGAAGCCATTTTTATGCAACGCAATGATGGCTGCACGCGTTTCTTTGCAGGTCACCATGGTTAACAATGGAAGAACAATGATTTCAAGCATCACCCTCATTTTAACATGTCAAGTCTGCCATTTTAACCCAATCAGCCTGACATAATGATCTCCAGCCTTGTGCTCGTCAACATTCTCACCTGAGTTAACAAGACGATTACTGAAATGATCTCAGAAGGTCCTTTAATGACAGCAATGAAATGCAGTGGAAAGGTTTATTTGGGATTAAGTTAATTTTCATGGCAAAGAAGGACTATGCAATTCATCTGATCACTCTTCATAACATTCTGGAGTATATGCAAATTGCTATTATAAAAACTTAAGCAGCAACTTTTCCAATTTCCAATATTTATGTAATTCTCAAAACTTTTGGCCACGACTGTACAGCATAAGTTTGAATCAGCGCCATGTGTACAGTATGCTTACATTCAAGGCTTAAAAATGTACATGTGATATATAAAACGGAGTGTGAACTCACATATTAAATTATTCAAACATATATATATATATATTGTGGGGATTCGCTCTGGTAGGCAGGTTAGCGGACGCAGTATAGAGGCAATCACAAAGTCTTTAACCTAAATAGTTCAGTGTTTATTCACACAGAAGGCAAAACAAAATAACAGTTCGCAGTCTTGGTGTATGTTCAGACCATGGAAAGTCCACAGAACACAAACATTCACCTTGTTAGCAATTTTTTATTGTGCGGCTCTCAGCCCTTTTGCACGGCACACACCTTCAGATCCCAAACCAAAGAGACTCCACAGCTTCACTGTGAGATGGAGGATAATCCACACCACCTGATTATTTTTAATGATGACTGCTTTTATAAGCCTCCTAAGACCCGGCCTGGAACGTAGGGAGTAGCCACTCACCCAGCACTTTGACTACTCCCAGTAAGAGCCGTCCCGGATCTCGGCTTTACAGCCATACTAAAGAGCTGAAGTGTCAGACTGCAAAGCAATAATGACACTTCAGGAAAAAAACGGCTCTTACCTCCCCGAAGCCCGGAACCTCAGTGACACGTACAAACCATCAATGACGGCCCCTTGTTCCTTCCTACAATATATATATATTTATTTATTTTTTCTGACTCAGGGAAGCCGCTTATTTCTAACCTGTATCTAGCAGTCTCAGGCAGCTGTATAATGACTCAGGACATATGTGCTGGACCGTATATTAAATTATTCCTCCGATGTTAATTAGCTGATGTTCGTGTCTGCAGACAGCTGGAGCAGCACGCCGCTACTGAAGAAACTTCTCACTCCGTATCTAATACTGCACAATCAAACAATATTCCTCTCATTCCCAGAGGGAAGGATCTCGCTCGGCTGCTCTTAAATATTCCAATTTCCAATTAACCTAACCCCTTTGCCACAATGAAAGCGCTCACTGCCCTTGGCCCTTCTGCTGCCCCCCTCTTGCCCCTTACTGGTGCCTGAGGCGATCGCCTCACCTGCCCTCATTGCTGGTGCACCCCTGTCTCCACCCTTACTTTTGTTAAGGACTTGAATTTATCGCGATCTAAGTCCAATACATCACAGCAGGATAGTAAAACCATGGACAGGCTGCAATTCACACTGCCATATTTGTCTAAGCACATAGACACATATAGCATAAACTACTCCTGAGCTTTTCAGAGGAAAGGCAAGGAAGGACGGATCTGCTATAGAGGGATGCATTGGGTCTCTACTGTACCCTCATATCTCTGATATTATATTTATTTATTTAGTTTATGCACTTGTATAGCGCTACTATATTCTGCAGCGCTTTACAGACATTAGCATCACACTGTCCCCAATGGGGCTCACAATCTAAGGCAAAAGTACAAATCCAACAGATAAAAATAAGATTATTATTAGTATTTATTATTAAAGTGCCATTCATTCCATGGCGCTGTACATATGATAAGGGGTGCACATACATAATACAGACAATTGCACTAAGCATGAACAAGACGAGTTACAAACTGGTAGAGAAGGACAGAGGGCCCTGCCCGTGAGGGCTTACAATCTACATGGTATAGGATAAGGAACCAGTAGGAGAGGGTAAAGCTGGTCATGATGGTATAACAGCAGCAGGGTCACTGGTTTCTTTTGAAGGATTCCACTGTAGGTGAGAGTCTGATATGTTGGGGTAGCGAGTTCCAGAGTGTGGGGGATGCGCGGGAGAAACCTTGGAGGCGAATGTGGGAAGAGGTGATAAGAGGAGAGAAGGAGGTCTTGTGAGGATCGGAGAGTGCGTGTGGGGATGTATCGGGAAAGTAGCTCAGAGATGTAAGGAGTAGTGTTGAGCGCGAATATTCGAATTTCGAATTTTTTTCTCGAATATCGCAATTTCGAGATTTCGAGAATATTTAGAATATAGTTCCAAATATTCGCGAAATCAAATATTCGTATTTTTTTCCAAAAAAAAATCGTACGATTAATTTAATCGTACAATTTTTTTTTTCCTGTATAAGGCAACGTTCCTATGACTATGGCTAGGCTAATAATCGTATGATTAAATGAATCGTACGTTTTTGTTTTTTTTTCCTGTATAAGGCAAAGTTCCTATGACTATGGCTAGGCTAATATGTGTATTTTTACGAAATTTCTTAATATTGCTCTAACTTCGTCTTTTAGAATATTCGTAATATTCTAAAAGACGGAGTTAGAGCAATATTACGAATATTCTAAAAGACGAAGTTAGAGCAATATTAAGAAATTTCGTAAAAAGCACATACTGTATTAGCCTAGCCATAGTCATAGGAACGTTGCCTTATACAGGAAAAAAAAAATTATAAAATAATCGTACGATTAAAAAAATCGTACGATTAATTTAATCGCATATTATTCGCGAAAAATAAAATAATTCCGAATATTCGATTTCGACGAAAATAATACGAATATTCGTTCGAATATTCGCGAAATATCGCGAAATCGAATATGGCACCTCCCGCTCATCACTAGTAAGGAGGGGACAGGTTGTGGACGGCATTGTATGTATTTGTTAGTATTTTGAACTGAATTCGCTGGGCAATGAGGAGCCAAGTTGCTCCATTGGGCCACTACAGGGCTTCTCCAGCAGTGCCCACAGCCTTCATATAGGCTTCTCGCCCTGGGCTCTGCTGTATACATGAGACCTAGTGGTCCGATTTTACATCGTAATGAGTGAATGTGTCCAACAAAGACATTTGTGACACATCAATGGAAGACGCTCGTCTGTTTCCATAACCTCCATAAAAATGAATGGGAAAGAGTCACATAGGCGATCCCCCAAATGCATTACTTAAAGGGCATCTGTCAGCAGATTTGTACCTATGACAAGGGCTGACCTGTTACATGTGCGCTTGGCAGCTGAAGGCATCTGTGTTGGTACCATGTTCATATGTGCCCGCATTGCTGAGAAAAATGATGTTTTAATATATGCAAATGAGCCTCTGGGAGCAACGGGGGCGTTGACATTACTCCTAGAGGCTCTACTTTTTCTACAACTCTTTACTTTGATTGACAGGGCCATACTTGATGTCGTTTACACTGCCTGGTCCTGTCAATCAAAGTGCAGGGGGTGCAGCAGTTAGAGACAGCAGAGCCTCTAGGTGTAACAGCAACGCCCACGTGGCTGCTACAGAAAGGAGGTACCCCTGAGAAAAGACACGCCCCTTGAGCTGTGATAGGAAGAGATCTGCAGCAGAAAGATGTCCCCTGAGAAAAGACACGCCCCTTGAGCTGTGATAGCAAGAGAGCTGCAGCAGAAAGGTGTCCCCTGAGAAAAGACACATCCCTTTAGTTGCAGCAGAAAAGCTACACTCCCTAAGAAAAGACACATCCCTGAGAAAGGACACATTGAGCTGTGATAGGGGGAGATATACAGTCAGGTCCATAAATATTGGGACATCGACACAATTCTAAAATTTTGGGCTCTATACACCACCACAATGGATTTGAAATGAAACGAACAAGATGTGCTTTACCTGCAGACTGTCAGCTTTAATTTGAGGATATTTACATCAAAATCAGGTGAACGGTGTAGGAATTACAACAGTTTGCATATGTGCCTCCCACTTGTTAAGGGACCAAAAGTAATGGGACAATTGGCTTCTCATCTGTTCCATGGCCAGGTGTGTGTTATTCCCTCATTATCCCAATTACAATGAGCAGATAAAAGGTCCAGAGGTCATTTCCAGTCTGCTATTTGTATTTGGAATCTGTTGCTGTCAACTCTCAAAATGAGATCCAAAGAGCTGTCACTATCAGTGAAGCAAGCCATCATTAGTCTGAAAAAACAAAACAAACCCATCAGAGAGATAGCAAAAACATTAGACGTGGGCAAAACAACTGTTTGGAACATTCTTAAAAAGAAGGAACGCACCGGTGAGCTCAGCAACACCAAAAGACCTGGAAGACCACGGAAAACAACTGTCGTGGATGACCGAAGAATTGTTTCCCTGGTGAAGAAAACACCCTTTACAACAGTTGGCCAGATCAAGAACACTCTCCAGGAGGTAGGTGTATGTGTGTCAAAGTCAACAATCAAGAGAAGACTTCACCAGAGTGAATACAGAGGGTTCACCGCAAGATGTAAACCATTGGTGAGCCTCAAAAACAGGAAGGTCAGATTAGAGTTTGCCAAATGACATCTAAAAAAGCCTTCACAGTTCTGGAACAACATCCTATGGACAGATGAGACCAAGATCAACTTGTACCAGAGTGATGGGAAGAGTATGGAGAAGGAAAGGAACTGCTCATGATCCTAAGCATACCACCTCATCAGTGAAGCATGGTGGTGGCAGTGTCATGGCGTGGGCATGTATGGCTGCCAATGGAACTGGTTCTCTTGTATTTATTGATGATGTGACTGCTGACAAAAGCAGCAGGATAAATTCTGAAGTGTTTCGGGCAATATTATCTGCTCATATTCAGCCAAATGCTTCAGAACTCATTGGATGGCGCTTCACAGTGCAGATGGACAATGACCCAAAGCATACTGCAAAAGCAACCAAAGAGTTTTTTAAGGTAAAGAAGTGGAATGTTATGCAATGGCCGAGTCAATCACCGGACCTGAATCCGATTGAGCATGCATTTCACTTGCTGAAGACAAAACTGAAGGGAAAATGCCCCAAGAACAAGCAGGAACTGAAGACAGTTGCAGTAGAGGCCTGGCAGAGCATCACCAGGGATGAAACCCAGCGTCTGGTGATGTCTATACGTTCCAGACTTCAGGCTGTAATTGACTGCAAAGGATTTGCAACCAAGTATTGAAAAGTGAAAGTTAGATCTATGATTATATTCTGTCCCATTACTTTTAGTCCCCTAACAAGTGGGAGGAACATATGCAAACTATTGTAATTCCTACACCGTTCACCTGATTTGGATGTAAATACCCTCAAATTAAAGCTGACAGTCTGCAGGTAAAGCACATCTTGTTTGTTTCATTACAAATCTATTGTGGTGGTGTATAGAGCCCAAAATTTTAGAATTGTGTCGATATCCCAATATTTATGGACCTGACTGTATAGCAGAAAGGCCACACCACTTAATAAAGGACATGTCCATCAAGCTGTGATAGGGATAGACCTGTAGCTGAAAGGACACACATGCCTGAACTGTGATAGGGTGAGAGCTGCAGCAGAAAGGACACATCCACTGAGCTGTTATAGGGAGAGAGCTGCAGCAGAAAGGACAAACCCCGTAAACTGCCAATCTAGAAGAGCAATTAGAGCAATGAATGTGGAGATCTCTGGATCCATGTGAGGTACAGGGCTGGTTCTAGCTGGTTTTAGAAAGAGGTTGTCATGTTCTATATGATGTCTGATTTTAATTTGTTACATTAATCATGGGATAACCCCTTTAACTGAACTTGACATACTGTAAATCGAGAGATGAACATGTCGCAGTGAAATAAGTCATCTCGTCGTGTAAGCGGAATGTTAGATGATATTTTCCAGCCTGGATAACGAGGGAAACGTGCGCTGTTCCCGTGCGAGGTGGAATTGATATCTTAGCATAAGTGAAAGCTACAACACGGACTCCTCTAATTATCATAGGATGTTGTGCCGTGTAGTCCGATGCTTGTACTCGTAGGATCTACTGCCAGGGCAAGCAGTGTATTATTTCGCAGGTAGAACCTTCTGGTATTTAACGAGAGGCGATGTGCTTAAGACTGCAAATCTGTAACTGCAGCAATTGTGTGCAAATTCAGAACGGGATTTCAATACCCAGAAGACATGCAATTGGATTTGCTACATCAGTCTGTGAAATAGGCTTAGAAGGAGCTTCAATCCTAATAGAAATTGTGCCTGCAAGAAAACGAAATATTTATAAAGAAAACGTATGGCTGCAAAATGACTGTTTCCGTAAGTCATTAGATAAGGCTACTTTCCCACTTGCGGCAGCAGGGTCCGGCAGGCTGGCTGCTTTGGCTACCGTATGTCTCCGTTGTATATGATCATTGTTTTCTAAATCCTTTGACCGCACTCAAAAGACTAAAGCGCCCCACAAACCTTCAATAGCTGTTTGAATGCTCACGTGGCCGAGAGCTATTCTTTCTAATTCCCCCACATGCATGCTCGGCATGGCTGAGAATGCATGTGTTTTCAATGGGTAGAGGGGAATGAACCACTGCTAGACACCTCTTATCATCTCCAGCTAATGCCCCCTGGACAAAAAAAATTTGCTTTGAAATTCAATACGCCTGTTTCCCCTTGACATCATCTATCGAGAAAGAGTCAGGAGGACCCCATACACATAAGATGAATGTCCTTCCTTACCTTTCCTGGACCTGTCCCAATATTCGTATCACAAGATAAGCAGCTTTTCAAATCAGCAAGATTTTGCGATATTGTGTCATGAGATGTCTATCTATGCTGTACATGTCAATGTGCCGCCCCCCCAGTGGTTGTGTTCTGAATTGCAAACTGTCAAGGGCTTTGCAAATCATGTTGCAGTATTGCATTGCATGGGGCCATTCATGAGAAATTAGAGCCATCCATCAAATAAAGGGTGGACACATCTGTAGTATTTGGACCCACCGAAACCGAAAGGTTTGGCCCACTCTTACAGAATGTACTGTATTTGGACACCTTGACCGTGATCTGGCCAAATGGCTATGAGACCTCTGCTACTGCCTAGATGGTCAATTTAGAGATGAGCACCGTGTACAGTTTGCAGGTTCATACCATGTCCTTTACAGGGTTAGGCTACTTTAACACTTGCGTTGTTAATTCCGGTATTGAGATCTGGCAGAAGATCTCAATACCGGAATCAAACGGATCCATTTTGCTTTTGCACATCAGGATGCATCCAATCAAAAAGGAAAAAAAACGGATCGGTCACTAAATACATTGAAAGTCAATGGGTGACAGATCAGTTTTCTTAGGTTCCATAAAAAACGGATCCGTCACCATTGACTTACATAGTTTTCAGTGCCGGATCAGTTTTTTCAGTTTTTATGACTGGACACAAAACCACAGCTTGCAGCGGTTTTGTGTCCGGTCATAAAACGGAATGCTTCCGCAACGGAAGACATCCTGATGCATCCGGAATGGATCTCTTTCTATTCAGAATGCATGAGAAACGTTTTTTTTTCTGGTATTGAGATCCTCTGCCAGACCTCAATACCGGAAAACAACAGCTCAAGTGCGAAAGTAGCCTTAGTTGCATAAATCGATCATGGCACTCCGAAGCTCGAGGACAGTCCAACTCACGAAAACATTTCTTGCATGCAAGGTTGTGACGTTTTAGTCCTGTCCCCGACCTTCTTCAGACAACGAGATCTCTAGATGAGTGTTTCCAAATGGACGGTATATGGAGCTTTAGCTCGTCTTTGTACAAAAGGCTTTTTAAGGGTTAGTCACGAAGCCTTCCATGGATTCCTACCGTGTGGCTTCTCTAAAGAGCGGTTTATGAGTATGATATTTACATAAACATAAAAATGCTAGAAGCGGGCGGTAAAGGTGCAGATAACTCAAGTTTCATTGTCATTCCTGCAAGAGCAAGCATCTGGCACAATGAATATAAAAATACTCTCAAGCTAGAAATCAACCTGAGTGTCGGGTAGGAAACCGTTTTTTATGAAGATTTAGAATCCCCTTACAGACATTAATTCAATGAGTATTTTATTGTTTTGGGCTCATTGTTTTAAGACTTCAGGCAGGTTTTACTTCACCTTCCCTCGTAGATAGCCACATTGCAGGGTTTCCAAGAACAGCAGTCATTCTATCATTATGGTATGGGTATTGGTTCCTACATATTTCTATCAGCATTGCTCAAACTGTTGCGAACCCACAACTCTCATCATGCTGATAGGTGATGGCCCACCAACCAGACTACTAAACCACCCGATGTATGCTTTTTTAACGTTCTCCGGCACAGATTGAAATTCAGCAGCATCGGGAGGCAGCAGTGTGAAGTGCATCTCCTTCCTCGTCCTGGATAAACACGGAATAAAGTGTGCTACCAGTCTCTTGCACCTCGATGGATTTTAAAGGAACTTTTCTTTGATGCGTCAATTTTGTTCTTCAAGAGGAAACTATTTTAATTTCTGACTGTTGGATTCTATCACCTTCTCTGGTCCTGAAAAGATTGCTCTTTGAGGAGACCAAAGTCGTCATTGTCTACTGTGCAACAATGTTCGAAACGTGGACAGTGGTTGCCTCATGGCGCATGAAGCATTGTTGCAAACAGTTTTAATGAAAACATATAATTCTATTGTATGTGTACAGCTCTTATGCAGAGCTATGTGTCTCCATGGTTACAGACTACACACAAACCATGGGTAGTCTGATCCCTCCTCCTGCTAATCTTCACGTGGGAGAAAGTAGCATTAGATGCAAGATTAGATTACCCAGGGTATTTGCAGCCTGTTGCCATGGAGATACGTTCATGCAGTAATAGCTTGAAAGCTATTGTGTAAATATGCTTGCTGCTTAGAATTCCCTCACCAACATTAATTCATTGAGTTTTTTTATTGTTTTGGGCTCGTTGTCTTATTACTTCACCCTCTCTTGTATATAGCCAGACTGAAGGGTTTCCAAGAACATCAGTCATGCCATCATTATGGAGAGGGGTTGGGTATTGGTTCCTGCATATTTTGTATCAGCATTGCTCAAACTGTTGCAAACCCCCATCAGTGGTTGGGAGTTCCGGTTTTCTAATAGCACGTATGCGGTAAATGCGGTAAACTTGCATTTCTGGCCCACCAACCAGACTACCGAACTACTTTTTCTTGTTTAAACTTTTGCAAGAAAATCTTTTTAAGATCAAGTAACAGAAATGAGCAATAAATGCAACATTGAATTACCAAAAATAATAAAATACGTTATTTTTCTCCTATGTGACCTGATCCATGTTTTGTTGATAGGGGGCAGTATTTTACAGTGATGCTTGAAAGTTTGTGAACCCTTCAAAATGTTTTATATTTCTGCATAAATTTGACCTAAAACTACACCAGATTTTCTCGCAAGTCCTAAATGTATATAAAAATAATAAAAAAATTAATATAAATTTCAAATATATTATAATTGGACATTTATTTATTGAGGAAAATGATCCAGTAAGTGGCAAAAGTATGTGAACGTTTGCTTGCAGTATCTGGTTTGACCCTCCTGTATAGTAACTAAAAAATTCCATCAATTGTCCATTAGTCCTGCACATCGGCTTTGAGAAATTTTAGCCCATTCCTCCATGCAAAACATCTTCTGCTCTGGTATGTTGCTGGGTTTCCTCCCATGAACTGCTCGCTTCAGGTCCTTCCACAACATTTCTATCGGATTAAGGTCAGGACTCTGACTTGGCCATTCCTAAACTATTACTTTATTCTTCTTTAACCATTCTTTGGTAGAAGGATTTGTGTGCTTAGGGTCGTTGTCTTGATCCACGTTCTCTTGAGATTCAGCTCTCAGACAAATGTCCTGACATCTTCCTTTAGAATTTACTGGTATAATTCAGATTTATATCATCAATGGTGAAAAGCCGTCGTGGCCCAGATGCTGCAAAACGGGCCCACACCGTGATACTGCCACCACCGTGTTTCACAGATGGGATGAGGTTTTTATGTTGGAATGAAGTGTTTTCCTCTTTTCAAATATAACGCTTCTCATTTAAACTAAAAAGTTTTATTTTGGTCTCATCCATCCACATTTTGCAATAACCCTCTGGCTTCTTCAGGTGATCTTTAAAAAAAACTGCTGCAATGTTCATTTTGGAGAGCAGTGGCTTCTCCTTGAAATCCTGTCATGCACACCATTGTTGTTCAGTGTCCTCCTGATGGTAGACTCATGAACATTAACATTTTCTAATGTGAGAAAAGCCTTTAAGTTGTATAGAAGTTACATTGGGTGACCTCGCAGACTATTACACGGCTTGCTCTTGGCATAATCTTTGTTGGTCAACCACTCCTGGGGAGGGTAATAATGATCTTGAATTTCTTCCATATGTATGCAATCTGCCTGACTGTGGATTGCTGGAGTCGAAACTGTTTAGAGATAGTTTATTAACCTTTTACAGCCCTGTGAGCATCAACAACTCTTCTTCTGAGGTCCTCAGAAATGCTGTTCATGTCAAGATACTTCCACAAACATGTACTGAAGATCAAACTTTACTAGATCCCTGTTCTTTATATTAAACAGGTCACCTACTCACCACTGATTGCCATCCCATTGATTGAAAACACCTGAGTTTGAGTTCACCTTCAAATAATCTTCTAATCCTAAAGGTTCACATACTTTTACCACTCACAGACATATTTTTCTTAATAAATAAATGAACAAATCTAATATTTTTGACTTATATGTTTGATTTGGTTACCTTTATTTGCCTTCAGGAATCTGATGTAGTTCTATGTCCAATTTAATGCAGATATTTAAAATATTCTGAAGGGTTCACAAACGTTTAAGTAGTTGGTCCTGAGGACATAAAAATATTCTTCTTCCTTTGCAGTCTCTCAGGCCAATGAATAAATGGTCTTGAAGAACTACTTCTCTGAACCAAAAATTTGGTTGGAAAGGTTGTCACATGTTTTCTCCTAGAGCTCCTAGCAGCTCAACTCATCAGGGGGCAGCAGTGAGCGCAGCAGAAAACTCCTCCCAGGATGAAATGTATACTTCATCCTGAGGCATGATGGGAATATAATGCAGTGTTTACTAAATTCTAATGTATAATATTTATTTACAATTTAATGTACGAAGATGTATTATAATAATATATTGATATTTATATATAACTAAAACATTTTATAAAGGGGTTGGCTGATTTGGATAATCCCTTTTTGTTAGCAGAATCGCTGATGATAAATGATTACAGAGGTCCTGCTGCTAGGAACTCCAATGATCAGGGCTAATCAGTGGGAGAACCTAAAAGCATATGTTTTATTTTCCTGCAGCGCCCCCGCTGGAGATCTGAAGTATTCACAGTTCCAATTGAAAGGAATGAATGGGTTTGTCCTCCAGAGTGAGAATTTTTGTAGCTGCTCTCCTTTCTTGTTTATAGATGAGGTTCGTTACAGGGTCTTCTCAGGGGTGCACCTAGCCTTTCTGCTGCCTGAGGCGAAAACGGAAATGGCGCCCCTCCCTCCCCAATGCCAATGTCTTAACCTAACCCCTTCCCTTCAGCCCATGGCCCTTTGACTGCTCATCTCTTTCCCCTACCTGGTGCTGCCTGAGGTGATCGCCTCACCTGGCCTCATTGGTGATGCACCCCTGGGTCTCCCTTCTATTAACTCAAGATATTTAAATATGTCTAGGATCAAATATGCAGCACACAGATGACTACAATCCAGTAGTGTACCCCCCATGTAGACACACCACATGACTGCTATTTGGGAGGAGGGCTCGTCACTTAACTCCTCTTATCACTACCTAAATCCACCGCATTTTCTTCCAGCTGCCACTAAGAGGAGCTCAGTGAAAAGTGTTTTATTGCAGCTCCAATGATATCAATGGTATTTGCATAGGAATGTATACAATGTACCTGAGCTCCCCCTAGTGGTGGCTGACAGTTTTATAATATACTGTGTAAAAGAAATCAGGAGACAAAGCTGTATGGAGGAGACTTATCAGTGTATTTATGTCAGTTCTCTGGTGTAAAGACATTGAGAAATATGGTGGTCATAAGGAGCGCCAAATGAAGCACCTGTTCCACTTTTTCCAACATAGAAGTCAGATAAAGTGAGTGACTTTTTTATCACATTGTTTTATCTAAAAATTTCCGCCAAAAATGTAAAAATCTTTTCATAGTTGAACTCGCTTAGTGTTGTCTGATGCAGATGTACAGGGAAACTTTGGGGACCATACTAGGTTGAAATCACAATGAATCTGCTCAGCCAGAGGCATGAGCGTAGAAGGTGGTCTTAATTAGGCTTTTCAGCTTGAGGGGGCTCAAGAGGTCCCTCTGCAAAAATAAATCAATAACATACAAAACACTTCATCAGAGCCATAAATGGATCCTTGAGGAGCAGAAATTTTTCTACAATCCAAATCAATCAATACCCATAAATATTATACAGCAGCCCTTCCATTTATAACCCTTTTCTCACTGCACCGACTCAGGCTTTAGAGAAAAAGAGTCTAAATTTAGTGCTTAGAAAACCTAAATAGGTGGAGGCACATTCTCCATTGAAGCCAACCAGCCGTGAGCTAGATCCTCAAGAGGTCACTGGCGGTCTCATGGTCTCTCTGCAGACTATTACGATTAGCGAGAAAGGTACCGTCTATAATTTCCAGACTGAGCTCTTGTCTTATAAACGAGTGGTCTGTCATCTCTAAATGGCATTTCCAAATCATTTGCCACATAAAGGCAAGCAGAACACAGCTGACAGGGATCAATGCCTTCAAAGAAATCTCCTTAATTGGCTGGTGGTTCATCCATGGACCCTTATTGAGTCAGTGACACAAAAAGAGATGAGAGACGAGGGAATTTAAAGTGTAAAGTCACTGGACTTTACGTCCCAGCCTTCTCCTGCAAGCGCAGTGATGTGAAGAGTCTCGAGGAGCATTGCCTTTTCTTAAACCATCCAAGTAATCAGTTACCCATTCATGTACTAATAATGTATACCGTAGGGCCTGTGCACAGAACTTCTTAAACTTAAGGATTCATCCCAAAGGATTTGCAAGATAAGTAATGCACCAGCGAGATAAGGAAGTAAAGATTTCTTACCTCTGAGAAGATGCTAGCACAAAATAAAAAAGCTGTGATTGTTTTCTGATTAGCAATGCAGCGTTATACCCTGGGCTGATCATGTCTGATGCCTGTATTGTTCTGCAGTGAGCAGGCTGTGATTTTGCAGGGTTTAGAAGCAAGAACTGATGTGATGTCCTTATATTTATGGGGGTCTGATCTGAGGATCTGATATGAGGTCTGATGAAAAATATTTTTTTCTAATTTTCCTCCTTTAAAATCTGGGGTGCGTCTTATGATCTGGTGCGTATTATAAAGCGAAAAATAAGGTATATATATATTTTTTCATACTAGGTCACGCCTCTAACTCTGCCCAAAGCATAACTATACACAACCAGTCCCCTTAATACCCCCACATAGTAATTATTCCCCCTTTGTACCTGCACATAGTAGTAATGCCCACACTGTGCCTCCTTCACAGTAGCTATGCCCAGATGTGCCCGCTTCACAGTAGTTATGTCCAGAGATACCCACTTTACAGCACTTATGCCCAGATATACGCCCTTTCACTGCAGTTATGCCCAGCTCTGTGCCCATTTCACAGTAGTTATGGCTAGAGATGCCCCCTTCACAGTAGCTATGCCCAGATATTTGCCCCTTCACAGTAGTTATGCCCAAATATGTGCCCCCTGCACAGGAGATATGCCATATGTGCCCGCATTGCTGAGAAAAATGATGTTTTATTATATGCAAACAGGGGCGTTACCATTACACCTAGAGGCTCCGCTCTCTCTGTAGCTGCCACACCCTCTGCACTTTGACATGGCCAGTTGTGATGACATTTTCACTGCCAGGCCCTGTCAAAGTAGACAGGGAACGGCAGTTGCAAAGAAACCGGAGCCTCTAGGTGTAATGGCAATGCCACTCTTGCTCCTAGAGGCTCATTTGCATAAATTAAAACATTATTTTTCTCTGCAATGCGGACATACAGGAACATGGGACCAACACAGATGCCTTCAGCTGCCAAGCGCCCATGTAACAGGTCAGCCAGTGTCATAGGTTCAAAACTGCTGACAGATGCCCTTTAAAGCAGTTGTCCGGGTTCAGAGCTGAACCCAGACATATCCCCTTCTCCCTTCTCCCCCCACTCAGCAACTCTGACATTTCATACTCCGATGCGCTCCCTTGGCCTGCGCTGTAAAGCGTAGTGCAAGGGCTGTTTTGTTCACAGCCCTAGCAGTGTTCCCACTGATGGGTGGCGTTACAAACTAAGGCAGCGCTAAAGCCCGTCCATTAGTGCTGGTGACGTAACCAGGCTCACTGCTAGGCGGAAGCCCCCCCCCCATAGTACCCCTAGAGTGCCCTCAGTACTAATAAGGCACCCCTAATAGAAATAAGGCCAATCTATAAGACACTCCTATGGAGCCCTCAGTAGTAATGCCCGCCACCACTGCCCACAGTATTTATAATGTTCCCTGATGTACCCCCTGGAGTTATAATCTTCTCTGTAGCGCCCCCATACATTATAATGCCTGTCCTCTCCTACAGTCTTCTATACAATACAATCCCATGTAAATAACATCACTCCTCTCCTACAGTCTTCTATACCATGCAGTCCCATTTAAATAACACCAGTCCTCTCCCACCAGTCTTCTCTAACATACAGTCCCATGTAAATAACTTAAATCCCCTCCTTCAGCCCCTCCAACACATAGTCCCATGTAAATAACACCACTCCTTACCCTCCAGTCTTCTATAATATCTTAAAATAACACAAGTCACCGCCCCAATCTTCTGTAATATACAGTCCCATGTAAAGAAAACATCTCTGTTAGTCTTCTATAACATCCAGTCCCATGTAATTAAACACCCCTCCACTCCCTTCATCCCCACTAACATACAGTCCCAGTTAAATAACATATTTTCCTCCCACTGAGCAGGGAGGAGGTATAATGAGGAGAACCACATCTCCCAGCATTTCTCTGGCACTCACATTCCCTCCATGGCATCACAGGTCTCCACTGCTGAGCGCTGCCTTTTTCTGCACTGGTCACATGATGGTGACCTCATCACAGGTCCTACCACCACTTCCAGTGTTGAAAAGGTCACATAACTATGATGTCATCACAGGTCCTTCAGCTATGGAGTATAGACAGAAAGGGCAGCAGATTCACAGTAAAGGGAAGGGAGGGAAAAAATAATAATAATAATAATAATAATAATAATAAAAAAAAAAACACCTCAGCTGGCACTGGGAATGGCCCCTCTACCTCTCTGGGCCCCTGTGCAGCTGAACCAGCTGCACAGGCGATATGTCTGCACCTGACTTGTAGTACATTCAGAAGTAGTTGATACAAAGTGCAATTTCTGTCCCGGATGATGAGGTATGAAGGCTGGGTAAATGGCAATTAATGCTATAACTCTCTCGCACTTCTGGCTAACAGCTATAAGCTGGGACCTGTGGACTTAGGTGTCCACTGTATAATACAGGCTCGGAGTTGGTCTGTCCTGGTTGTTATTAGAGAATCAAAGTTGACAAAGTCGAATTCGATACGCATTTCAGGAAA
Source organism: Bufo bufo (assembly GCF_905171765.1). NCBI lineage: Eukaryota > Metazoa > Chordata > Amphibia > Anura > Bufonidae > Bufo > Bufo bufo. The sequence continues at coordinate 34,374,854 of NC_053394.1, read as the reverse complement.
TATCCGGTCGCACCGAATCCGAATTTCCTGATGCTTCGTGGTAATGAATCACATTTTTTCTAAAATGGCTGCTGCACGTGTTAGGACATGGAGCAAAGAACTCTGGGAACGAGGGATCACCCATAATGCCATGCATGCAGCCAATCAGCAGCCAGCCAGCCCCTGTGATGTCACAGCTCTATAAATAACCTCAGCCATCTTGGATTCTGCCATTTTCCAGTGTGCTTAGTGCAGGGAGAGACGTCAGCAGGCGCTAGGGACAGTGCTAGGAAAGACTTTATTGTGCTGAAAAAAAGATTTACAAGTTCAGGGAAAGATTAGTCAAGGTGTAGGGAAAGGATAGGGAGGCATCATCTGCGCTATAAAAGGAGAACAGGGTGCAATAGGAGAGTGTACAGCCTGGGTAATAGGAGCGATTATTGGGGATCCAAATTGCAGTTATACTGCTGCTTTTAGATTGTTTGCACTATGATACATCAGTAATTCCAGCAAACCTTGCTTGTGATTGGGGTGCATGTTTTGTGTGATACAGCCATTTACGGGGTGTATTAATAGGAAAGATACAGACGTTCTATTAGCCGTTTTGCGTTGATTTAAAAAAAAAAATTGGGGGGAGGGGGATTATTATTAGGAAGAAATGGGAAATATATATGTCATCATTGCTGTTTAGCTGTGAAGTTACATTGTACTACAGCCATTTATGTGGTGTAGGAATCGGGCCGGCCCTATAGAAAGTGAATGGAGGGCGGCTGCGCATGCGCAGTGCGCCCTCCTTCACATGCGGGGCTCCGTTCACGATATGCCCCCATTGTCTATAATGAGGCAACCCCTTTAATTGCCGTTCCTCGGTATAGTAACATTGTACTACAGCCATTTACGTGGTGTAAAAAAAGAAAATATATGTACGTCCCATCACCCATTCTGCTGTGAATTGTGATTGTTAAATTTGTTTTTCTGGGGTCTAGAAATAGGAAAAAGAATACATCTTAATTGCTTTTCTGCAGTGAATTGTGTTTCTTTTTAGGGGGGAGTTTATTAATCAGAAATATATATATATGTCTTAATTGCCGTTAAGTGGTGAAGTAACATTGTACTACAGCCTTTTTTGGGGGGTATTATTTTCATTTTAATAAAAATCTTTTATTATACAGTCATGTATAATAATATCATATGTCAGACAGACAGGTGACAGGCCTTCAAAGAGAACACGCAGTGGCCAAAATGTTTCTGTCGCAGCCAGCAGAAGAAGAGGGGGGGTGGCAGCAAGAGTCGCAGCGAGAGGTCTGAGCTCCCAGTGTAATCTAGCGATCGTGTCTTGACCAACAACCCAGCGGTGCTTGAATGGTTGACTTGGTCTTCGACTTCGTCGCAAGTGACATCAGACACCCCCAGCCAAGAGTCAGTGGGTTCCTCTGGCACGAAGGGGCTTCATCATCAGGAGAAGAAGGTGGAAGCTTGTGTGTGAAGCAGCGGCTGAGTAAGTAGGGTGGCAGCGTGGCTGTGAGTCAGCAGGAGCCAAACATGCCTGGGGTAGACCACCACCTTCTCAGGAGCCTACCGACCAAGAAAGTGGCGGTGGAGGGGTTCACGGAGGCAGCGGTAGCAGGCAGTCAATGCCATACTTGGCGGTGTAACAATCTTTTGTTAGGCCACTTGCCGGATTTGTGGGCAGAAGGTGAAGCGTGGCCAGGGTGCCAATGTTGGCAACACGGCCCTGCGTCAACACATGCGGCGTCACCATAAAGTGGCCTGGGAGAACCGTGGCTCCGATGTGGTGGTCCAGCCTGCCGCAGCAACAGCTGCCTCACCCAGTGGCATGCACCGAATTTCAGGCAGTCAAAGCTCCACTACCTCAGCCGAAGGGAGCTGTCTGTCCTTCCCATCATCTGCTGGTCCTGATGCTCCTTCTCCTCCTACTCCTCGTCTGTCATTCCGACAGAAATCGATCACCGATTGCCAAGAGACAGTAATACGTGTGTACTCATCCAACAGCGCAAAAGATGAACGTGCTCGTGGCCAAGTTGCTGGTGCACTTTCCAAGTGGTGGAGACTCCCAAGCCGTCATTTCTTTGCCAAAAAGTCAGTAACAGTCCTGCACACATATGTAGAACAGAAGGTGGGCCAGTCCTTGAGCCTGTCGGTGTCTGCAAAAAGTGCACGGCAGCGCCGACGTGTGGAGCTATAACTACAGTCAAGGACAATACAGTGGGGCAAAAAAGTATTTAGTCAGCCACCAATTGTGCAAGTTCTCCCACCTAAAAAGATGAGACAGGCCTGTAATTTTCATCATAGGTATACCTCAACTATGAGAGACATAATGAAAAACAAAAATCCAGAAAATAACATTGTCTGATTTTTAAAGAATTTATTTGCAAATTATGGTGGAAAATAAGTATTTGGTCAATAACAAAAGTTCATTTCAATACTTTGTTGTACATACATAACATGACATTAAATTATAATAACTAACACAACCATAACAATTGCAGATACCCCCAGATCTGGGGTACTGCACAATCTATCCGTCTAGGAGGGTCATGTCATTGTTGTTGTACATGACTATGGTGCTCTGTCTGATGGATCAGCAATGTGAAATTCATGGCACCTCATTTGTTACTGACTGAATCGATAGGTGAATTGATTTGTCATAAATTGAATCGGAATTTGACCCAAATTTTTGAAAAATAATTAATCTGTAAAATCTGAATTCCTTCATGTTCAGTAGGGTAGAATTTTTCCAGGCACTTTTGTTTTGGGTAGAATCGATTCATAACCAAATATAATTTATTTTCCGATTCGAAATAAATTGGACCAAAAAGAATTTTAGGAAATTTGCTCTTCTTTAATGGGCACTCTGTACTATTCTGTGCTGAAGGTAAAGGTACTAAAAAAAATTATTCCTATTTCATTAAACTTGGAGGACACCATCCATTGTGATTATGCATGCAGAATTATATTTTCTATGGTATACACAGTTGTGTCCTTCATTACCTTTCCACTTGACTTATCTGAGACATGTTGAGCAAGTAGACTTTTAAAAAGAAAATATGATTTTATGATACTCTGTCATGAGATGTATATGCTATTTGTGGTTATGTCTTTCCACCCAGTGGTTGTAATGTAGCTTACAGGTCCTTTTCTCCCATAGTAAGATCCCAGGGCTATAAACTATCTGTGATAGTTTGGGGGTCTGTTACATTTTGCATTGAGGCTTCAAGAAGGTTCACATTGCAGGAGCTTTATTTTTGGCAGTAGCTGGATTCTGTGTTTTGCACCACTTGGGACACACTACAGCTGTTTAAGAACCTCTTTTTTTGAGAGGGACATTACAATAAGAAAAAGGACAGACTGCTTTTGTGGGAAGAGATAAACATCTCTCGGTATAATCATCAGGTTCTGACATCAGAATCTGAGGTTTATGGAGATATTAATAGACAATGTTGGTGTCCATGTCCAAATTTCTATGTATATTCTTTACAGGATTGTAAAATGGACATCACCTCACTGTTCACCAGTGCAAGTCACAAGCATGCCTTCCATCATTTAAATCCCAGTGTCACACAGTAGGTGTGGAACCATTGTGTAAACCAACAGATTTTACTTGGGACTGCTCCTAAGGGCATTTTTCTGGCAGACCTAGACCATGATGCAGGGGAACCACTAGGTTGCTTCCTCCTGAAGTAGTCTCTGTATGATTGACAGCTGTGTATGGTTGATCTGATCGAAGGGCCAGCTTTTACTCCTCCTGCCTTTCCTAACCTAACATTCACTCTGAATTATTTGCCGAATCCATTTTGAGGGACCAAGGCAGACTGTCAGCTCACTGAAATATCAGGTTACAGCTTTCCATATAAGTTTATGGAGAGGGGAAGGAGGATTAGTTTGCTGCAAAGAGAGAGAGAGAGATGGACACAGAGACAGCAGAAGCTAATAAGTGTTTTTCTGCCTGACATCTATTAGACTCAAATCTATACTACAGAGAACGTCTGTGTATTGTCTTCCTTGCCTCTCGGCATATCAAAGATAATGATGAGGTATCCAAATCTCCTCTTCCTTATGTGCTGTGTATGAGAGACATCACAGTAGCCAGGCTCCAAACATTAGCTCAGGGGGAACTGAAAATTAGAGATGGAGCCTGCAGAGAGATGAGGGTTTCTTTTTGCGATTTTTTAACTGGATCTGGATAGGTCATCAGTATCTGACCGGTGGGGGTCCTACACTTGGGACCCCTCCGATCAGCTGTTTAAGAAGGCACCGTTTCTCATAGAAGTTCCACAGCTTTCTCCCTGCTCATCAAGCATATCTCCATACCTTGTATAGCAGCTGTATAACAAAGCCCACAGACCAATACACTTCAGTGGGCGCAAGGTACACCTAGGCCATGTGACCAATTAACATGACATCACATGGCCTAGGGAAAGCTGAGAGAAGGCTGTGGTGCTAATGTGAGTGCCGCTGCCTTCACAGACAGCAGATCGGTGGGGTCCCATGTTTCACATACCTATCCAGAGGATAGGTCATCAGTATAAAAGTCTTGAAAAAACCCTTTAAAAGGCAGATCATGACAAAAAAACGGTGTTATTCCTCATGGCAGCTTATTCCGAAAAGTCATCTGGAAGTCTTGATATGCTTTAAGCTTCTCTTTCTAGAGTTGCTTTTCATTTCCATGGAGGTATTAATAATAATCAGCTTTTTGCTAAAATAATAGCTAATGTGAAAAAATAACTTTTCAAGAAATCGACCATTTGAATACAGAGAGCTGTAAAAAAAACTGAATAGAATAGAACTCAAACTAGAAAGTTTCCACATGAATCCTATCATTTCCAAGGAAGAAGATGAAGCCCAAGTCTAGTTTCCCTAAGGTACAGTACTGCATGGCTTCATAAGGAAAAGCTGAGCGGAGGTCATGTCGCAGTTTGGTAGTGTTAAGGTTTATATAAGAAGTGTGTGGTCTCTAGTGGCCCTAAAGGCTGCTCAGTAACACTCTGCGGTATTACAATCCTTGTGTTATCCTTTTAATTGATGGAACGAAGCCCAACATTTCTCACATTTTCTTCACAATGTAGATGCTGAGCAGAGATGTTACAAATAAGAGTACCGTAACTGGTGTTCTTTTTTTTATAATCTTCCTATCTAATAGCCATCAAATGATATCGATTTTCAGTGCCTTGAAAAAATATTAATTCACCCCTCTTGCACTTTTCCACATTTTTTTAAGTTACATCCACATATTTAGTATAGACTATGGCAGACTACCAGCAGGGTTTCGGCCTGACGAAAACTGTTCTACTGGTGAAGGGCAGAATCCAGCAATGCTGGATCTGGTCAACTCTGGCAGGATGTTCTCTACCAGATACCTTTCACGAGAGATGTGAACAAAGACTAATACGGCATCAAAGTGCAATGATCAGGTGACTTTATTTTGTCCGGGTTCAGAGCTGAACCATATCCCATTCTTTCACCACTCAGCCCCCGTGACATGAGCATCGGAGCATTTCCCTTGCCCTGTGCTGAATCTGGAGAATTTTTCTGGAGATCCGGTGACGTCACTGGATTGGCAGAAAATTCCCTTGCCCTGCACAATTCAGCGCAGGGCAAGGGAGAGCATTGGAGCATGAAATGCTCCGATGCTCATATCAGAGGGGCTGAGTGGGGGAAGAAGGGGATATGTCTGGGTTCAGCTCTGAACATGGACAACTACTTTAACAGTCACAGTCATAGCTAGTATTGAGTGAACTTGTATTTTCAAGTTCGGCGTACAAGGTTCAGGTTATCTAAGAATCCCGTTATGGATTCCGTTACCATGGACCATAACGGAATCCTATGACGGCATACACCATAGAAGCCTATGAGGCATTCCGTGTTACATTCAACTACCACAGACCATAACGGAATTCTATGGCTGCATAGCATGGCCAGCATAGACCTCTATTATGACGGAATGCAACACGGAATGCCTCTTATAGGCATCTATGGTGTATGCCGTCATAGAATTCCGTTATGGTCCGTGGTAACGGGAACCTGAACCTTGTACGCTGAACTTGCAAACACAAGTTCTCTCAACACTACTCATAACGCATTAACTAAATGTGAAAACTCATCAAATGTGTGTACACTCTGCTACATCTGTGTGTATGTGTATATACAGTCAGGTCTATAAATTTTGGGACATTGACACAATTCTAACATTTTTGGCTCTATACACCACCACAATGGATTTGAAATGAAACAAACAAGATGTGCTTTAACTGCAGACTGTCAGCTTTAATTTGACGGTATTCACATCCAAATCAGGTGAACGGTGTAGGAATTACAACAGTTTACATATGTGCCTCCCACTTGTTAAGGGACCAAAAGTAATGGGACAATTGGCTTCTCAGCTGTTCCATGGCCAGGTGTGTGTTATTCCCTCATTATCCCAATTACAATGAGCAGATAAAAGGTCCAGAGTTCATTTCAAGTGTTCTATTTGCATTTGGAATCTGTTGCTGTCAACTCTCAAGATGAGATCCAAAGAGCTGTCACTATCAGTGAAGCAAGCCAACATTAGGCTGAAAAAACAAAACAAACCCATCAGAGAGATAGCAAAAACATTAGGCCTGGCCAAAACAACTGTTTGGAACATTCTTAAAAAGAAGGAACGCACCGGTGAGCTCAGCAACACCAAAAGACCCGGAAGACCACGGAAAACAACTGTGGTGGATGACCGAAGAATTCTTTCTCTGGTGAAGAAAACACCCTTTTACAACAGTTGGCCAGATCAAGAACACTCTCCAGGAGGTAGGTGTATGTGTGTCAAAGTCAACAATCAAGAGAAGACTTCACCAGAGTGAATACAGAGGGTTCACCACAAGATGTAAACCATTGGTGAGCCTCAAAAACAGGAAGGCCAGATTAGAGTTTGCCAAACAACATCTAAAAAAGCCTTGACAGTTCTGGAACAACGTCCTATGGACAGATGAGACCAAGATCAACTTGTACCAGAGTGATGGGAAGAGAAGAGTATGGAGAAGGAAAGCAACTGCTCATGATCCTAAGCATACCACCTCATCAGTGTAGCATGGTGGTGGTGGTGTAATGTCGTGGGCATGTATGGCTGCCATTGGAACTGGTTCTCTTGTATTTATTGATGATGTAACTGCTGACAAAAGCAGCAGGATGAATTCTGAGGTGTTTCGGGCAATATTATTTGCTCATATTCAGCCAAATGCTTCAGAACTCATTGGATGGCGCTTCACAGTGCAGATGGACAATGACCCAAAGCATACTGCAAAAGCAACCAAAGATTTTTTTAAGGGAAAGAAGTGGAATGTTATGCAATGGCCATGTCAATCACCTGACCTGAATCCGATTGAGCATGCATTTCACTTGCTGAAGACAAAACTGAAGGGAAAACACCCCAAGAACAAGCAGGAACTGAAGACAGTTGCAGTAGAGGCCTGGCAGAGCATCACCAGAAATGAAACCCAGCGTCTGGTGATGTCTATGCGTTCCAGACTTCAGGCTGTTATTGACTGCAAAGGATTTGCAACCAAGTATTAAAAAGTGAAAGTTTGATTTATGATTATTATTCTGTCCTATTACCTTTGGTCCCTTAACAAATGGGAGGCACATATGCAAACTGTTGTAATTCCTGCACCGTTCACCTGATTTGGATGTAAATACCCTCAAATTAAAGCTGACAGTCTGCAGTTAAAGCACATCTTGTTCGTTTCATTTCAAATCCATTGTGGTGGTGTATAGAGCCCAAAATTTAAGAATTGTGTTGATGTCCCAATATTTATGGACCTGACTGTATATACAGTATATATACACTCACCTAAAGAATTATTAGGAACACCATACTAATACGGTGTTGGACCCCCTTTTGCCTTCAGAACTGCCTTAATTCTACGTGGCATTGATTCCGCAAGGTGCTGATAGCATTCTTTAGAAATGTTGGCCCATATTGATAGGATAGCATCTTGCAGTTGATGGAGATTTGAGGGATGCACATCCAGGGCACGAAGCTCCCGTTCCACCACATCTCAAAGAAGCTCTATTGGGTTGAGATCTGGTGACTGTGGGGGCCATTTTAGTACAGTGAACTCATTGTAATGTTTAAGAAACCAATTTGAAATGATTCGAGCTTTGTGACATGGTGCATTATCCTGCTGGAAGTAGCCATCATGGATACATGTTCTCATTCTGTTTACGCCAAATTCGGACTCTACCATTTGAATGTCTCAGCAGAAATCGAGACTCATCAGACCAGGCAACATTTTTCCAGTCTTCAACAGTCCAATTTTGGTGAGCTCGTGCAAATTGTAGCCTCTTTTTCCTATTTGTAGTGGAGATGAGTGGTACCCGGTGGGGTCTTCTGCTGTTGTAGCCCATCCACCTCAAGGTTGTGCGTGTTGTGGCTTCACAAATGCTTTGCTGCATACCTCGGTTGTAACGAGTGATTATTTCAGTCAACGTTGCTCTTCTATCAGCTTGAATCAGTTGGCCCATTCTCCTCTGACCTTTAGCATCCACAAGGCATTTTTGCCCACAGGACTGCCGCATACTGGATGTTTTTCCCTTTTCACACCATTCTTTGTAAACCCTAGAAATGGTTGTGTGAAAATCCCAGTAACTGAGCAGATTGTGAAATACTCAGACCGGCCCGTCTGGCACCAACAACCATGCCACGCTCAAAATTGCTATAAATCACCTTTCTTTCCCATTCTGACATTCAGTTTGGAGTTCAGGAGATTGTCTTGACCAGGACCACACCCCTAAATGCATTGAAGCAACTGCCATGTTATTGGTTGACTAGATAACTGCATTAATGAGAAATAGAACAGGTGTTCCTAATAATTCTTTAGGTGAGTGTGTATATATATATATATATATATATATATATATATATACCCACACACATCATATATACTGTATATATAGTACACACACATATTATATACAGTATATTATTAGACGACGCTAAGGTACATAAATGCAGGCATCCTTGACTGCAGAGAGAATGGTGGTGCAAAGGGTTAAAGAAAGGATTGCAGCCTGGTTAGAGTGGCACAGCCCACGGGGGTATTCTGGTTAGCAGGCTGGTAAGCTAAAAGAGGCATTCCAGTAATCAAGATCCCCCCCCTCAATCCTGGTTGGCTAAAAGGGGTGGTAGTGGCCATATATAGAAAAGAAGGGGAAGGGCCAGAGGACAGCCTCTTTCTCCGGCACCTCAGTGAAACCCTGTGTCTCTCCTGTTCCCCCTGTCCCCTATGCCCCCCCTGCTCCGTCTGATGCTCCATTGTATGCAGTGGGTGGCAGGCCAAGCCTCAGCTCTTCTAGCTGCACGGAGTTTACCCCTGCCCCACGTCCCTGCAACAGGCGCGCGCTCTCAGGTCCTGGTAGTCTCCTGGCCACGCCATTAACTGTCCCTCCTTTCATTTCAGATATGGGAAATCGCCCCAGCGTTTTCTCCTCTGGAGGGGCCGCCAAATGAGCCCCCACCGGCTACCAATACAGTTAATCACCCCCCTCCTCAGGATGCCCTATGGCTTCTCAGCATATTGTTGCAACCCCCCTGCCATCTATTACAGGGAAAGTTGCAGTGCAAGTCACTGAGAGGGCACAAAACCAGCCCCCTCAGTACCTTAGAACCCACACTTGTTCGCGTTCTCCCTCTGACATCTCCGACTGCTGAAATAAGCGCAGGACTGCATCTCACCGGCATCGCTGTATCCGCCATGCGTCCAGATCCTGCAGGCAGAACCACAGGTCTGCTCATTCGAGGTCTTCCATGTGGCGGTCGTCTTCTTCATCGGAGTTGAGCTTCTGTGGATCAAGTTCCGGCAGGTCATATTCACACAAGAGGCCGGAGCCTGGACATGTGACCAACAGGTCGTCCCACGGGGCTGAACCAGCCTGCGCGGTACCAGAAACGGATCCTCGAGTCATGGCAAGGGACACTCCTGTGACGTCTTCCACTTGTGAGTTTAATTTCTCGGGGACGTGGGGCTCTTCCTCAGTAGCGAAAAGCCTGGTGCCTGCCCTTAAGGCATTGTTAGTGCAGTTAGACCCTAGTTCCGCATTGGGCCTCCGCCCCTACCCCTAAACCTGTTACGCTGCTTAGAGCTACTGACTATAAGGAATCCCTGTTTTGTGGCCTCAGCCCCTTAAGTGCTCATTTAGATGAGGAGACAAGAAATAAAATATGGGCAAACCAGTATGTAGATATTTGGTCGTTAATATCAGTCGATCAACACACAGTGGATAAAGAGCATAGACCAAATTCTGATAGATTCATTAATCGCAGACTAAATGTTGCCCATACTATAGGTAATTGCTTGCAAGCATTTTCCGTACTGGGATATATTATGGCCCTCCGCCACCCTGAATGGTCGGTGGAACTTTTCGAATATATGAAATCTATCTATAGCGTATAAAAGTCTCACAGAGGCTCTGCATGGTGGCGGTATGAAGAACAGTTCCGTCGGCGCTTAGCACTACATTCGGAGATAGGCTGGGGGGTTAAGGCGACTGATTTATGGATCCACCTTATGATGGCGCAAAAAGCGCATCCCTTTCCTTCTATGGCCGCTGGATCCTCTAACATACAGGGGCCAGTTGCTGAACGCAGACCTGTAGCATGCTGGCTGTACAACGAGGGACATTGCAAATTTTTTGCCCTGTGTAAATACAAGCACAAGTGTTCTGTCTACGGCAGATCTCACGCCATGTTCCGTTGCTCACGCAACCCCCCCGGGTCCAAGCACCCAGCTCCCACTAGTGGGAAAGACTCTGATGAGTGTGGCTGCGATGTCCAAGTGGTTAGATCTGTACCCCAATATAGAAGCCGCGGGCCAAATTCGATGTGGTTTCTTATGTGCCTTTTAATAGAGTGGTGGTTCTGGTCAGAGCAGCGGGACAAGTTGCCTTGATGGCTAAGTCAGACATCGAAGCAGCTTTTCGTCTGCTTCCGGTGCACCCGGATAAGTACCATCTTCTGGGATGTATGGTGGACGACTTGTCTACCGATGGGCTGTTCCATCTCCTGCCATTTTTTCGAATTGTTTAGTACATTCCTAGAATGGGTTATCCGTTTTGAAACGGGTTCTCATTCTATCATCCATTATTTGGATGATTTCCTGTTTGTCTCCCCAGGAGATTCCCCCCCATGTCAATTTCTGCTGGACACCTTTAGTTTTTTCATGGCCCGTTTTGGCATTCCCCTGTCCAAGGATAAGACGTTTGGCCCTACTACTAATATCACATTCTTAGGCATCGAAATCGACACCCTCCTGATGGTTTTATGTCTCCCTCAGGATAAGTTAGAGAAATTATTAAGTTTGATCGAGAGGTTTTGCTCAGCCAAGTCTGTCACGTTGTGTCAAATGCAGGGTTTGCTGGGCCTTTTAGTGTTTGTCTTTCTTTATCCACCTGTGGCATTAAAAAACCTGAGCACCACATACGCCTGACCACACACCTTAAGCGTGATTTGCTTGTCTGGAGGTAATTTTTGCGTTGTTCCAATGGCCATACATGTTATCAAAGCGCGGAAGAGTCCTCTGTAGACCTGTCCTTTTTTACAGACGCAGCAGGATCAACCGGTTTTGGGGCCATATTCAGTCCTGAGTGGTGTGTCGCCCCTTGGCCAGAGGAGTGGCGCTCGGCAAGGTTCTGTTCCAATATTAAACTCGTGGAGCTTTTCCCTATTATTGTTGCCATTAATTTATGGGGCCATGAACTTGAACAAACGGGTGTGTTTCTGGATGGACAACATGGCGGTGGTTTACTGTATTAACAGGTTGACATCTTCATCGCCTCCTGTGTTGGCACTGCTCCGACATCTCGTGCATCGATGTTTGGAGCTCAACGTCTGGTTTCGCTCTCGCCATGTACCTGGCGTACACAATGACGCTGCTGATGCTCTTTCCCGTTTTGGTTGGCAGGAATTCCAGAACTTCTTGCTGGAGGTGGAACAGGAAGGCCTTTCATGCCCGCAACAGCTTTGGGACTTGCCGGTCGCCGCATGATGCCGCTAGTGAGAGCATCGGATACACTTGCGACTTGGACTGAACATAGTAAGGCGTGGGCGGAATGGGGGGCACGTGTTGGAGATGTACCAGCAGGGGAGCCCCCGACTGCCTGGTTGGAGGTGATGATTTCGTATCTATTATGGCTGAGGGACCAAGGGGTCTCTGCTACTGTGGCGCAGCGTAGGCTTTCGGGCGTTAGTTTCTATTTTAAATTGTACGGTTGGCCCGATGTCACCAAACATTTCATCATTCACCAAGCCCTTAAGGGCTGGCGCAAGGAGTATGTGCGTCGCGAGCATAGGCGCCCAGTATCTTATTCGTTATTGACCCATTTATGTAACGTTTTACCTTCTGTTTGTCCCTCGTTGGCAGAAGTTGTGCTGTTTCGTGCGGCTTTTTGCTTAGCATTTTTGCAGCCCTTAGGATTGGGGAGCTAGTATCTCAATCACGTTTCCATCCAGGAGATTTGCAGTTTGTGGACGTGCTCCTAAGCAATTCTTCCCTCCGTATTTTCATCCGCCGCTCAAAAACAGACATTTTCACCCGGGGCGCTTGGCTTCCTTTGTATAAGGTAGAGGGCCCAACATGCCCCTATGCGGCGGTATCGGAATTATTGGCGTTTTGTCCCCAGGGCGCCCCCCCCTCTTGCTGCACGCCGACAGCAGTCCATTCACCCGTTTTCAGTTTAAGTCAGTTTTTAACCGTCGCCTTGCGGCCATAGGTCTCCCTAGCTCAGACTTCAGCACCCATTCCTTCTGCATTGGAGCCGCTACAGAGGCAGTTAGAGCCAGTTTCCCAGACTCTGAAGTGCAACGTATTGGCAGGTGGAGGTCGGCATGTTTCTCCTCATATGTGCGCCCCCACTTATTAGTTTGATTTTCTTTGCAGACCCTGTCAAGCCGACCATCTGCTTTCTTGGACATTCTTATGTATTTTGGGCAGGCCAGCGGTCCGAATATATCGGCCTGGTGGTCGCAGCCTCGGCTTCCAGAACGTCCAGGTCTCTTGGCGTGGCATTCAGGGTCTACGTTGGTTTCAAGTCTTGCCTGAAGCAGTCGAGATAAGTAGAGCAGTCCGTTCTCCGGTCATCTTAGTCATAATGACCTCTGCCTGCCAAAATTGGCCAAGCTCATTACTCTCATTAGGGCGGACCTGGAACTAATCCCTTCCTTTTTCCACGAAGTCGTAATTGTCTGGTCAGAGATCATCCCTAAAATAACTTGGCAGGGAGCCAGGGATGCGCAGGCTGTAGAAAGTGCCAGGAGGACGGTCAATGCCCATATCGCTCGCTTTATACGCTCCAGGGCGGGAATTGTGCTGCGTCATCCTGCTGTAGCTTCTGAAAACGGACCTCTCCTCAACAGTGCAGCCCCTGAGGACATGTGCAGGCTGCTGCTCGAGTCATCTCCTCATGATAGGATTGGGGTCTTGCTAGGGGGAGGGGGGAAGCCAGAGCACAGCCTGCTGAGGAGAAGCAGTGAGGCGCTGTTGTACTAATTGTAATAAGGGGGCGGGGCCTTTCCTCCAAAGTCGGGCCCCCTTCCCCTACGGGCCCCATAGCAGCTGCGTGGTCTGCCTCTATTAGAGGTATGCCACTGTTTTTGGCCTAAATGCAAAACGCTATGTGTGGCAGAAAACTAACACTGCACATCACCCTGAACACACCATCCCCACCGTGAGACATGGTAGTGGCAGCATCATGCTGTGGGGAGGCTTTTCTTCATCAGGGACAGGGAAGCTGGTCAGAGTTGGTGGGAAGATGAATAGAGCTAAATACAGGGCAATCCTGGAGTAAAACCTGGTAGAGGCTTCAAAAGACTTGAGACTGAGGCGGAGGTTCACCTTCCAGCAGGACAACAACCCTAAACATTCAGCCAGAGCTACAATGGAATGGATTAGATCAAAGCATATTTATGTGTTACTATGGCCCATCCAAATTTCAGACCTAAATCCCATTGAGAATATGTGACAAACCTTGAAATTTGCTGTTCACAGACGCTCTCCATCCAAAATGGCTGAGTGCAAGCTATTTTGTAATGAAGATTTGGGCAAAAATATCAGCATTTATATGTGCAAAGCTCTTAGAGGCATACTCCAAAGACTGGCAGCTGTAATGGCAGCGAAGTGTAATTGTGCTTCAAAGTATTGACTCAGGGGGGCTGATTACAAATGCACGCCACACTTTAAAGATTTTTATTTATTAAAAGTTCTGAAAACCATGTATAAATTTCTTTTCACTTGGAATATACTCGCTACTTTGTGTTGGTCTATCACATAAAATCCCAATAAAATACATTTAAGTTTGTGCGTGTAATGTTAAAAAATGTGGAAAATTTCAAGGGGTATGAATACTTTTTTAAGGTACTCTATCTATATATCTATTTATCTATCTGCAGTGAGCTCCTGAGGAGCTGGTGCAGAGGATAGGAGTGGCAGTGGCCCTGATGAGATGTTATGTCATGGTTTACTCCCTCAGGCCATCGCTCCCTGGGGTTCAGTGCAGTAAATAAATGATGTGAAGGAACCCAGCTGATATTGTAGAACAAAACACATTTTCTTTACTGAGTGAAAAACAAATAGCAGCACATCCAACAGCAGTTCATACAAAGTGTGATTTTCCGCTTCCCGGATAACGGAGTATGGTGGCTGACTGGCTGGCAATCTGACAGAAGATAACATGCAGAAGTTTGCTGACAATGTTTCTCTCTCTCCTGATTCCCTTCCCTATGGCTGTACTCAGGCAGCTGTGGCTGTAGGTGAGCACTTTGCGATGCAGGCTTCTAGCTATGCCTGTCCTGAGCTGCGGTGGTGGTGTCTTAACATGTTTCTCTTCACCTTGCAGCAGAATCGGTATAGGTTAATTGCTTGATCACCCTGCTGTCTGTAATACACTGAGGTTTACAAGATTCATGTAGCCTGGGACCCTGCAGGCTCTCAGTCAGGAGCAGTGGTCTAGAAGTATCTGGGTCCAGATACTGCTATGGCTAACCATCACAGCCTCAACGGTCACAATGGCTTGAACAGTACTTCAGTGCTGTGATGTAGCATTCAAGCCACTGTGACTCTGGTCTTGTGGGCACCGGAATTCACTGGGACTGGAGCAGCAGCATTACCACAAACAGGTATGTATTATTTTTTTCTATGTTCAAGTGCTTATGGGCCAGTGGTCTACAGTCCATACCAAAGTTATCTGACCTTGGAGACAACAACCTCTTTAAGGTATAAAAACTATATGTAGATGGCCCCCTGCTCAATATTTTTAATATAAATTTTACACTGTATTATTACTCTCAGATGCCACAATCATGTATAAGGGGTACAATCATGGGGAGGGGCGCTATCGCAGCTCCCTGTCATTGCACCCCAACTTACAAAAAAATGCACGTAAGTAATTTGTCACAAATTTTGTCGCAAATTTTTTTGTTGTAAAATTCGGCGAAGCAGCCGAATTGAATCTTCCAAAACTTTGCCCATCTCTAGTGAAAATATACAAAAATAATTGACATGATTTATTTAGCTTTAAACTACAGACAACATTATGTTGGCAGCCTCACATCTTTAAGCAGTCATCCCAAGAATGAGTATACCAAGTCTTTATAACTTTTTTAATGAATTGTTTTATACTGAATATGACAGAAAATATTGTGGTATGCACCATTTAAAACCATATTGTATCCTCCACTAGGGATCACCACACAGCACACATGGACTGAGAACAAACTCTTTAGTATATAGCCCTAGTGTATAAACAGTGTGGGGATTCGCCCTGTTAGGCAGGGTAAGCGGACACAGTATAGAGGCAACAACAAGTTTGTAAAGCAAAACTTCCGTGTTTATTCACACATAAGGCATAAGTAAAATGACACTTTGCAGTCTTGGTGTTAGTTCACACAATGGAAAGTCCACAGAACAAAAAATCTTCTTGTTGGCAGTTTTATCTCCACAGCAGGCTTTAGGGGGCCTGTTTCCCAGTGTGCGGCTCTCAGCCCTCCAGCACGGCACAAAGCTTCAGATCCCAAACACAGAGACTCAGCTGCTGAGCCCAGCTGCCTATTAAAGGACAGCCAGGTGCTGTGAAAACCCAGACCGGCACTTAAACTCCGGTCCGGTATTTGACCTCACCTTGCTGGAAACCAGCCCAGCCGCACATGTTGGGAGGAAAATACCTGCCTTCCCAGACAAAACCCCTCGCTGTGTCACAACAGTATGCAGTAACCTCCTGAGCTCCCTCTAGTGGTACCTGCAGGCAGACAGAATATTATGATATAAAATTCAGTGCACCAAAGCGAGTTTGGAGCTCTGTATCGGAAAAATGATATTAAAAAGTAAGTTTTCAGTCCTGTCTACATGCATGAGCAGTTTGGTGCCTTTAAGCAGGCTTCTTCCTCCAAAGTTTACTTATTTTAGGTTGAGTCTGATTTTATCTACTCAGAGGGAATTTATATGATTTATCCTGATTTATTCCGCTATGCCGACACATACTGATTTCTGCGCAGAGTAAAAACTTGCAAGATTTACAACGGGATTTGTACTTAAAATCCAGATCTTAGTCATAATCGAGCTCTCGTCTCCCTTCGGAGCATATATTATATACTGCCGTGAGCATCCCTTTAAAACACTGGTTGAGGGGCCGATTGAAAGTCCTTCAGCCTGTACTTGTAAGCAAAGCTTGTTGAAGCATTGCCAGGCGAGTTAAACAGCTCAAGCATCTGCGAGGACAGACTTTTATTTGACAGGCTGCATTTCTGCCTACTAAGTAGCCGCTAATGCAGATCACTCTGCTATCTCTATGAACAGTCACGCTGCTGCATACGCTTAACATTTGGAATTAACATAGCTGGAATTCAAAATACGGGGAAAAATTCTCCAAACTAAGGCTGAATTGGAAAAAAACATAATAATTCACGGAGCAAGAGAGAGAAGCTTTCATAATAACTTATCACCTAAAGATGTAAAAAGAAGCTTTCTGTACAGAACTGGAGCAGATGATCATGTCGTCCAGAGACAGGCCTTGTACTGCGTGACCCCATGAGTCGAAGTTAAAGAGGTCCCCTCACCTCTCCTGACATTTTTGTTTTAGTAAATACTTGTATGCTTATCTAACTTCCTTGTGTCTGACCCTGTCTTTCCTCTTGCTCAGGGGCGTAGCTATAAGTGAAACGGCTGCTTTGGGCCCTGAACTCAGAAAGGACCCACCCAGGAGGAGGACTAAAAGATTTTAGTCAGGGACCCCTCAACAGTATTATATAATTACATTATATGCAGAGACACTGTAGGAAATGGACAGAGAGAGTGATCTAGCTACAGGACTGGGCGTTGCACGGGACGAGGGGGTTGCGAAGAAATTGATGATGTGGGGCACAGTCATTCCTAGTTACACCATTGCTCTTGCTCGTCGCATTGCCGCGACAATTTAGCAAACTGATGACATCATCCAACCAGGATATCTAAACTCGGATTCAGTGGCGGGATGCTGCCTGATTTTTCTGGTGTGTTACCTGTGTCCTTGCAACAGTAATCCTTCAACTCTGCTACATGAGGCCCCCAGCTCTGCAATATCAGGCCTCCAGCTCTGGTACACCAAGATCATAGCCCTGGTGTAAGCCTGCACAACAATATCTATTCATATTCACGTTGAGGAACTTTGGACTCTTCCTTTTTCTTACATTTTATAGCCCATTGAACAATTGTGACGATATTATTTGCCGGACCAGCATTAGTCAACATCAATTATTATATTGTATTATCCAGTGCCAATATTTAACATTTTAACATATGCCATATGGTTATCCATGCTAGGATTTTTTACTTATACCTATAGTGTTTTATATTTTATATTGTGTAATTAAATTGGTTCAATTTTGTATTGATTCTGTATGTGACTCCATCTATCAGAGTGCCCAATCACTTTATATACATAGGTTCTAAATTAGCCAAACGATTTAGGGTGCCCTCACACATTGCGGAGTTTTTCGCAACATAACGCCATTTTTCTATAGTAGTCTATGGGGATGAGAAGTGTCAATACCTGCCTTCTGTTCCGCTGTGGAATAATAGTTTTGCAGCAAAGCAAAACACAAATAATGTTTTGTTGCGGATTTCTTGTAGCTGAGAATGTTTCCATTCAGTTCAGTGAAATCCACAGAAATCCGAAACATAATTTACAAACAAATATCCATCCTAATCTGCATCCACAATCTACAACTTTGTAAAAATCTGCACCTGCAGAAAATGAGGGCACCCTTAACAAGCTAAATGTGCCAGAAGACTTACTGATAATTTGCACTTAAGACCTGGCGTGAATACTTTGCTCTGCATTTGTTATGTGTTTTAGATACATTTTACGCTTCCTTAGACAATAGGCATGGCATACCAGGAAAGGCGCTGTGGCTTAAAGGGGTTGTCCAAGTTATATTTATTGATGACCTATCCTCAGGATAGGTCATCAATATAAGATCGGCTGGGGGGGGTCCGACACCCGGCACCCCTGCCGATCAGGTGTTTGAAGAGAAGGCGCGCGCCGTGCCAGCGCTGCCTCCTCTTCATTGCTTGCCTTCTAGCCGTTGCATCTGCAGCGATGAGCAGGTGTAATTACACCTAATTGTCCCATTCCCATTTCAATAAAGAACTAGCTGACTGCTTCAATGAATACTTCAGTTACAAAGGAAAATGAAGGAAAAGGACCTCAGTTAGGAAAGAAGACTAATGAATCTTTTGATGCATGTGTCTTTACAGAGGAAGAGGTTCTAAGTCAGCTGTCTAAAATTAATACAAATAAGTCACAGGGGCCTGATGGGATACACCCAAAGCTATTAAAAGAGCTCAGCGGTGAACTAGCAAAACCATTAACAGATTTATTTAACCAATCTCTGGCAACAGGAGTCATCCCAGAAGATTGGAAATTGGCAAATGTTGTGCCCATTCACAAGAAAGGTAGTAGGGAGGAATCGGGCAACTATAGGCCAGTAAGCCTGACATCAATAGTGGGGAAATTAATGGAAACCATACTTAAGGAGAGGATTGTGGAACATCTAAAATCCCATGGATTGAAAGATGAAAAACAGCATGGGTTTACTTCAGGGAGATCATGTCAAACTAATCTTATTGATTTTTTTGATTGGGTGACTTAAATCTTATCAATAAATTGCAGACCATGGTCTTGTTACCAGTGGGGTACCTCAGGGATCTGTTCTGGGACCCATATTGTTTAATATCTTTATCAGCGAAATGGCAGAAGGCCTCGATGGTAAGGTGTGTCTTTTTGCTGATGACACAAAGATTTGTAGCAGGGTTGATGTTCCTGGAGGGATACACCAAATGGAAAAGGATTTAGGAAAACTAGAGAAATGGTCAAAATTCTGGCAACTAAAATTTAATGTTGATAAGTGCAAGATAATGCACCTGGGGCGTAAAAATCCAAGAGCAGAATATAAAATCAGTGATACAGTCCTAACCTCAGTATCTGAGGAAAGGGATTTAGGGGTCATTATTTCAGAAGACTTAAAGGTAGGCAGACAATGTCATAGAGCAGCAGGAGATGCTAGCAGAATGCTTGGGTGTATAGGGAGAGGCATTACCAGTAGACAGAGGGAGGTGCTCATGCCACTCTACAGAGCACTAGTGAGACCTCATGTGGAGTATTGTGCTCAGTATTGGAGACCATATCTCCAGAAGGATATTGATACTTTGGAGAGAGTTCAGAGAAGAGCTACTAAACTGGTACATGGATTGCAGGATAAAACTTACCAGGAAAGATTAAAGGACCTTAACATGTATAGCTTGGAAGAAAGACGAGACAGAGGGGATATGATAGAAACTTTTAAATACATAAAAGGAATCAACAAGGTAAAAGAGGAGAGAATATTTAAAAGAAGAAAAACTGCTACAAGAGGACATAGTTTTAAATTAGAGGGGCAAAGGTTTAAAAGTAATATCAGGAAGTATTACTTTACTGAGAGAGTAGTTGATGCACAGAATAGCCTTCCTGCAGAAGTGGTAGCTGCAAATACAGAGAAGGGGTTTAAGCATGGGATAGTCATAAGGCCATCCTTCATATAAGATAGGGCCAGGGGCTATCCATAGTATTCAGTATATTGGGCAGACTAGATGGGCCAAATGGTTCTTATCTGCCGACACATTCTGGATTTCTATCTAGCAACTCCCAGCTTGCACACTTATTCGGCTGCTCTTAGAACTCCCATAGAAGTGAAAGGAGGATTCTAGGGGTTGTAGTTTCAGATGGAGTGCCAGAGGTTGCTGATCCTTGAGCTAGAGGGTTGAAGCATTGCAACTTTTTGATGCTGAGGAATAAAGCATTTGGATTATTCTACACCCAGTTGGATCTATCACTCTGTACTTTTGTATGATTTGTAGTCCAGGGACATTTCTGGAAACCAGAACTCTACATCCAATATTTGCCCTCTCAAGGGTTTGCTTTGGTTGAGTACGTTGCGGACATTGCTCTGTATTTTCCTATATTTATTGCCTGGTCCATTATGAAGCTGTGATGGTCCACTGCATGTGTCTGCTTGATCACATCTGTGAAATTACAGGGTGAATTATAGATATAATAGGCTACTTAGGGCTAATACACTCCTACACTGCCAATCCCATCCCTCCGCCCCCACCACCATCTTAACATCTTTTGCTACAAAAATAGTGAACATCATCACTCCAATATAAAGCCATATAAACAATGTGATGTGGGCGAATAAAGGATCAGCCCACTTTTACCACATACCAGAGCAGTCCCTATTTCTATTTCCTTGGATTGCTTTGTGGGGCTTCATTTGTGGTAACTTGTTGGCTTGCACCCTTTTCTACATGTAGCTGCCGTTTTCTTTTTTCTCAACAGATTGTGCTACAAAATGTCAGGGATAAATTATGGCATTCTCGAATTAGCTCATTGTTTTCAATGGGTAAACAGGTGCAAGAAGTAGCCATGGGGATCCATAGCTAATCAGGTAATGTGGCCCCACTCTACCATGAAAATATTCAGAAGTAATAAACACAGTGATGTCACAGTACAGAGATAACACACACAGTGATGTCACGTTACAGGGATAATAAACACAATGATGTCACAGTACAGAGATAACACACACAGTGATGTCACGTTACAGGGATAATAAACACAATGATGTCACAGTACAGAGATAACACACACAGTGCTGTCACGTTGCAGGGATAATAAAACCAGTAATGTCACGTTACAGGGATAATAAACACAGTGATGTCACAGTACAGAGATAATAAACACAGTGATGTCACAGTACAGGGATTGTAAACACAGTGATGTCACAGTACAGGGATTGTAAACACAGTGATGTCACAGTACAGGGATTGTAAACACAGTGATGTCACAGTACAGGGATAATAAACACAGTGATGTCACAGTACAGAGATAATAAACACAGTGATGTCACAGTACAGAGATAATAAACACAGTGATGTCACAGTACATGGATAATAAACACAGTGATGTCACAGTACAGAGATAATAAACACAGTGATGTCACAGTACATGGATAATAAGCACAGTGATGTCACAGTACATGGATAATAAACACAGTGATGTCACAGTACAGGGATTGTAAACACAGTGATGTCACAGTACAGGGATAATAAACACAGTGATGTCACAGTACAGAGATAATAAACACAGTGATGTCACAGTACAGAGATAATAAACACAGTGATGTCACAGTACATGGATAATAAACACAGTGATGTCACAGTACAGAGATAATAAACACAGTGATGTCACAGTACATGGATAATAAACACAGTGATGTCACAGTACATGGATAATAAACACAGTGATGTCACAGTACAGGGATTGTAAACACAGTGATGTCACAGTACAGGGATAATAAACACAGTGATGTCACAGTACAGAGATAATAAACACAGTGATGTCACAGTACAGAGATAATAAACACAGTGATGTCACAGTACATGGATAATAAACACACTGATGTCACAGTACAGAAATAAAAAACACACAGTGATGTCACGTTACAGGGATAATAAACACAGTGATGTCACATTACAAGGATAATAAACACAGTGATGTCACAGTACAGAGATAATAAACACAGTGATGTCACAGTACAGAGATAATAAACACAGTGATGTCACAGTACAGAGATAATACACACAGTGATGTCACAGTACAGGGATAATGAACACAGTGATGTCACAGTACAGACATATCAAACACAGTGATGTCACAGTACAGGGATAATGAACACAGTGATGTCACAGTACAGGGATAATGAACACAGTGATGTCACAGTGCAGGGATAATAAACAGTGATGTCACAGTACAGGGATAATACACACAGTGATGTCACAGTACAGAGATAATAAACACTGTGATATCACAGTACAGAGATAATACACACAGTGATTTCACAGTACAGAGATAATAAACACAGTGATGTCACAGTACATGAATATCAAGGACAGTGATGTCACAGTACAGGCATAATAAAAGAACAAAGTCGGGCACTCCAATGTGAAGGACCTTAAGGACTATAAAACATGCCATGGAAAGTATTGTGCTTACCATGGATATATGTGCTAACTCAGATGCTTGGATCAGTCAGCTTTGTCCTGCTTTCCTGAACTGGAGTGGTTATGACTACAAATTGGGCTCATGCACACAATGGTATTTTCTTTCCGTGTCCGTTCCGTATTTTTTGAAGAGCATATGCAGAACCATTCATTTCAATGAGTCCGCAAAAAAATCGGAATTTACTCCTTGTGCATTCCGTTTCCGTATGTCTGTATTTCCATTCCACAAAAAAAAACAGAACATGTCCTATTATTGTCTGCATTACAGACAAGGATAGTACTGTTCTATTAGGGGCTAGCTGTTCCATTCCACAAAATATGGAATGCACACGGACGTACTTTTTTCTGATCCCTTTTTTGTGGACCGCAAAATAAATACGGTCGTGTGCATGAGCCCTTACCCTGTGTGTATTGGGACTAGTGCTCAGTGTACTTCCTTACAGCACTACTAGAGTCATTCCTTCCCTGTTGCTCCCTGTTCAGCTGCTGACCAAGGTGCTGATCAGCCTCCCTGTTTAGCTGTGCTGTGGTTCCACCTCCTCCTCTGAGCTTTGACTTTTCTGGTGTCTAGTAACCATCAAAGGTGATCTCTTGTCTGACAACCCATGTACCGTATAGCCTGACCACTGATTCTGCTCCTTGCCGCCTACCTCATCCTAGGAATTGCTATTTGAATTACGCATGTACTCGGCCTACCCCAGCCTTGGAATTTCTATCTGGACAACACATGTACTTAGTCTGCCCTGACTTTGGACTATATTCAGACTATGCTTGTTGCCTTATTATTTGGTGCTTCACACTATTGATGAGCGAATCGGGTTCAGATAGAGCAGTCCGAACGCGATTCACTCAACAGTACTTCACACCGATGTCTCTGACACCTGTGGGTCAGAAGCCAACTACACCATGACTACTCCAGTGGGTAGCAGCCTAGTTGGTTCCCTGCAGTGAAGTTCAGATCCCTATTCAGTGGTTAAAAGGTGAATGCCAGGGAACCACCAAGAAAACGCCCTTAGGTTTAGCCCATCATCAGACTACAAAGATAAGGCACATAGTGATGTCACAGTTCAATGGATAAGGCACATAGTGATGTCCCAGTACAGGGACGATACACTGTAATATTAAGGCACAGGAATAGTACAAGTACAATGTATACATAGGAAAGAAAACATATAATATTATCATATAAAAGTTTAATAACTACATGATGTCACAGCATAATAATATTGCAAAACGTAATGCTGCAGAGAAGGAACAATGCTCACAGTCGGTATAGCCTTGGAGCCTCATAGTAAAAAGTGTTACGTCACCCATAGTCATCACTGACAGTAGAGATGTGCCCCATTTGTCGGATCCCATAGCAGCTGCTGTCTGCTACCCTGGTATTTCTGCCCATAAGTGGGTATGATTTTGAAACAAATCAGATTTAAAAAAATGTCCATTTTATAATGAACGTCCTTTTTGTCCAAGACTAGAGTTGAGCGAACACCTAGATGTTCGGGTTCGGGGAGTTCGGCCGAACTTTAAAAAATTATTTTCCATTATAACATGTTTATAACGGAAAATAATAGTATTAGCTTTTTCAGATCTGAGTGAAAACTCAGATCTGACAGTATATTCTAACACAGAGGCGTTCCCATTGTGATGGGGACGCTTCAAGTTAGAATATACTAAGAACTGTGTACATAACTGCCCCCTGCTGCCTGGCAGCACCCGATCTCTTACAGGGGGCTGTGATCCGCACAATTAACCCCTCAGGTGCCGCACCTGAGGGGTTAATTGTGCGGATCTCAGCCCCCTGTAAGAGATCGGGTGCTGCCAGGCAGCAGGGGCCAGACCCCCCTCCCTCCCCAGTATTAAAATCATTGGTGGTTAGTGCGGCCCTCTCCCTATTAAAATCATTGGTGTCCAGTGCGGCCTCCCCTCCCCCCCCCCCACCCCTAATTAAAATCATCGGTGGCAGTGGCCACAGGTTAACAAACCCCCTCCCCCCCATCATTGGTGGCAGCGGAGCGGCAGTTCCGATCGGAGTCCCAGTTTAATCGCTGCGGCTCCGATCGGTTACCATGGCAGCCAGGACGCTACTGCAGTCCTGGCTGCCATGGTTACTTAGCACTTTTAGCAGCATTATACTTACATGCGCTGTCTGTGGCCGGCCGGGCGCTCCTCCTACTGGTAAGTGACAGGTCTGTGCTATAAGCAATGCGTCGCACAGACCTTTCACTTACCAGTAGGAGGAGCGCCGGCCGGCCACAGACAGCGCATGTAAGTATAATGCTGCTAAAAGTTCTAAGTAACCATGGCAGCCAGGACTGCAGTAGCGTCCTGGCTGCCATGGTAACGGATCGGAGTCTCATCGATTAAACTGGGACTCCGATCGAAACTGACGCTCCACTGCCACCAATGATGGAGGGGGGTTGTTAACCGATGATTTTAATTAGGGGGGGGAGAGGGGAGGCCGCACTGGACATCAATGATTTTAATTGGGGGTGGGGGGGCCGCACTAGCCACCAATGATTTTAATTAGGGGGGGGAGAGGGGAGGCCGCACTGGACACCAATGATTTTAATAGGGGGGTGGGGGTGGGGGGGCCGCACTGGCCACCAATGATTTTAATACTGGGGAGGTAGGGAGGGGGGGGCTGCACTGGCCACCAATGATTTTAATACTGGGGAGGGAGGGGGGTCTGGCCCCTGCTGCCTGGCAACACCCGATTTCTTACAGGGGGCTGAGATCCGCACAATTAACCCCTCAGGTACAACACCTGAGGGGTTAATTGTGCGGATCACAGCCCCATGTAAGAGATCGGGTGCTGCCAGGCAGCTGGGGGCCGTTATGTCCACAGTTCTCAGTATATTCTAACTTGAAGCGTCCCCATCACTATGGGAACGCCTCTGTGTTAGAATATACTGTCGGATCTGAGTTTTCACGATCTAACTCAAATCCGATGGTATATTCTAACATAGAGGCGTTCTCATGGTGATGGGGACGCTTCAAGTTAAAATATACCATCGGATTGGAGAAAACTCAGATCCGATGGTATATTAATATTACCCGAACACCGAACACCGCAAAGTTCGGTACGAACCCGAACTTTACAGTTCGGGTTCGCTCAACCCTATCCAAGACCATTTTCTATACGGTGTATAGAAACGTAATTACGGTGTAATTACCCTCTATTAGGCAGGGCGAAGTGCCTTTACAATTAGCATCTCTTGATATGGAGGACTCAGCATGACCATGGTTGCCCATTTGAAAGAATCTATACCTGATGTCTCCCAGTGACCTTGGGTACAAGGACTATAACCATTGGCGATCAGCTGGAGGACCATATGTATTATGTCATACCAGACATCTTTTGGCAAGGGGATCCTCATTTGTTAAAAGAGTTGCCATGTTGGAACGATTCTTAGGGGCCTTTTTTTTAAAGCTCTTCTCACCCATATCATTCTTGTTTTGTTTTAGACTGAAGGCTATAAAAGTTCTATATATGAACAAATGTATTAAAAACTAAAGTGCGGTGGATGTTTCTGTTCAGCTGAAGATCGGCTTCCCTGGTGCGCTTTGTTCTTAGTTTTATGCTTCCATAATGATTTAAAAGGTACCCGGAAGACTCTTGATTTGATTCTTTTAATTCTGCTGCCTTCTCTCATATACGTTACATGTTCATTATATCACTTTGATTTATAGTTCTCTTGTTTTTTTAGTTTTTTGCTGCCGGGTTGTTGACAGGTTGGATTTGATTTCCAAATTAGCTAAAGTAAACTTTAAGTGTTTCCTATAGACGAAAGTGCATTTTCTTGTATTTTATTTCTTACCCTACGATAGACCGGAATGGCTTGCAACCAAGCAATTTGCATCCTTATTGTTTTTAAATTGTCTAAATGTGTTCCTCTCAATATGCTGATGCAGAGGGTGCTGAAGAGCACATTTCAGTGTTGTCATAATTACCGATACTTTACAAGGACCACATTGATGTTACGGTTATAAGATCAGGCAGCAAATAATACAGTGCATGGGGTATGAAAAGTCAAAGTGGAGCCCCAAGAGGATCAGCGGGACCACCCTACAGCTCTATAGAATTGGTGACTTTCCATTATAAATAGAGATGAATTAAGTTTTGAACAATTCATTTGGGCAACTTCGCCAAAGTTCGTGAAGAAAGTAGATTCGTTCGTTAATAAATTAATTTGTCACAAATCATTAAAAAATTAGGTATACTCAGGGCATTCTGCCTTAGGGTATGGCCTAACTGAGCGATCGAGCCACGATAAGGAACCGTGCGGCCGATTAGCCCACAGCTGTCTTTTTTTCGTATAATAATGAAGACCGCACTGTGTAGTAGGTATTCGTTGTTAATGGCTGCGCTGCACCTTTAAATAGGGGCTTTTGCTGGTATGGGGTATGGCTGGTATGGAGTGGGGGTACAATATGCTGGCATACCCACTTCTCCAACCCCAGCGCTCTCCTGCCCTACAGGTGGGAGCTCTTCTTCTGCCATCTGCTTTTCTTCCTTTTCCACATCATCTAATATCGATGAGAATATGTCACCAGGAACATCCAGCTCCTCCTCTCTTTGCATCTTGCTGACTTTTCTAGGACATGGAGATCAAGAAGGATGATTTGGAAGAAGTAAAGCCAGCAAAAGATGAGTATGGTCATCATTAAGACCTGTCCCCCTAAGGGGTGCAGACTGGATGGTATTGGTTGGCGTGCTGGCAGTGGAATAATAAAGGCTTCCATCTTATTGGTATTGAATTCTTCTATTAATCATTTTCAGCAACACTGTCCCTACCACATGAGCACTTGCCACGTCTCTCCCTATGCTCAGCTCACAGGACAATGGCGGAGACCGCGCGGGAGATGGGTTTAATAGGGCTGTGACATCACAGGGGATGGCTACCAGCAGATTGGCTGGCTGCACAGCATTATGGGTGATCTTGCGTTCTCGGGCTTGTCTCCTCTACACTTAGTTTTGCTTTGTAAAATCTGCAGCCACCATTTTTGGAAAAAACTGATTCGTTATCACGAAGCCTGAGGAAAATCGGATTTGTTGCAAGTCAAAGGTTTCCTAAACTTAAGACCCAGTTCCACTTCGATTGCTTTGCTCAATGCTTCACAAATACAGACTGTATAACTACTAAGGTTATTTGTAAATTAGCCAAATAAGTCAGAGCTACAGATGCTGGTAGAAAAATTCAGCGAAAGGCACAGGAGAGATTGCAGACTGCGCCTGCTCAGCAGCATTCATGTCACAAGCAATCTACTTTATTCAAAAAAAGGGATAGAGCCTAAAAGCAAGGTGGTCTGCTCCAAAGTCATCGACTGTTGGTTTATGTTCTACTGGGCTTTATGTGGTCAGTATAAGGGACAGGAAAAATGACTGAAATAATGTAGATAAGAAGCTGTATCTGCTTTACAGGAGACTTCCTCAGCATGCTACACAGACTTGTTTAAGTTCGCTCTCACTCAAAAAACAGGAGGGATAAGAAGAAATGATACAACCTCATGTTACTGAGCCAAGACAAGACCGATTGTAGATTATATGATACCTGTATACCAAGAGGGAAGATGTAGGGTGCAGGGGGGGTAGCAAGCAAAAGTTGAAATAAGGATTGGGGAAAAAAATGATGACTCTGCATTTCTCAGCGTCATTTATCCTTTCCAGCTGGCTGTAGGTTCTAATCATTGGCCAATTAAATGCAGGAGACGGGGCAGATTAAAACAGAGATGGATGACGGCGATGGAAGAGCAGCGGTGTCAATTGAATATGGATAACTGTCTGCAGGTGGGGTCATGTCCTTACCTGCACTCATTAACCGGTCTCCGTGATTAAAATTAAAGATTGGGTCTTCCGTCTTTTTACGAAGTGTAACTGAAGGAGAAATCTTTCAAAAACGGTTTTCTCATATGCACTTGAAGTTCTCAGCTCGGCGCCCGCAGCTTTCCTGCTCTTGTGTCCCTATGACAGTCCTTCCTGTTTTGTCCTTATCTGGTTTATCTGGGCAATGTTTATACTTTTCTCCCCAGCCCCAACCTAGTCTTGTTTAGCATGGTCAAAACTGCTAACATACTACCTTTAAAGGGTTGTTCATCTTCTGGGGGTCTTTTACAGAACCACCCTTATGGCTGGACCTGCAGAGGGAAGCATGTTTATCTTCTCCCCACAGCTGGGTCCCTGAGTCCCTCTCTCCCCCTTCACCGCTGCAGCGCTGGGGTCCTCCGCTATCAACATGCAGTTTGATGCCGCTGCAGCAAATGAGTGGCCTCAGCAGTGACCTGCCCCCCCTTGCATCATATAATGAATTGACATGATGCCCGGGCGGGTAGGTCACTGCTGAGGCCAGCCATTGGCTACAGCGGAGTCAAACTGGATGTTGAAAGTGAGGGATTCCAGCACTGCAGCAGTGAAGAGAGAGCAAAGGAGCCAAGACCCAGTGACAGGGAGCAGGTAAGTATGCTTCCCTCAGCAGGTGTGGCCACGAGAGGAGGTCTGCTGAAAGACAACCAGAAAATGAACAACCCCTTTAAGACTGGAAACACACAAAATGCTTTTGCTGCAGATTTTTGAACCACTGTCAAAAGTGGATCTAGCATCAAGGAAAAGTAAAAGCCATTCCTTTGTATTTCCAATTGCTTTTGAATCCACTCCTGGCTGTGGCTCAAAAAAGTGCGACAAAAGTATGATTCCAGCCTAATATATATTGTGACACAGTGAGAGGTTTGGTCTGGGAAAACAGGTATTTTCCTCCCAGCATGTGCTGCTGGGCTGATTTACAGCCAGTTGAGGTCAAATACCGGACTGAATTTTAGCAGCACCTGGCTGTCCTTAAATAGGCAGCTGGGCTCTGAAGCATTGTCTCTGTGTTGGGATCTGGGTGTCACGGTCACTCCCAAGCTAGGTGTTAGAAGGGTAGAGAGGCTGTCTGCACGTGATGTCATCTGCCAGCCTCTTTTAATTTCACTTTGTTGTTGATGGTAATTTACGGAACGGAACGGCGGCCCATTGTAGAAATGCCTATACTTGTCCGCAAAACAGACAAGAATAGGACATGCTATATTTTTTTTGCGGGGCCACGGAACGGAGCAACGGATGCGGACAGCACATGGAGTGCTGTCCGCATCTTTTGTCCCCCTATTGAAGTGAATGGGTCCGCACCAGAGCCGCAAAAACTGCGGCTCGGATGCGGACCCGAAAAACGGTCGTGTGCATGAGGCCTAAAGTGTGAATAAAACTGTTTGTTCCAAAGAACTTGTTGTTGCCTCTATACTGTGTCCGCTAATCCTGTCTACCAGAGCGAGTCCCCACAATATGTTTTGCGTTTTAACTTTTAAATGGGTTTTCCAACTTTTTTAGGGCTCATGCACACAAATATTTTTTTTCTGTGCCCGTTCTCTTTTTTTTTTGCGGCTCTTAGGCAGCACCATTTGCTTCAACGGGTCCACACAAAAAAACTTAAATAACTCTGTGTGCATTCCATGTCCGTATATCCGCATGGCCGTTCCACAAAAAAATAGAACATGTCCTATTATTGTCCGCATATTGGACAAAGTATTGGACTGTTCTATTAGTGGACGGCCCTTCCATTCTGCAAAATGTGGAATGCATATAGGCGGTATCCGTGTTTTGCAGATCCACACTTTGCGGACCATCCAACGGTCATGTGCATGAGCCCTATGAACTATCATCATCAGTATCTGATCAGTGGGTGTCCGACACCCAGGACCCGCACCGATCAGCAGCTTGAGAAGGCCACGGCAGTCCTGTGAGCACAGAGGCCGTCTTGCAGATTACCGCAGGCTAATTATGTCACGTTCATTGGTCACGTAGCCTAGGGTCAGCTCACTCACCCTCAAGTGAATGGGGCTGAGCTGCAATACCAAGCATGCCCACTATGCAATGTACAGCGCGGACGATCAGATACTGATCAGTATAAAAAAGTTGGAAAGCCCCTTTAATCCTTTTCCGCTTCTTGCTTATCTGCTCCATTAATGCAGTGCTATCGTTACTGTATTTAGGAATCCAGCAGCGTTTGTATCATCAGCTTTCTGTGTATTTTTCTTTCTTTTTTTTTTTTTGTGGGTGCGTGGAGAGCATTTTTTGAATATCTGCTCCTGCATAGCTCAATATATGCATTAATTTATTTCCTGGGCAAGATTCCATCTCACATTGTGCCTCTGCCTGTAACATTGGACGTGTCCTTTGAGTTATCTGAATATTCTGAAAATTATGGAATAAGCAAAAAATGTAATAGATCGCCACCATCATTATCCGTGACTAGATTGTATGCACCTTACTTGCGCCCTTCATTTATTTTGCTTCTTGCACATTAACCCCTTCACTCCCATTCTATTACCCCTATGACTACATTTACTAATATTACCCAAATTTTGCAGTCGACATGGCTTACTTTGGAATGTCTTAGTATTACCTAAATTCTATCCATCCAAATGTCTGTACAGTGAAACATACTAGAGAAACCTGCAGCACTGCTCATCCCAAGCTTCATAGTTAATGTATAGAATGCAAGTGAAGTACAGTATGCATTGACACACAGCCAGGACAGTAAGGAGGAAGGGGGGTGGACACTATGATGTAATTCATTAGTGGCTGTCTTCTGCCATTGGTGGATTTTATAAAAGTGTTGTAGCAAGCCTCTGAGGAGCTGGTGCAGAGGATAGGAGAGGTAGTGGCCCTGATGAGATGATGTGTCACAGTGCACTCCCTCAGGCCATTAGTCTCTGAGGATTGGTGCACTGGTGGTGTAAGTAAGCAAGCCAGAAGTATAAAAGTCTCTCTTACCTAGTGCAAAATAGGAGTTGTAGTACATCCAGCAATAGTTTGAATACAGTGCAGTTTCTTCTCCCATATGATGAGGTATGGTGGCTGGCAAAGTAGCAGATGATGGCACAGCTGGTATGCTATCTTACTGATGTCTCTCTCCTGTACTTCTGTCTAAGAGCTGTGTGCTGGCAGTTGTGGCTGTAGGTGTCCACTGTGTAATGCAGGCTTTTTGAGTTGGCCTGACTTACAAGTGATCTAAGGTGATGGATGTCTGAGCAGTAGTCCCTCACCTGCAGCAGGGTCTGAATAGCTATGGTTGCTGGTCACTCTACTGACTGTAACACTGTAGCTTTGCAGAATATCTGTAGTTTTGTCTTTAAAGTCTCTCTCCGGAGAAGTCATCTTACTGATGAGCTGGTTCTCTGGTCCCTAAGGTCCTTGGAGCAGGAGCAATAGGACATGCTTCCTCCTTCCTCACAGTCTTCACACTTCCCTCTCCTAGCAGGAGGTAGAACCAGCCCACTCCTAGCAACAGGAGAGGAACGGGGAGGTTAACCCAATTCCTGATGCCAACAGTACCTCACCTGCTGGCGTACAGTGCAAACATGAAATAACATTACAAACCAAACATTTGCAGATACCTCCTTCCACTGGGGCACTGGACCTGTAATACTATACCTGCCCACTAGTGGCAGAGAAAAAGTTTAGCTGGCCTCATTGGAGTGTTGGGAAATGGATTGCGGCGATCAGGTGATCGGTAAGACAGGCAGAAAATTTGAAATTTCTATTTATGAGAAGATGTTGATTAAATGTTTTATAAAAAAAAATATCAGGTTCTACTCATCGCTTGTATATAGTGGTCTCCTGTGTTATAGTATCTCTGTATACGATATGAGCTGCCTGCCTGGTTTTATTATATGGAGGTTTCTTACCTCTGCGGAGATAAGTGCAGGATGAACTTCCCTTTGCTGCAAAAGTTACTTATACACAAGGGTAGAGTTATCAAGAGTGGTGTTTACCGCAGGCTAATTATGTCACGTTCATTGGTCACGTAGCCTAGGGTCAGCTCACTCACCCTCAAGTGAATGGGGCTGAGCTGCAATACCAAGCATGCCCACTATGCAATGTACAGCGCGGACGATCAGATACTGATCAGTATAAAAATGTTGGAAAGCCCCTTTAATCCTTTTCCACTTCTTGCTTATCTGCTCCGTTAATGCAGTGCTATCGTTACTGTATTTAGGAATCCAGCAGCGTTTGTATCATCAGCTGGCCCTCGGGGACAACCTTCATATTCCCCTGTGCAGTATCTGGGACCTCATGTTCTGGAGCTGCAGTACCTGATCCCTGCTGGACTTCTTGTCTGGACAGAATGGACCCTGACATTTAGGCCTCCTCCTCTACAGCATCTGCCTCCAACAATTCCTCATCAGGAAGCTCCTTACAGATATTACAAGGGTTCAGGGCCCTGACTTATCAGAAGGGGGTCTGCACTAGAGGGGCCACTGACACCTTCTGTGCTTGAGGGTAAAGGTGGAAAATCACCCTCATTACTCTGTGGAGATTCCTCCATCCTGTCCACCTCTATGCCATCCTCAGATATCTCCCATACAGACTGTACATTCCCCTCAGACATGTCCACCATCACCCCCAGTCTCTGCCCCAGCAGTAGAGATCTGCTCTGCCACCCTATTACCTGGATTTATGGATAAATGTCCATTGTCTTGCTGCTGCTGCTGCGCTGTGCCTCCTGGGACTTGTAGTGCTGGTGTCTCAGGTCCATGCGTCTCCTCAGGGACAGCTGCAGATTCTTGTAGTTATATTCTTATACATAGCATCAGTTTACATAATTTTATTTGTCCATAAATGACATTATTTTTTTGTTGTCCAGAATATAACATGTTTTATATTTTATGATTTATATATTATCGATGCTGTACATTTGTAAATGACGAGAAACATTGAATGAGAAGTTCTATATCCCAACCAGAGCTCTAATAGAATCTGCATTATCTCTGAGAAAACAAGAACAAAGTGAAGATATAACTGTTTGTTTCTTTGTGTAAGAGTGGTTTATTGGTAGCACAAAAGAACCATAGAAGTAATTCTATGAATCGAGAACACAGGAGTAATTTCAAATTGATTATACTATTCTACAACAGGGTTGCAAAGCAATTTTCCCTTGCACTCTACATCCTGCTGTGTCTTGCAACAACTTGATGCTCACAAAATTCACTTTCATTTGGGAGATTTTATTGAATTCTATTTTTTTTTACATGGCAATGGAACCTCAAAAAATAAGTTGGACTGTATGTATATATGGTGTCAGTGTGCATTTGTCTACTGAATGCAAGTTACACCTAGAACTTATTATCCTGGAAATAATAATGATGACCTATCATCAGGACATCAGCGGGAGTCCGAGTCCAAATACTTCTGCTGATCAGCTGTTCAAGGAAGCCGCCGAGATCACCGGAACTTTAGTGAGCGAGGCCGGGTCCTGGCAGCTCATCAGGCACATTGTATAGTGGCTGTGTTTGGTATTACACCTCAGCCCCATTCACTTCAATAGGGCTGAGCTGCGATACCAAGATGCAACTGGGTCATGTGACCGATATATGGTGACATCACAGGCCTAGGAAGAGACCGCGTCACTCACGGAGCGCTCAACCTCTTCTAACAACTGATCGCCAGGGGTCCCAGCTGTCGGAC
This sequence comes from Bufo bufo, assembly GCF_905171765.1. NCBI lineage: Eukaryota > Metazoa > Chordata > Amphibia > Anura > Bufonidae > Bufo > Bufo bufo. The sequence goes on along the minus strand of NC_053394.1, from coordinate 34,340,765 downwards.
CCTCGCCAATCTGATATTGATGACCTATCCTTCCTCACACCAGTTGCTCACTCTCTGTTTGAAAAAGGCACCTGTGAGGGCCGAAACGCGCGTCACCTTAATGTGAGTGACCAATAAATCCTTTAAAAGCAAAGATTACTGGAGTGCCAGTTCTTTTCTATTTTGTTGAGCCCGGGATTACATCCACATAACCGAGCACCCATCGACCAGCACGCAGTGCCGCCTGACCTCATCATACAGCTATCCTTAGGATAGGTCGCAAGTATAATTTACCCGATAACCCTTTTAAGGCTCCTAAAGAAGACTCTTATTTTAAGCAAAGTCCTTGGTTCAAGCTGAGTAGATACAATGGTTACTGATGACATCAGGTTTGTCGTGTAAATGACAAATCCCATTTCTTTTGAAGTCCTTCGTTCTACAGGCTGTATCGGTAAATGTAGAGATTAGTTCCAATTTGTATTTCTTGCATAATTAACGGTGATAACATTTGCAAATATCAGGAAAACTCAAGTCTACGTTACCATATGGTGACCCACATAGTTTGCCTTTCTCTTTCTAAATACGATCGTCTTTCCGCAACGGTCTGATTTCAGATATCTCATTATTGAGCACAATAATTAACATGATAAGTAAATATCATCTAATTTTGTAATTAGATGCTTGAATGCAGAGACACCATCTGTACATAGAGCCTAAAGCACAGACGTTTTGTTTTTTTCTGCCATTCTGATGGAAAATAAAGTTTGATGGTGAAAAAGATGATATGAAATGCTGGGTCGTTACAAGAAGAGAAAAAAAAATAATGTGTTAAAAATGTTTTTTTTTGTTTGTCTCTGTGGTTTTCCATAGAAGCATTTTCTTGAGCTGTTTCTTAAAGGACTCTTTTCTAAATGGTAGGAGACTTATCAAAAGTACTGTGAATAAATGGAGCAATTAAGCATAGCAACCTATGAGATTGCAGCGATCATATTCTAAAGGGTCAATGAAATATGAGTTTGAGATAGATTTCTCTGGTGCTAATTCAAGGATGTTTATTCCTTATTCAATACTTTAGAATCTTAAACAGTTTTTATCGGTGGAACCTTCCATTGTTGAAATAACTGTTATGTCACCAATAAGTATTGTAATTATGTAACATTTCTCCTTATAGAATTGTTAGTAAACAAACATTTTAAAAGAAGAATGAGAGCTAAAATCTGGGGGAGTCACTCCAATCTTTCTCTGCACTTCTTTTGTATAAATGCCCCCCCCCTCATGCTACACAATAAATGTCTTTAAAAATACATGAAAAAACTGAAACATAGGTCGTTTTTAGTGCAGACTTTGTCTAAACACAGTTTTAAAAAATAGATCACACCGTAAAGTTGCTTTCAGGTCGATAATATTTCCATCTGGGTGCTGTCTGGGATTACAATAAACAGCACTCAGACTGAACATTGACGCTAGTGTTGAGCGAATCCAAGTATCCGAAGTGGACTTTGATCCGAATTTCAAGAAAAATGTGATTTGTTGCGAAGCTGAATTTCCTCACGCTTTGTGGTAACTACTAATTGATTTTCCCTGAAATGGTGGTAAAAAACAAAACATACTCGCCTCATCTTTTTGCATGCGAAGAGCCTGCTGTGGTCATTTTGATTGAAGATACCGTACAAAATCTCGTGTGTGGTGATGTGTGACGTCACCATGCTAGCCAGCGTGATGGTGTCATAACGTCACTACGCTACATCTTGCGCGGTGTCTTCAATCAAAATGGCCGCGGCTGGCTCTTCGCGATCAAAGGGATAAGGTGAGTATTCATTTCTTTTATTTTTTTTAACTGATTAACCCCTGAAAGTCCTAATTTTTCAGATGCCGTGATCAGCGGCAAACGCAGCATCTGAGGGGTTCAATGACGGGGGTCGGTGCAATCGCCATTCAACATCATTGTGCCCGCTACATACAAAGAAATGCGCTTTGTGACAAAGTAATTAATCACAAAGCAACTTTTTTTGTGGAATTCAGCAAAGCAGCCAAATCAAATTTTCCATAGCTTCACTCATCTCTAATTGGCACATTCAGTTGAAATGGTGCATTCACTGGGGCAATTTTATGCACAGACCATATGAGTAGAATCCTATTGCCTCCGCCCATGAATCTATGAATCCTGCTTCTCTTGCCCATTCATGAAGATGGCCTGTGAGTCCTGCTTCCCCTGACCACTTATAAAGTCTGTGAGTCCTGCTTCTCCTGTCCACATAAAGTGAAGGCCTCTGAGTCTGCTTCTTCTGTCCTCACAAAGAGGAAGCCTGTGAGTCCAGTTTCTCCCACCCCTCATAGAGAAAGCCTGTGAGTCCTGTTTCCCTTGTCCACTCAAAGAGGAAATTTGGGAGTCCTGTTTCCTCCTCCAACTTATAGAGAAATCCTGTCAGTCTTGCCTTCCATGCTCACTCATAGAGAAAGACTGTGAATCATGTTTCCTCCATCCACACAAAGAGAAAGACTAAGTAAATTTAGACTTCCCCCACACACTCATAGATAAAGACTGTGGAGGGAATTTATTATGAAAGGAATATTTGAAGTCAGTTTTGCTTGAGTCTGTGTTGGTGTACTTTATGCTGCATTCATGAAATGTCACAGGTTGTTTGATAAATTTCTAGAAAAGCATTTTTTTTTAGACTTTTTTTTAAAAAGTCTCAAGGATAAATCTGGAGTGAAGCTCATCGACATAGCTAACCACACCCACTTTTTATTCACACTGGAGTGAGTGGTGTAAAAATAAAAAAACTGCTTAAGTTTTGTGCAAGCGAGTACAAAAAGTTGCAAAAGCACTTTTTTGAAGATTTTTGACCCCAGAATTCTGGAGTGAAGGAATGGAATGATAAATCAGGGCCTGTGAGCCCTGCTTTCCCTGTGCACACAAAGAGGAAGCAATGGAGTCCTGAGACTCCCACCCACTCAGAGAGAGAGTCTGCAAGTCCTGATTCCCCACCAACTCATAGAGAAAGCCAGTGAGTCCTGCTTTCCCTACCAACTCATATTGAAATCCTGTAAGTACTACTTCCGCTGTCCACACAAAGAATAAACCTGGGAGTCCTGCTGCCACCACCCACTCACAGAAAAATCCTGAGACCCCTGCTTTACACACATCCAGAATTTGTTACTGAGGTTAATAATTGGATAAGTCATTTTAAAGGAGTTGTTTAATGTCATCTAGGAGATTCTCCTAGCACCCCCCATCTATGAGTCATGAGAGACCCTCTCACAAAAAGTCTTTGCCCCTGTGGTTGAACCAGCCGTCTTCTGTACTACATGATCGGCCATTCCTTTGTAGCATTCCCTAGTTTATTACCATATTGACTACTATTTAAAAAGAGGAGTTGCCTTTATCAAAAGCCTTTGTAACTAATTTTTAAATTTAAATTTCTTGCGGTGCTAGTTGTAGAGTTCCCACCACATTTACAAAGTAAAAGAAAGAACTCCAACACTAAAAAACCTGTTCAAGATGTAGTCAATAGCGCTGGAGTTCTTTCTTTTACTAAGTAATTTTTACAACTATTTTAATCTACTCTTTCCAAGTCATTCCACAACTCTCTGCATATGCACCAACAATTTATAGCATTAAAAAACAAAACAGTACTGTTCATTCTGAGCCTCCAGGTTCACAAATGGAAAGCTACAAATTAGTGACGATAGGCACTCAGATGGATCCTTAGTAGGGTTGAGCGAACCTGTGGAAGTTCAGGTCAAAGTTCAGGTTCGGGACCCGAACTTGACCCGCTCGTGGCGAGTGCGGGCACATCACCGCAGGTCCTTCTATCTTCACTCAGCAGGACCTGCGGTGACGTCACGTTGCAGTTCAGGTTCGCTTAACTCTAATCCTTACAACTAAAGGAGAAGATAAATGCAATGGAATATGTCAGCCTAACTGCCAAGTGCCAACAGTCCTTTCTTTCATGGGACTGCCTCATGAGCCAATTCACTAAAGGGATGTATCTTATGCAGATAGACAGTTTTGGGGTAGTTCTGTGTAGAGTTGGGGAGTTTTAAAATGCACCTTTATTTAGGATTCAAATGTTGGGAGGCATGTGCCATGCATGTGCCTGCAGAAAGCTAAGTGACAACCTCGATGGGCATTGTAATCATTAGTGGTTGTCACTCAGTGCCAACCATTGTAGGGGACATAGGTAAATCAGAAATGCAATAAAAGAATATCTTAACAGTTTCCATTTTTATAGATTTTCATGACAAAGCCTTTTCATCTACAGTCGTGGTGCAGAAGAGTTGACATTTGAACTTTATATGGAAATGGCTCTCAGTATAAGACCTCAGCCTAAGTGATGTGGACAGTGGGAGCTATGCCGGTATTGAAGCATATGCTACAGTTTCTCGCTGGCTCAGGATGACAGCTTGTTTAATGCAAGAGCAGTGAACATTGGAGATGGTCGGATAATTGCAAGTCCCTGTGGGTTTCGGATATGTGGATGTACAGTCGTCCAGCTAATGCTGTGCAAAGTCTTCATCCTGGTTCTACCCAGGACATGACAGAACAAAGGCTCGTGAAAATGACAAAGAATTGCACAACATGTAGCTATATCGTGTCTTCATCAAACAAGTTCTGGGTTATTAATTTATAGCTGTTCTGTTATATTTAAGGGTCACGTGCGACCTGTTGTACATGCGGTCTCAGGGGTTTGCAGAACATTCTGCTGGCTGACAGAAATGTAGAGTATGGTCTATGTGCTCTACAATACAATGTAATCAGTCACAGTTGAAGGGATTTTCTAGGACTAATTTATCGATGACTCTTCCTTAAAATTAGAGATTCTATTTGATGAAAATTCAAGGTGGATCCAAATCCAAATGTTTGGTGATTTGGTTCAGGCTAATTTTCGTGAGAGATAGAGAGAGAGAAGAAAAAAATATAAACTGATAAATAAGAGAGAAAAATATCCAAGGAGTCCAAGGAGACCTCAGATTGCCGTTGATAAATGTTCAGGTCAATTGGAGCACTTTCATTTGGGTAGAAGCTGTTTGGATCTGGTCTAATCAAATTGCTAATCATCTGCTCATCTCTACTCAGACTAGGTCATCGATATTAGAAATCAGAATGGTGGGGGTCAAAATCCCACTAGAACCCCTGGCGATCAGCTTTTTTTTGGAGGGGGAGGTCAAAAGTCTGACTGCACCGATATGATATCCTAAGGATACAGTAGGTCATCAATAAGTTCAAGTCATCAATAAGTCTTCAAAAACCCACTACAAGCATCAGTAATCACTATATATTCCTCTTGTAGAGCTCCACAGCAGTGCTTATGCCTGCCGTAAGGATGAGAAAATAAATTCTAAACTAATCAGGATCATTACAAATTTCACAAAAAATTGTTACAATACAAAGCTGAATATTTTTTGTTTTGGGAAAGCTGAATATTTTTGGTTTTGGGTGAATAATGTAAACCACCGCACAGTGCCATTTTACTGTCTATGTTGGCGAGCAAAACCACTAGGGAGTAAGAAGAAGGATGGTCACATGACACTGGGAGAAAATTGGGGAGGAGGGTTCGCCCTGTTTGTTCTATACCATATGGCTGCTGCTGCCATCATGTCACTGCTTCTGCCTGCCTACCATCATATTCTGTACAGTATGGTTGCCATTGCCACCACCGCTGCAGCTGCTACTCTATGCTGCTAATCACCTACTGTCACTTCCATTACTCTTACTGCCACTACCATTACAGCTACACAGTTGCCACCACTACTGCTACTACCACCCCATGCAGCCATGGTTATAAATACAGGCATAATGCATCATTTTTGTACGCTTGCATAAAACAAGCTACTTTTTCTTCTGTCACTTTATGCTTGTGCGTGTATAAATACAAGTAGGCATTCCGCACCCTTTAAAGCACAATTTTTGGACGCTTGTGCAGAACAAGCTACTCTTTCATCTGATATTAACATGCATGTGTATAAACAGGGGCAGTAATCTTCCCCTGTTGAGGCATATTTTTTAGACGCTTGGACCCAACATGCCACTGTTTTTTCCCATAACACTGTGTGTGTTTAAACACCATCTGCCCCCACTAAGGGACAATTTTCGGACACTTTCTACTATGAAAAAGCTTAATGCATGCAATGATGCAGCGCATTTTTAAACATCGTCAACCATGCCTTTACCCTTGGCTAAGTATGGCATTGTCACTCTGACATTATTTGCTACTGCTGTCATTGTGAGGGTGTTATATACCAATTGCCAGGGCAAATGGATCAACTTTGATTCATTTAGAATCGATTCAGGCAAAAACCTAATTTTTTCAAAGATTTGACTACAAACCGGATTCCAAAAAAGTTGGGACACTATACAAATCGTGAATAAAAACTGAATGCAATGATGTGGAGGTGCCAACTTCTAATATTTTATTCAGAATAGAACATAAATCACGAAACAAAAGTTTAAACTGAGAAAATGTACCATTTTAAGGGAAAAATATGTTGAATCAGAATTTCATGGTGTCAACAAATCCCCAAAAAGTTGGGACAAGGCCATTTTCACCACTGTGTGGCATCTCCCCTTCTTCTTACAACACTCAACAGACGTCTGGGGACCGAGGAGACCAGTTTCTCAAGTTTAGAAATAGGAATGCTCTCCCATTCTTGTCTAATACAGGCCTCTAACTGTTCAATCGTCTCGGGCCTTCTTTGTTGCACCTTCCTCTTTATGATGCGCCAAATGTTCTCTATAGGTGAAAGATCTGGATTGCAGACTGGCCATTTCAGTACCCGGATCCTTCTCCTACGCAGCCATGATGTTGTGATTGATGCAGAATGTGGTCTGACATTATCTTGTTGAAAAATGCTTGGTCTTCCCTGAAAGAGATGACGTCTGGATGGGAGCATATGTTGTTCTAGAACCTGAATATATTTTTCTGCATTGATGGTGCCTTTCCAGACATGCAAGCTGCCTATGCCACACGCACTCATGCAACCCCATACCATCAGAGATGCAGGCTTCTGAACTGAGCGTTGATAACAACTTGGGTTGTCCTTGTCCTCTTTGGTACGGATGACATGGCGTCCCAGATTTCCAAAAAGAACTTCGAATCGTGACTCGTCTGACCACAGAACAGTCTTCCATTTTGCCACACTCCATTTTAAATGATCCCTGGCCCAGTGAAAACGCCTGAGCTTGTGGATCTTGCTTAGAAATGGTTTCTTCTTTGCACTGTAGAGTTTCAGCTGGCAACGGCGGATGGCACGGTGGATTGTGTTTGTGGCGAAACCAACCTCGCCACTGGGTTTTGGAGAGGCCTGGCTGCTGGCCTCTTGCCCCAGGATTATGGGCCATATACTAACTTTTAAACCCCTGAACCGATTCAAGTGAATTTTGGATAGGTTTGTCCCCAAGTTATACTGTTTAAATTAATGTAAGTTATATGTATGGCCAATGTAAACTCACAAAGTTGTAACAATTTATAATAAGTGTAACTTGTCAGCTTGGGAGGAAAATGCTGGGTGAGTTTCTATTGTGCCATTGTCCCATTGTGTGTTTAAATGGTGATGTCTGTGCTGTTGTCTGCACATGTGTATTGGTATATGGGCTCGGTTGTTTTATACCTCCCTGTGGGCGGACCTGTAATTGCAACAACTGTAATAAAAACCAGGCTGGGTGTGCCAGCACCTCAGATCACTGCTTGACCCTCAACACGGAGCCTTGTCTCGTTATTGGGGGGAATCCGCTGTATGCTGTTAGAGACTGATTGCCAGGAGTGTAAGCTGATTCCTGTTCGTCTGCTAGCAGCTATTCGTGAGGTTCCAGTTTGGAGTGCTACTTTGTATCCAGTTCGGGACATTGGTGTTCTGCAGTAGCTGTGCCTGTCTCTCCGAAAGGGGCACATCGCCTGAACGGATTTTAACCCCTTGTCTGCTGAAACGGTCCGTTACAGTGTTCACTGACAATGGTTTCTGGAAGTATTCCTGAGCCCATTCTGTGATTTCCTTTACAGTAGCATTCCTGTTTGTGGTGCAGTGTCGTTTAAGGGCCTGGAGATCATGGGCATCCAGTATGGTTTTACGGCCTTGACCCTTACGCACAGAGATTGTTCCAGATTCTCTGAATCTTCGGATGATGTTATGCACAGTTGATGATGATAGATGCAAAGTCTTTGCAATTTTTCGCTGGGTAACACCTTTCTGATATTGCTCCACTATCTTTCTGTGCAACATTGTGGGAATTGGTGATCCTCTACCCATCGTGGCTTCTGAGAGACACGGCCACTCTGAGAAGCTCTTTTTATACCCAATCATGTTGCCAATTGACCTAATTAGTGTTAATTGGTCTTCCAGCTCTTCGTTATGCTCAAATTTACTTTTTCCAGCCTCTTATTGCTACTTGTCCCAACTTTTTTGGGATTTGTTGACACCGTGAAAATTGGAATCAACGTATTTTTCCTTTAAAATGATACATTTACTCGGATTAAACGTTTGATCTGTCATCTACGTTCTATTACAAATAAAATATTGACATTTGCCATCTCCACATCATTGCATTCAGTTTTTATTTACAATTTGTTTAGTGTCCCAACTTTTTTGGAATCCGGTTTGTAATTGGACATGAAACAAATTTCAAGAAATTTCTTCATCTATAAGTTACTCCCATTTACCCAAGTATATGCATCTGTGTATATCAAACTAAGACTAAATTGATGGATCTCCTCATAATAGTGTTGGCCGATTGGGTCTTGCTTGTCATCCTGGCTCTTGGTTACAGGTAGCACAGAGCACAGTAGAGTAATTTTAGGTAAATGGAGATCATATGTCAGTAGTTAATGCCAGCTGGCGTTACAGCAATTCACTTTCCAGCAGAGTGTTTGGCAGTCGATATACACAGGGGTAACAGAGGTGCACACCGTCATTTTAATTACCAGCTAGCAGACAAAAATCACTAATCGATATACACAGCAGTTACACAAGAACAGCCATTGAGCAGCGGTGGCTTTCAAAATACATCAAACACAATGTCCAGCAGGAGGGATTTACAGCGATGCTGGCAGGAGTTTGGTATGTACTTAATCTTTAGACCTTTTCGTGTTAACCTCATGGCTTCTTTTCTTTGCCTTTGCCAATGGATATTATTATAATCATGCTTTACGTCGTAGGGGAATCTAAAAAAAAAAAATTGAGACTTGCTAAAGGAGTTACAGTTCTCATTTATAGACATGTCATCTTAGAAATCAGTCAGTCCTAGTCCAGACATCACACCCCCTCCTCCAGTTCAGGACTGTATTACCTAGCACTAGTGTTGAGCAAGCATGCTTGGCCGAATACCAGTTCGGCTGGAGCATCGCTATGCTCGGCACATGGCGGTACTCGGTCGAGTACCGCATGTGCTCGATAGCAATGCTCGAGTCTCCTCCCTGCACGTTTCGCGGCTGCTAAGCATCCAATAAACGTGGAGGTAAGTACTGCCCTCACTGTAATGCCATGTTGGCTACTAGCATTACAGTGATTGGCTGGCCGTAACACGTCATCGGGTGTTATATAGTACCCAATGACGCGTGTTCGGCTCATTCTAAGTCAGGGACAGACAGTGTAGGGAGTGTAATCGAATATTATAAGTGTACAAAAATATTTCAGAGACCCAAAAGTCCTTGTAAGGACTATTGTGTGTGACAGCAGCAATATATGTTTGTAGCGCATCCTGCGCTAAATACCATGCAATAGGCCGCTGCGGCCACATCTCCTGTTTAAAGTGTGTGCATCCCTAAAATATCAGTGACATCCAGTGCAGTTTTCCTGTAGACTGTGTCCCCTGCAGACAGTTAAATTATCCGTGCCACATCTCCTGTTTAAAGGGAGTCTGTCACCAAGTTTTGGGCTATAGAGCTGCGGACATGCATCGCTAGATCGCCGCTAGCGTGTCCGCAATATATCTGTCCTATAGGGCTGTGTGCTTTTAATTTCTTTAAAAAAGGATTTTATAGATATGTAAATGAGTCTTGTATGTGTCCAAGGGGCTGCACTAACCTTCCTGGAGCCCAGCCACGCCTGCTTGTGAAGGAGCCCAGCACCGCACCGCATGCGCAGTTCTTTCCCTGAGGCTGATGCCAGCACAGGGAAAGAACACTATACTGGCACTGCGCATGCGCAAGCTCGCGCATCGCGAGATTATGGCAATCTATAGTTGATAAAAGGAGGAGATTCGGAGGACATAGGCGGTGCTGGGCTCCTTCACAGGCGGGCGTGGCTGGGCACCAGGAAGGTTCGTATAGCCCCTTGGACACATACAAGACTCATTTACATATCTATAAAATCCTTTTTTAAAGAAATTAAAAGCACACAGCCCTATAGGACAGATATATTGCGGACATGCTAGTCCCCTGCGGACAGTTAAATTATCCGTGCCACATTTCCTGTTTAAAGTTTGCGCATCCCTAAAATATCAGTGACATCCAGTGCACTTTTTCCGTAGATGGTGTCCACTGCTGACAGTTAAATTATCCGTGCCACATCTCCTGTGTAAAGAGTGCGCATCCCCAGGGGCGTAACTATAAGTGACTGGGCCCCACAGCAAATTTTTGTATGGGCCCCCCCGGGCACAATACAGTACAGGGCAGGGGGCGCAGTATAGAGAAGGGGGCACAGTACAGGGATGGGGGCAAGTCCCTCCTCCTGTGTAAACCCCACTCCTTTGGCTACTCACGATCTAGACCAGTGGAACGCAGACAGGCGCAAGGGGGGCACAGGCCAGGGGGGCTCAGACAAGGGCAGAGAACCTAATTAGCATAAACATAAAATACTGATCCTAGTACTCAGCATGATCAACCCTACCAGGCAATATGGTTTACTAGGGTTGATCATGCTGACACATGCTCTTTAATATTGAAAATTCTAAGACTTACTACTCCGCCTGTTCTTCATCATGACTATGGTGTTGAGGAACATCAAGATCTTCACTTCCCTCTGGAAGAAAATAAAAAATGATTTATACCCCCGAATAATAATACATTTAGTGACTATATATTACCAACATACAGAGACTAAATACCATATTGGATAATAGCTCATACCATGACTGGATAACAAACACTGCAACATTATAACACTGCCATACAGTGACTGGATAACACTGCCATACACTGACTGGATAACAGAGTATAAGGGGGCACAGTGTAGAGTATAAGAGGGCAAAGTACAGGGGTATCTCCTTATACTCCTGTAATATGCCTCCTACACAGTATTATAATGGGACACAGGGCAGGGGGCACAGTACAGGGTGGTGGACAAATACACGGTAGTGGGCCCAGGGCAGGGGGCACAATACAGTACAGGGCAGGGGGCACAGTATAGAGAAGGGGGCACAGTACGGGGCTGGGGGCACAGGGCTTGTGGCACAGAGCAGGGGCCGCAGTATAGAGAAGGGGGCACAGTACAGTGATGGGGGCACAGTACAGGGCTGGGGGCACAGAGCAAGGGGCACAGTACAGGGCCAGGGGCACAGGGCTTGTGGCACAGAGCAGGGGGCACAGTACAGGGCAGGGGGCATAGTACAGAGCAGGGGGCATAGTACAGGGCAGGGGGCATAGTACAGGGCAGGGGGCATAGTACAGGGCAGGGGGCACAGTACAGGGTGGTGGACAAATACACGGTAGTGGGCCCAGGGCAGGGGGCACAATACAGTACAGGGCAGGGGGCGCAGTATAGAGAAGGGGGCACAGTACGGGGCTGGGGGCACAGGGCTTGTGGCACAGAGCAGGGGGCACAGGGCAGGGGCCGCAGTATAGAGAAGGGGGCACAGTACAGGGATGGGGGCACAGTACAGGGCTGGGGGCACAGAGCAAGGGGCACAGTACAGGGCCAGGGGCACAGGGCTTGTGGCACAGAGCAGGGGGCACAGTACAGGGCAGGGGGCACAGTACAGGGCAGGGGGCATAATACAGGGCAGGGGGCATAGTACAGAGCAGGGGGCACAGACTCACAATTTTTGGTCAGGCTGGCAGAGAGTCCTAAGCAGGAGATCGGCAGGAGACAGAAGCTGAGGGAAAAAGGGTGCAGGGATTCTGCAATTCCCCGGCTATCAGCTGGTTAATCCTTCTTTGACTGCAGACAGATCACACAGGAAGCTGTGCACTGGCCGGCTGCAGATAGTGCTCAGCAACCAAGGTCACAAGCTGCCTGCTACTTAGCCCCGAGGCACAACACTACGTGGTGACATACCTGAAAAGTTTTCAGGTATCTCCCCCAAATGCCCAGTGACTGATGTGCACTGCCTGCTGTGCTGCTGCCATGGAGCTCCTCTTGCTTGTTTCGTTTTGTTTCTCCCGCCTGCCGCTCCCTCCTCAGGTCAGGTCAGTAGGCGGGCCTAATTAGACCAGCGAGATGCTGGCGGGGGGGGGGGGGGGGGGGGGGGCGGCCCGCACTGTATGTGAATCACTGAATTATGAAGGGGCCCGGCCTCTGATGTATGTGAAGGGGCCGCCGCTGTATTAAACAATCATCTGACACAGTCACACGCACACGCTGCTAGGCGCCGGGCCCCTTGTCAGCCCGGGCCCCGAAGCAGCCGCTTCCCCTGCTTCCCCGGTAGTTACGCCACTGCGCATCCCTAAAATATCTGTGACATCCAGTGCACTGTTTCCGTATATGGTGTCCCCTGAAGACACTAAAATTATCCACGTCACATCTCCTGTTTAAAGTCTGCGCATCCCTAAAATATCAGTGACATCCAGTGCAGTTTTTCTGTAGACACTGTGAACTGTGACATTACCTGTGGTACCTGTCCTGTATAACATTTCCTAATCCAAAATACTGTTGTAAATTTTTTTGCACACACTCTTCCAAATCCTACGCTACTGTACATGTGACAAACTTTCAAGAATATATCACATTTAAAATGAAGAAGGCGAGCAGAAGGGGACGAGTAATTGTCCGTGATGCTGATGGTGCACGCAAAGGCCGTTGCCTTGGGCGTGGAGAAACTGTGTCTGCTGCCAGAGCACAAGAAAAACAATCATCCAAGATACCTAGCTTTATGTACCAGTTTGCAGGGCGGCGCAGGACACCACTCTTGAAGTCAGCCCAGTGCGAGCAGCTGGTCGGTTGTATGCAGCAGATAATGTTTCCAGTCAGTTAAGCACCACCCTGTATTCCACCAAGTCCAGTCTCAGTAGCCAGGAGTCTGGTCCACACAATCCTCACCCTGATCCTCTTTCCTCCCACCATTTACAGTGTGGCCAAACAAGTGATCCCACACTCGTATATTCCGAGGAGCTCTTTTCAGTGCCATTACTTTATTTGGCCCTCTCGCCAAGCACGCTTGAAGAGGGACATGAGATCTTGTGACCTGATCCCCAACCTCTTGAGCATCCACAGTCACAAGAATATGATGGTGGTGAACGGCAATTAGAGTTAAATGAGGTGGATGATGATGAGACACAGTTGCCAATGAGTCAACCGCAATTACTGTTTCAAGGTTGATGAAGTGGATGAGACACAGTTGGCAATAACAGAGGTTGTGGTTAGGTCAACAAATCAGGAGGATGATCAGAGTGAAGAAGTGGAAGAGGAGGTGGTGGACAGTGAGGTCACTTACCCAACCTGGGAAGGTGGCAAACCGAGCGAGGAGAGCAGTACAGAGGGGGAGGGATCTGCAGCACTGCAACAGGCTAGAAGAAGCAGTGGGTTGGCAAAAGGGAGAAAGCGGGCCACACCAAACAGGCCCGCAACTGTTCCATGGAGCACCCCCTTGCGGAAAGCGCTCTTGCCAAGGGGTAGATGTTCTTGCAGTCTGGCGCTTTTTTAAAGAAAGCGCAAACGACAAAAGAATAGTAGCTTGCAACCTATGCCGTGCGAAAATGAGCACCGTAATAAGTGGGACGAACGTCTGGGTCCACAATCTGTGTCTGCGGTTCACACCACTGCCTTCTCTTCCCCTATGTTACGTGCTGGCCAATCCCCTATCGAAGGCGCAGGCCCGGATGCATCCTGCTCTGCACCTGGACCTTCGCAAGCACCATCAGCGACCACATGCAGCATTCGGCCAGGGATGCTACATTTCCCTAACGGAACACTGGGTGAATGTTGTGGAGGCTGGAAGTGAGTCGTACCCTGGGATGGCACAGGGGCTACCGACGCCAAGGATTGTGGGCCCTACGTTAATAAGGGTTTCCGCCAGCACCTACTTTAGTGGCTCCAACACCCAATTCTCCTCCTCCGCCTCCTCCTCCACTTCCACCTTCGAATTATCCACGTGCAGCACCAGTCAGTCATCAGTCGGTAGCTGGAAGCAGTTTAGCACTGCAGTGGGGAAGAAGCAACAGGCCGTGCTGAAGCTGATATTTTTTGGGGACAAACAGCACACTGTGGCAGAGCTTTGACAGGGGATAAGAGACCAGAATAAGCTGTGGCTCTCGCCACTCAACCTAGAATCAGGCATGGTTGTGTCTGATAATGGCCGTAACTTGGTGGTGGCTTTGGAGCTCGGCAAGCTTAGACACATCCCATGCCTTGCCCACGTCTTCAAACTTGTGGTTCAGTGGTTTCTCAAAACCAACCCTAATTTGCTTGAGCTACTTGTGAAGGTGCGCTGACTGTGTGCACATTTCTGCAAGTCACCAACAGCTTCAGCCGGTCTGTCAACGCTGAAGCAGCACTTGAAATTGCCAGCTCACCGGCTGTTGTGCGACGTGAGCACGCGCTGGAACTCCACGTTTCACATGTTGGCCAGGCTTTGTGAGCAGCAGATGGCAGTAGTGGAATACCAGCTGCAACATATTCGTCGCCTTTCCAGTCAGTTTCCGCTATTCACAAGCGAGGAGTGGGCATGGATGTGTGACTTCTGTGAGGTTTTAAGAATTTTTGAGGAATAAACACAGATGGTGAGCGGCAATAACGCTATTATCAGCGTAACCATCCCACTTCTGTGTCTACTCAAACGCTCGTTGCTCACAATTAAGGACGACGCTTTGCATGTGGAAGAGGTGGAAATGGGGGAAGACATTACACTGGGTGATAGCCAGACCTCCCTCAGTTCGTCTTCTCAGCGCAAATTGGACAATGAAGAGGAGGAGGAGCAGGAGACGGTTTCCTCCGCTACAGAGGGTAGTACCCATGGAAGTTTAATTCCATCTGTTCAGCGAGGGTGGGCAGAAGAGGAGGAAGAGGATGAGGAGATTGAGAGTCATCCTCCTGATGACGACAGTGAAGTCTTGCCTGTTGGTACTCTGGCACACATGGCTGACTTCATGTTAGGCTGCCTTTCCCGCGACCCGCACGTTATGCGCATTTTAGACAACACGGATTACTGGTTGTTCACCCTTCTCAACCCCTGCTACAAAAAAACTTCTCATCTCTCATTCCTCTGGTGGAGAGGACGAGCAAAACAGTGCAATACCAGAAGATCCTTGTTGAAAAATTGCTCCAAAAACTTCCATCTGACAACGCTGGTGGCAGAGTCCGTAGTTCCTTGGCCAACCAAGGAAGGGAGACAAGGGGAACACACAGCAGTTTCCAACAGAGGCAGGGCAACACTCTCCAAAGCCTGGGACAGTTTCATGACACCCCGCCAGCACCCTCACCCTGATGCGCGGCCTAGTATCACAAGGAGGGAAAAATTTTGGAAGATAGTGAAAGGAGTACATAGCAGACCGCGTCAGCGTCCTCAATGATCCCTCAGTGCCTTACAACTACTGGGTGTCCAAGCTGGACACGGGGCACGAACTGGCGCTCTACACTTTGGAGGTGCTGGCCTGCCCTGCCGCCAGCATTTTGTCTGAGCGGGTATTTAGTGCTACTGGTGGCATTATAACAGATAAGTGCATCCGCCTGTCAACTGAAAATGTTGACAGGTTGACTCTTATAAAAATGAACAATGCCTGGATTGACCATGACTTCTCGACCACCAGAGGAAAGAGGCTGAACATAAAGGCACTTTAAATGTGTTGTTTATAATGTACGGAATCACTGTATTCCCATGCACCCCTTCCACCACAAACAAGGGTATACAGTTAAATCTTCCTTTTCTCATAATCCTCCTCCTCAGCCATCATATCAGCATGCTTATTCGTCACATATAATGCCCTCGCATATATGCCCTTCAAATATAATGTTTTACAGGTTCATCTCACCAGCAGGCCCTCCCCTACAATGTTTTACAGGGTCAGCTCAGCTGCAGGCCCTCGCATATAATTTTTTAAAGGGTCAGCTCAGCTGCAGGTCCGCGCATATAATTTTTTAAAGGGTCAGCTCAGCTGCAGGCCCTCGCATATAATTCTTTAGAGGGTCAGCTCAGCTGCACGCCCTCGCATATCATTTTTTGGAGGGTCAGCTCAGCTGCAGGCCCTCGCATATCATTTTTTAGAGGGTCAGCTCACCAGCAGGCCTTCACCTACATTCTTTTACTGGGTCAGCTCATCAGCAGGCCCGCACCTCAAATCTTTTACAGGGTCAGCTCAGCAGCAGGCCTGCACCTCATTTCTTTTACAGGGTCAGCTCACCTGAAGGTCATCACATTAAATTTTTTAGAGGGTCAGCTGACCAGCAGGCCTTCACCTACAATCTTTTACAGGGTCATCTCACCAGCAGGCCCGCAACTCAAATCTTTTACAGTCAGCTCACCTGAAGGCTTTTGCATTAAATGTTTTAGAGGGTCAGCTCACCTAAAGGCCCTCGCATATAATTTTTTAGAGGGTCAGCTCACCTGCAGGCCCTTGCATATAATGTTTTAGAGGGTCAGCTCACCAGCAGGCGCTCGCATATAATTTTTTAGAGGGTCAGCTCACCAGCAGGCCCATACCTAAAATCTTTTACAGGGTCAGCTCACTTGCAGGCCCGCACCTAAAATCTTTTTCTAGGTCAGCTCACCTGCAGACCCTCACCTAATTATACCTAATAGGTAATTTTTGCGCATGCTGCCTTGCTTGGATGTGGTAGCTGTAGCCGTTTCTAAGGCTCCCTCTCCTGAATCAAACACTGATTCCCCATTACCCATAGTTACAATTGTTTGCGCTGACAATAACATCGAAAGTTGATAGGCCAGACATCCGAATGGATCGTCGCAGTCACGGGGACTATTTGTGCACTTCTAGTAATTATTTCTTGGCTGCAAATATGAGCTGAATGTTTTTCAGGTTCCCTGCCATTAAAATAAATGGGACCCGCCGCAAACTTGCGGCTTGCGAACATTTGATCGTGTTCGCGCGATCGCATTCACGAACCGTTTCGGCAGATCTTCGTCCATCACTACTGATGAATACATTATATTACAATATCTCCAAAAAGGACATTCATTTACATAGAGTCATTGTATAGGGAAAGCATTAGCATTGTTTCCGCTCTTCAATAATTTGTATGGGTCAGGTTGGTAATCACACAAAAAAAAAATCCACTCGAGGTGGGATGACGAGAACTGGATATTCTTGTGGAGAGTGAGTTCTATGTTCACCCTGACAATCTCAGTGACCCAGGGCATGACGTTTCTGTCCATCCAATACAGGAGTGTGAGGTGTCCATCCTGGTCAATGTCATTTCATTTCCTGTCATTAATTCTATGGTGGCAAGTTGATGGTCCATGTTGTTTTCCCCAGACTGTGGCCACCATGGCACTGTGTGATGACTTGTCCACATATGCCAAGTTGGTGTAAGTGCAGAAGTGGCCATACAATGTGGTACAACAAAAGTGTAAGAGTACCATCTTCCCCACATGGTTGGCACTTAATCGTAAATAAAGTAGGTCTCTAGAGGCCATGTTGATAAAGTCAGGGAAGGGCATTGCTCAGGCAGCCCAAGTAGCCACACACATGTATTAGGTCCAGAGATAGAGCCAATTTCAGCTCCATTCCCAGTATCTTATTTCTGTGTCTATTTTTCAGCCATTGTTCATAGTTCTTAATCCTGCACGGGATTCAGCTTGTGATTGGAGCAAACAAGAACTGGAAGCTACACTTGTAACTTCCTTCCTGTCGCTAAAGAGAAAAAAAAAATCACAACCAATTGATAAGCATTTTGGAGTACCAAAATACTAAACACAAGATGGCCAAAGAATCTAGAACATAATATATTATAATCTTGAACAGGGAACAGGATATGGCCCTGGAATCATATACAGCACAGCAGTTCCATGCCCAATCTGTGAGGACATAACTTTATAAAGATCCAGGAATGATTTAGCATCTGCTATCATGTGAATAGTTGATAGTATTTCATTTTTTACACTTTACCTGTGTACTAACACCCCTATTAGTAGGTTCCCCTTTGAACCTGTCACAAACAGGCAAATGCGTGGGAACCAAGAATAGTTTATATTTATTTCTGCTGACCAGTTGTTTCGGGCAGTAGGCGAACATCCACTGTTCCAAGAAACTGGTTTGGCTTAGGGCTAACTTTAAGGTTGTTGCCGTGGCAGAACCTTGTTTGTTACCCCTTTACAGGAATATGATCTTTGCTTCAGGGGAACCAACAGGCTGCTACCTCTTGAGATAGTCCTTGTGTGGTTGGCAGCTGACCCATGGGGGTCAAAGACTCTGGTGCAAAGCACTAAGGCATCAGGGAATAAGCATAGTCTAGAGATGGGCCAAGGAGGTCAGGGCAAGGGAGCATACTAGTGAATCCAAGAAACAAGTCTAGCATTAGGCAATGGAGAAATGCAAGAAACTGGCTAAGGTCAGGACAGATAGTGCAGAGTCAGAGTCAGGCAGTTCAGTACACAAGTAATCACACATTTACCAGTTAACTATAGATTAGGAATCTAAAGCTCAGACACCCTTCCCTTTTCCCTTGTCCCTTGGAAACGGTGCCTTATATGGCCTGGGGCGGCCAGCCATGTGCTAAATTGAATTTGGATGTGCATGCTGGCCCTTTAAGAGTGAGTATGCTCTATGCTGACCGGGAGGCCTTTGCACAAGATAAGGCATGCATGCTGCACCCTGCAGAACACACTACATGTGTCTGCAGCTGGGGATGGCACTGGCTAGCAGGGAAGCGGGATCGGGTTGCCAGCGAGACAGGAGGGCCGCCTGAGTGAGTAGAAGCGGGCATGGGATCACAGCACAACACAAGACTTTTATGGGAATTTTTATGTTAATATGAGCATCAGCCAAAGTTTGGTAATGATGTTTTAATCACTTTTAGGGTTACTGCCATTGTTCTCCTTGACATGAAGTGCTGCTATATTTGTTGTTAATCTTGCATCAACTTCTCAGCAACTATCATATATTTCAGGCTATAAGACATACTTTTTTTCTCCAAAAACGGGGGAAGTAGCGGTGTGTCTTATAGTCTGAATGCTAATGACCGCTTCCATTATTGAATCGGTCATTAACATGCTGGAGGCACGGGGAGGTGAGGGCAGCGCTGCACTCGCTGTACTCACCTCCCCTGGTCTTCTTCTGGGCCCCACTGTGGTGTCAGGTCACAGTACATAGCCTGACCTGGAAGACGTAATGGAGCGAAGAGTCCTGCATATGCAGCGCTGTCCAGAGCAAGTAAGGTAAGTTTTTTTTTTTTTAAATGTCTGATCTGAGGTCTGATGGGGGTTGGGGGGGGGTGCGATCTGAGGCTAAGTGGGACTGGGGGTGGTCTGATCTGAGGCTGATCAGTGATAGGGTCTGATTGGGGGTCTGATCTGAGTCTGATGGGGACTGATCTGAAGCTGATGGAAGCTGTGGGGTCCCATCTAAAGGCTGATTGGGTCTGGGCGGTCCCATCTGAGGCTGATTAGGGGTCTGATCTGAGTCTGATGGGGGCTCGAGGGTCTGATGGGGGTCTAATCTGAGGCTGATGGGGGCTGGGGGGTCTAATCTGAGGCTGGTGGAAGCTGGGGAAGTCTGATGGGAGGCTGATCAAAGGCTGATAGGGTCTGATTGGGGGGTCTGATCTGAGTCTTATGGGGACTGGGGGGGTCCGATCTGAGGCTGAGTGGGGCTGGGGGGTCTGATCTGAGGCTTATAGGGTCTGATTGGGGGTTTGATCTGAGTCTAATGGGGGTTGATCTGAGACTGATGGAAGCTGTGGGGTCCCATCTGAGGATGATGGGGCTGGGGGGTCCGATCTGAGGCTGATTGGGGGTCTGATATGAGTCTGATTGAGACTGGGGGGGTCTAATCTGTGGCCGGTGGAAGCGGTGGGCATCTGATGGGAGGCTGATTTGAGGCTGGGGAGTCTAATCTGAGGCTGGTAGAAGCTGGGGGCATCTGATGGGAGGCTGATCTGAGGATTAGGGTCTGATGGGAGATGGATGGAGGCTGGGAGGTTCTGATCTGAGGTTGTAGGAAGTTGAGGGGTCTGACTGAGGCTGATGGAGCTTGGAGGTATGATTTTGGGGTCTGATCTCAGGTCTTATAAGGAATAGGGGTCTGATTTGGGAGACTGCTGAGGATTGGGGGTCTGATTTGGCGGTCTGCTCTGAGGTCTGATCAAGAATGGGGGTCTGATTTGGCGGTCTGCTCTGAGGTCTGATGGAAAATATATTTTTATTATTTTCCTCCTCTAAATCCTAGGTGTGTCTTATAGTTCAGTGCGTCTTACAGTATAGTCCAAAAAAATATGGTAATGGACGTCTACCATTTTGTTGCTATGTTTTTTCAGTGCCATTTGCCACGCTGCTCATTCAAAGGTGACATCCAATATGGCTGTACCTTCTATTGTCTATTGGCCTTCACAACATAACAGAGGATGCCAGTATTTTATGCTGTGCTCTAGTTAATGCTGAGAATTCATTGTTGTGTTACTTTCACACTACACTGCAGAAGCTTCGAAACTATATTCAGCATTGCTCAGCACTAAATAAGGAAACCCTGAGGCAACAAGCAGAATATCTGTTCAGAAAGACAATGGAAAGCTTATGTTAAGGTAACGGTGTTTGAGAATGAATAAGCTTACGCAGGCTACGTGAATAAATATATTTACTAAGTGATTAAATATACGATAACACAAATAAATCACATACAGAATAATAAAAAGTAAATAAACATCACTAGCCTAAATGGGGTGGAGACTACGTTGATCATGCTATAACCCATGGCTGTCTACCCCATTATAGCACATGACCGACACCCCAGTGTGTACAAGAGAGATAGGGTAATATCAGGAATATGGTCTTATCAGCACAATGGGAGATGGGTACTATCTCTAACCCACTTCATTGCAAGGGAAACATAAACTATTACACAGAGTATTAAACAGAATTGAAGGGGAGAACCAATCAGTCACCTAAAAATACCCTTACAATACAAACATTATAAATTAATTCATCTTTGGTTATACTAAAGGTTCAGAGAAATGAATATAATATAAAGTATTGTTTTTATTTTGTTTTGCTAACAATTATTGTTTTGCCAACTATAATTGTCACACACCCCTTCCTTTTCTTCCCCCACCGGACTGCTGATTGATAAAACGAAATAATCACTTTGTTAAATAAATTGCTGGCTTTTTCTAGCAATAGATGAAGAGCCTTGTAAGATCATAATCGAGAGTTCCACATGATTGGTTCTGACTTTGTGTTTGGCCAGAGTGCCACTGTTACTACCACTGCCCCTACTGCTACCTCTGTGCTAACAGGTGCCACTACTAACGCTAACAACACCGCTATGCATTGGGTCCCCTGTCTCTCCCTCAACTTGTGCCTCAGGGCAATCCAAATGCTGACTGCTTTCACACAAGTCATCAGCAGGGAGACTCTCTTGACTATCTGCCAGAGTGCATAGTGGGGTTTTGTTGCCTCTTGTTAGTAAAAAAGAAGGCGCCCACTAGGAGGGGGCAGTAAAGATAGAGAGGACTTCAGTGAAAGTTTTCTGTGGGGCAGCAAGGAGGAGGAGCTGACCCTGGGTCTTTCGTTTGGAACCCTACCATATTCCAAACATTTTGAGTAATGTACACAAAGTATGGAACGATTTGCAAGTGTGATTTCTGGAACGTAAAGGTAGAGAGGTGCAATTAAATGTCCTTTCCTTTCTACAAACACACTATAGACACTGATATTGACAATTTACTTTGGAAATAATGCAGTATCTATGCCACTAACAGATTTGGGCCTAATGTCTTATCTGTGTTCGAATATGCAGATTCAAGAAAAAGCTTTCTCTAGTTTAAAACACAAATAGTCAACCTACTATGAGCTTATTCCCTCCCCCCCAACACACACACACCAACACTTAAATTGTCTGGAGATGCCCAGTCCAAGATTTCAGACTATTATTTCAGATGTTTTCACTCAGAGATTTAAAACGATACCCTTTGGACTGTAAAACACATGTTGTACACTTGTATTGCTATTTTTGCACCCCACGCTAAAACTTGAACTGTCTGGAGATGCCCTGTAATAGATTTCTGCCTACTATATCAGGTGTTTTCACTGAGATTTAAAACGATACCCTATAAATTGTAAACTGCACGTTGTACACTTGTCTTGCTATTTTTG
Source organism: Bufo bufo (assembly GCF_905171765.1). Taxonomy (NCBI): domain Eukaryota; kingdom Metazoa; phylum Chordata; class Amphibia; order Anura; family Bufonidae; genus Bufo; species Bufo bufo. The sequence goes on along the minus strand of NC_053394.1, from coordinate 34,318,378 downwards.
CACCCCACGCTAAAACTTGAACTATCTGGAGATGCCCTGTAATAGATTTCCACCTAATATTTCAGGTGTTTTCACTGAGATTTAAAACGATACCCTATGAATTGTAAAACACACGTTGTACACTTGTATTGCTATTTTTGCACCCCACACTAACACTTGAACTGTCTGGAGTGGCCCTGTCACAAATTTTGGACTACTGTTTCAGGTGTTTTCACTAAGATTTAAAATGTTATCCTCTAGATTTAAAAACACACATTGTACAGTTATACTGATATTATTCCCCCCACACTTAAACTGTGCAGGTACTGTAGACAGGACTTTTTTTTCTGTCATGAATAACTTTAAAAAAACGGAATCGTTATATGTGTCCATAGAAATGTATTAGGATGGAGCAAAACGGAATACCTCTTAAAGGTTTCCGTTTTGCCTTCCGTTCTAAAATTCTGTTATATTCCCTTATAACACTATAACGGAATTCCTAGCGCTGGTGAGAAGAACCCGTCCTAACAAATATTGGGTAACAGGATGGGAAAATGTTTCCTATTTTAGCTATGCTTTAGTATTGCTTTTATTTGTATTATTTTAGGAGCTGTATTCACACTGTGTTTCATCAAACATTTCCTGGGGCCTCATTTAACCACCAGGGGACAAAAGAGTGTCTCCTTGGCCTCCATTGGGCAGGTACGCGTCAGTATATTTTTTTCTGCTGTATGGAATGACACAGTCTGCTGCACTATTCCATACAGAGACTTACTGAAATGAAAGTTTACTGTGCAATATACAGTTTAACATGGGAGGCTTGGACATCAGTGGCGTGTGTCTGAGGTATAGATGAGACATCCTCCCTATTTGTCCTTACGACGTATACTGCAAACACAGTGTAAAAGCACCCTGAATGGTGGTGTTTCTGGTGGTTGATTAGGTGTGAGTCACACATCGTCTGCTGATAAGTGCCTCTGCTGGAATGAGAAGTAAAACACACAAACACATTTATATCTATGGTGTTAATGAGTAGTGTTGATCGAGCACCAAAGTGCTCGGGTGTTCAGGTGCTCGGGTCAAACACGTCAGGATGCTCGGGTGCTCTACCGAGCACCCCGAGCACAATGGAAGTCAATGGGAGAAACCGAGCATTAAACCAGGCACCCCCTGCTCTGAAGAGGGGAGGGTGCCTGGTTCATAGGAAAAGGTCAGAAATTGATGGAAACACCACCGAAATAGTTTATGAACAGCATAAAGAGGATGTCTGGATGCATCTTGGACTCCCAGGTCACTGCTGAGAACAATGTTGTCCGAGTAGTACGCCACTTTTACAGGCTGACACTAATATGCACAAAACCGAAGATAAAATAGATTTTAGAGGAAAAATTGTTAGGAAACATTCTTTCCTGTATATTTACTTGTATATAAAGTACAAGTGCTGCCAAAAATTACAAGTAAGAGGCACTTTGATACAACCTGTATATCACATAATGGAGGGCCTCATTCACATTGTGGTACAATTGTTCAAGTAGTGGGACTCCTCTACTTATAAAGCCTATGCACTAAGTGAAAGTACTGCAAAAAATTACAAGGAACCGGCACTACAATAAACTCTTTATTACACATAAAGGAGGGCATCATACACCGTTGAAAAATTATGATTGATGGCCTGCTGGTGACCCTCCAAAACAAAACATTAGGAACATGGGCCTGCTGGTGACCCTCCAAAACATTATGGGTGAGGGCCTGCTGCTGAGCTGACCATCTAAAACATTAGGAGTGAGGATCTGCTGCAGAGCTGACTCTCTAAAACATTAGGGGCGAGTGCCTGCTGCTATTCTGAGCATCGGAAAAAATTATGGGCGAGTGCCTGCTGCTGAGCTGACCATTAAAAAAATTATGGGCGAGAGCCTGCTGGTGAGCTGTGTGGCGGGCGCAGCACTATGAAGTGCCTTTTGCACTGTGGCATTAGAAGAATTTTGATATCTCTGACTTTTAGTCTAACCAGACTGTCTATTACTCTGTAATTCATCTAGCGCTGTTCTATGGAAACAGTAGATTGAAAGACCACACCAAATGCTTGAAATAACTTCTTTATTAACTTCAACTTTTCTTCATATTATAACACTGCCGCCTCCGCAGCAGATAGTCCATGTACATAACACGTGTTAAAAAGATATCACAAAATGGCGGTATGCATAAGATGGTGGTTCAACTGTTCAATCTTGTCATTCAACATAAAATTGTAGATATATTTCTCTCTTGAGTATCTGTACTCTTACTTTAAGTTATTTAAGCACTTTATTATCTTTCTGAGAGGTATATCGGAGGTCTAACTAATATTTCACTTGCTGAATTTGGTCGCAATTTGCAGTATGCAGTTAGCAGTAACTATTTGCAGATTGATTGACTATGATTTGGTATGGTTGTATGCAATTTGGATTGCAATATGGAATTTGAATTTGGATTGTGAACTTTGTAGTTTGCAATTGAATTTGTGGTTTGGTGGAACTATAAGTAAACATACATATAACCAGTTCAGTATACAGTTCTAATCACTATGTTAACAGTAGGAACATTATATAACTGTTTAAATACCTATTTTGGCCTCTTGCTTCCATAAAACAAAGCTCTTAATGGAGTGTGTGTCTGTTCAGCTCCTCTCTCTGGTGAATAATGATTCCAGCAGCTTCTGCTAGGGGAATTTCCCACACAAGCTGTGTGTGAGGCTGGCTGTAATTGGTCAAAACTCCTGGGCTGTGTGAGGCTAGCTAGGATTGGTCAAGACTCCTGCTTAGCAACAACAGTTTAACTCTATGCTTTCTGTTGTGTCTTCTGTGTCATTGAGCTTACCTTACATCCATATAATGAATCTTAAAGGCATATTATCATTTTCTGCTTCTGTGAACATAATATATAACTGTTAGATGACATACAAAAACATGAAGTCACAGTAAATAACTCTGTTTTTGTCTTTACCATATAAATATAGGAACTGTAATAAGGTTATTGGCAGGTCTAGCTGTATACAAATATAAGCTATATTAGTAACCTAGGACAGGTCTTAGCTGGCCAGCTACAAGCTGACACCGTAAAACATTATGGTTGAGGGCCTTCTGGTGAGCTGACCCTCTAAAACATTACATGCAAGGGCCTGCAGGTGAGCTGACCCTCTAAAAGATTGTAGGTGAGAACCTACTGGTGAGCTAACCCTCTAAAAGATTGTAGGTGAGGGACTGCTGGTGAGCTGACCCTCAAAAATATTATATGTGAGGGCCTGAAGGTGAGCTAACCTCTAAAAGATAGTAAGTGAGGGCCTGCTGGTGAGCTTACCCTCTAAAACATTATATGTGAAGGCCTGCAGGTGAGCTGACCCTCTAAAAGATTGTAGGTGAGGGCCTGCTGGTGAGCTGACCCTCTAAAACTTTATATGCGAGGGCCTGCAGGTGAGCTGACCCACTAAAAGATTGTAGGTGAGGGCCTGCTGGTGAGCTGACCCTTTAAAACATTTTATGCGAGGGCCTTCTGTGAGCTGACCCTCTAAAACAATATATGCGAGGGTCTGCAGGTAAGCTGACCCTTTACAACATTAGGAGCAAGGGCAGACTAATAAGCATGTTAATATAATGGAAGAAGAGGAGGAGGAGCACGAGAAAAGGAAGATTGAACCATATACCCTTTTTTTGTGGTGGAAGGGGTGCATGGGAATACAGTGTATTCAGTACATTATAAAAAACACATTTAAAGTGCCTTTATGTTCAACCGCTGTCCTCTGGAGGAGTAGAGAAGTCAGGGGCAATCCAGGCCTTGTTCATTTTTATAAGAGTCAACCTGTCAGCATTTTCAGTTGACAGGCGGATGCGCTTATCAGTTATTATGCCCCCAGCAGCACTAAATATCCGCTCTGACAAAATGCTGGCAGCAGGGCAGGCCAGCACCTCCAATGCGTAGAGCGCCAGTTCGTGCCACGTGTCCAGCTTGGACACCCAATAGTTGTAAGGCACAGAGGGATCACTGAGGATACTGACACAGTCTGCTATGTACTCCTTCACCACCTTCCAAAATTTTTCCCTCCTTGTGACACCAGGCCGCGCATCAGGGTGAGGGTGCTGGCGGGGTGTCATGAAACTGTCCCAGGCTTTGGAGAGTGTTGCCCTGCCTCTGTTGGAACTGCTGTGTGTTCCCCTTGTCTCCCTCCTCTGTTGCCCAAGGAACTACGTACTCTGCCGCCAGCGTTGTCAGCTGGAAATTGTTGGAGCAATTTTTCAACAAGTACCTTCTGGTATTGCACCATTTTGCTCATCCTCTCCACCACAGGAATGAGAGATGAGAAGTTCTCTTTGTAGCTGGGGTCGAGAAGGGTGAACAACAAGTGTTGTCCAAAGTGCGTAAAACGCGTGGGTCATGAGAAAGGCGGCCTAACATGAAGTCAGCCATGTGTGCCAGAGTCCCAACAGGCAAGACTTTGCTGTCATCATCAGGAGGATGACTCTCAATCTCCTCATTGTCTTCCTCCTATTCTGCCCATGCACGCTGAACAGATGGAATTAAACTGGACGTGGACGGGCATCATGGGCAGCACGTAACACAGGGGAAGAAGAGGCAGTGGTGTGACCCGCAGACACAGATTGTGGACCCAAGCATTCGGCCCACCTATTACGGTGCTTTGATGCCATGTGGCGGATCATGCTGGTGGTGGTGAGGTTACTAGTGTTCACGTCCCTGCTCATTTTTGTATTGCACAGGTTGCAAATTACAATTATTTTGTCGTCCGCACTTTCCTCAAAAAAGCGCCAGACTGCGTAACACCTACCCCTTGGCAAGGGAGATTTCCGCAAGGGTGTGCTCCGGGGAACAGTTGTGAGCCTGTTTGGCCCACCTTCTCCCTTTTGCCACCTTACTGCCTCTTCTAGCCTGTTGGGGTGCTGCGGATCCCTCCCCCTCTGTACTGCTGTCCTCACTCGGCTTGCCACCTTCCGAGGTTGGGTCAGTGACTTCATCGCAAAATCCACCTTGCTTCCCTCTGCAGGAGCAGACGATGCCGATCCCCTCCTCTAGGGAGGGGTCGGGCATGTTCCACTCCCGCAAAGGAAAGACAACGTGGACGGGCATCATGGGCAGTGCGGATGTGCTCAATCAAGCGGGGACAACCTTTACCTGAACGCACAGAACCGACATGCTCGCGGATTCGCTCAAATAAGGGGCGGATCATTTTGCCAATGTAAAATCTTTTACAAGGGCAAAAAACGACATATACGACATATGGTGTGCGACAATTGATAAAGTTGCGTACTACATGTTTTACTCCTCCTATATGCAGCCATTTGCTGCAAAAATTTAGTGCACAAAAAGAACAATGCCCACACCTGTAGTTCCCTCTGGATTTCTTGAGCCAGGTCTCTTCCTGGGGTGTACTAAATACGCTTTTAACCAACTTATCCTTGAGGGTTGGGCATTTTCTAAATGTGACCAAAGGTCGCTGACTAGAAAAGTTGTTCAAAGAAGGGTCCCCTTTTAATAGGTCCCAGTTCTGCTGAGACATTCCTCGCTGGGTAACCCCGATCCAAAAGTCGGTCTCTGAGTTCACTGGCCTGCCTAAAGAACCCGGCGTCTGTATCGTTGATCCTCCGCAGACGGACAAATTGTCCGTACGGGACGGCCCCTTTAACCGACGGCGGGTGGAAACTGGCCTGGTGGAGGAGTGAGTTAGTCGCGGTGGGCTTTCGAAAGCCCATGGTGTGTACTACACCATCTTTGACTACAATGCGCACATCCAGAAAGTCAAGCGACTCACCCTCAAAATTGACGGTGAATCGCATGTTAATCTGGTTGCGCGTATTGAGATGAGTCAACAAATGCATGACATGACGCTTCACTCCCCGACCAGACCAGAAAAATATCATCCACATATCGCGGGAGCAAGTGTATGGACCACAGGAAGGGGTTACCCACTGAGAATATATACGTCTCTTCGAATACCGCCAGTTACAGGTTCGCAAACGTGCACGAGACAGGTGTGCCCATTGTTTTTCTTGTGCTCTGGCAGCAGGCACAGTTTCAACGCGCCCGTTGACACGTTCCGGCCAACCAATCACTGTAATGCCAGTAACCAACATGGCTACGGCATTACAGTGAAGGGCAGCACTTATCTGCACGTTTATTGGCTGCGTAGCAGCCAACAAACTTGTGGGGAGGAGACTCGAAATGGTGTTCGGCCGAGCATGCTCGATCAACACTATTAATGAGGTTTAGTGGTATTCTACAAACCTAAACATTCTCTCTTTTCTATGTCCAAGAAAGATCCCGGCCTGTCTGACTATAGACTAACATGACATAGTGTTAAATATATACCGCAAAAAACACCAAGAATTGCATCACCTCGCAATATATTCAAATTATCAAAAAAACTTAGGCGGTATTCATTATCTGTTTTACAACATTTTGTGTAGTATTAAGGTTGTAGGTTATGTTGCAAAGGTGTGTTGTGACAAAATCTGTGCCTGTACCACTCTCACTCCCTTTTTCCTAAGTGGCAGAAAAAGAATGCGTGGCGTGAAAGAGTGCGGGCCGGCTGGCTGGTCTCATTCGTCATTTTCCACACCAGTTTATAGCGTGGAAAATCACCTTAAATTACACCAGCAAGGGAGCTGTTTAAAGCATGTTGCACGGCCGGTGGCAACAAGAGCCGAAGTGATGTAGAGGTCTGCTCCGGATGGTAGCGCAGAGAGATTAAGACCAGCGTTTAAATCGCCGGTCTTAATAAATGTCCCCTATAATCTTTATTATAAGTGTGAGCTAGCCAAAATAGGCCAATTTCCTATCTTGTCCCAGATAGTAAAATATAACTTTTAATAGATCATAGATTAAAAAGTAAAGAGGTAAGTCCCAATACAAATTACTGTGAGCACAAAATAGTGAGGTTAAAACTGACTGATAACCATTGATAGCGCAAATGTATTGTATCGCTTGCAATTGGTAGGCAGGAGTGCACTTCCCTATGCTGGCTCGCTGACTATAGCAGAATGTGTGTGTCACATATCTACCATTTGATCCCCTCCGTGCCTAGTGGTTGGTTCAGCTGTCAATGATAAGGCAGTAGCCTTTAAAAGATTGTGTTTGGCGTCCTCACTCATCTCTGCCCGTTACCCATGATGAAGCCAGATTAGCTGGCGAAACATGTTGGGGGGCATTAGTTAGGTTTTTAGTTCTGGTCACTAGTGTTGAGCGAGCATGCTCGGTCGAATACCATGTTTTGCAGCTGTTAAGCAGCCAATAAACGTGCAGGTAAGTACTGCCATCATTGTAATGCCAGTAGCCATGTTGGCTACTGGCATTACAGTGATTGGCTGGCCGGAACGCGTCATCGGGTGCTATATAGCAGCCGATGACGCGTGTTCGGCTCATTCTAAGTCAGGGAGAGCTGAGCATAGTAAGGGATAGAGAGTGTAGGGAGTATAATTGAATTTAATTTTTCTACAAAAATGTTTCATAGACCCAAAAGTCCTTGTGTGTGACAGCAGCAATATATCGCAGACTGAGATGTATTAGTGAGGAGGGAGAAGGGCTGTAGTAGGCGGGGAGAGCGGCGGGCAGTGCAGGCACTGTACTCTGGCCCCACCGCTCAGTATGTACTGTATTATACATAGTGTTAATCATCATATCTAAACTGAATAATGATGCGCTCCCCCTGCTCCCCTTATGTGACTTCTGAAGGTAATTGGTTGCACCAGAGCTTTTTATGGGCTTCCTAACAAATGGGGTGAATGCATACGCACATGCCAATTTTCTGTTTTCAATTTCTAAACAATAGTTTTCTTTATATATTTTTCTCATTTCACTTCACCGACTTAGACTATTGTGTTCTGATCCATCACATAAAATTCAGATTAACAAAACATTGAACTTAAGGCTGTAATGTAACAAAATACAAAAAAAAGTCAAGGGGGGGGGGAATACTTTTGCAAGGCACTGTATATACTGTATATTTTAGCGCATCCTGTGTAATAGGCCGCTGCGGACAGTTAAATTATTCTCACCACATCTCCTGTGTAAATTGTGCGCATCCCTAAAATATGAGTGACATCCAGTGCACTTTTTCCGTAGACGGTGTCCGCTGCGGATACTTAAATTATCCGTGCCACATCTCCTGTTTAAAGTGTACGCATCCCTAAAATATCAGTGACATCCAGTGCACTTTTTCCGTAGACAGTGTCCCCTGCGGACAGTTAAATTATCCGCGCCACATCTCCTGTTTAAAGTGTGCGCATCCCTAAAATATCAGTGACATCCAGTGCACTTTTTTCATAGACGGTGTCCGCTGCGGACAGTTAAATTATCCGTGCCACATATTCTGTTTAAAGTGTGCACATCCCTAAAATACCAGTGACATCCAGTGCACTTTTTCCATAGACGTTGTCCGCTGCGGACAGTTAAATTATCCGTGCCACATCTCCTGTTTAAAGTGTGTGCATCCGTAAAATATCAGTGACATCCAGTACACTTTTTCCCTAGACACTGCGAACTGCGACATTACCTGTGGTACCTGTCCTGTATAAAGTTTCCTCATCTCAAATACCTTTGTAAATTTTTTTGCACATACACTCTTTCAAATCTTACGCTACTGTACGTGTGACATAGTTTCAAGCATATATCACATTTAAAATGAAGAAGGCGAGCAGTAAGGGACAGAGAAGTGGCCGTGATGCAGATGGTGCACACAGAGGCCGTAGCCCTGGGCACGGAGAAACTGTGCCTGCTGCCAGAGCACAAGAAAAACAGTCATCCACGATACCTAGCTTCATGTCCCAGTTTGCAGGGCGGCGCAGGACACCACACTTGAAGTCAGCCCAGTGCGAGCAGGTGGTCGGTTAGATTGCAGCAGATAATGTTTCCAGTCGGTTAAGCACCACCCTGTCTTCCACCAAGTCTAGTCTCAGGAGCCAGGAGTCTGGTCAACACAATTTTCACCCTGATCCTCCTTCCTCCCACCATTTACAGTGTGGCCAAACAAGTGATCCCACACTCGTATATTCCGAGGAGCTCTTTTCAGCGCCATTACTTGATTTGGCCCTCTCGCCAAGCACGTTTGAAGAGGGACATGAGATTTTGTGCTCTGATTCCCAATCTCTTGAACATCCACAGTCACAAGAACATGACAGTTGGGAACGGCAATTAGTGTTTAATGAGGTGGATGAAGATGAGACACAGTTGCCAGTGAGTCAACCGCAATTACTGTCTCAAGAGGTTGATAAAGAGGATGAGACACAGTTGTCAATCACTGAGGTTGTGGATAGGTCAACAAATCAGGAGGATGATCAGAGTGAGGAAGTGGAAGAGGAGGTGTTGGAGTGGACGATGAGGTCACTGACCCAACCTGGGAAGGTGGAAAACAGAGCGAGGACAGCAGTACAGAGGGTGAGGGATCTGCAGCAGCGCAACAGGCTGGAAGAGGCAGTGGGTTGGCAAAAGGGAGAAGGCGGGCCACACCACAGAGGCCCGCAACTGTTCCACGGAGCAACCCCTTGCAGAAATCTCCTTTGCCAAGGGGTAGATGTTCCACAGTATGGCGCTTTTTTGAGGAAAGTACGGACGATAAAAGAATAGTAGTTTGCAACCTGTGCCATACGAAAATGAGCTGGCGCGTGAACACTAGCAACCTCACCACCACCAGCATGATCCGCCACATGGCATACAAGCACCGTAATAAGTGGGACAAACGCCTGGGTCCACAATCTGTGTCTGTGGGTCACACCACAGCCTCCCCTGTGTTACGTGCTGGCTAATCCCCTGTCGAAGGAGCAGGCCCGGATGCATCCTGCCCTGCACCTGGACCTTCACAAGCACCATCAGCGACCATATCCACTTCCGTGTCCCAGCGCTGTGTCCAAATGTCCTTACCCCAGGCATTTGAACGCAAGCGCAAATACCCAGCCACCCACAGGCCATAGCACTAAATGCTCACCTTTCCAAATTTATGGACCTGGAAATGTTGCCACTTAGGCTTGTGGACACTGAGGCCTTCCGCAGCCTGATGTCGGTGGACATCCCTCGTTACGCAGTCCCCAGCCGCCACTATTTTTCGCGGTGTGCCGTGCCCATCTTACACCAACATGTGTCCCGTAACATTACATGTGCCCTGACCAATGCAGTTACTGGGAAGGTCCACTTAACCACGGACACATGGACAAGTGCATTCAGCCAGGGACGCTACATTTCCCTGACGGCACACTGGGTGAACGTTGTAGAAGCCGGCAGCGAGTCATACCCTGGGATGGCACAGGTGCTTCCGACACTAAGAATTGCGGGCCCTACAGTATGTCAATCAGGGTTTACGCCAGCACCTACGTTAGTGGCTGCAGCCCCTACTTCTCTTCCTCCGCCTCCTCCTACACTTCCACCTCCGAATCATCTGCGTATAGCACCAGTCACTCATCAGTTGGTAGCTGGAAACAGTGTAGCACTGCAATGGGGAAGAGGCAACAGGCCGTGCTGAAGCTGATATGCTTAGAGGACAAACAGCACACCGCCGCAGGGCTGTGGCAGGGGATAAGAGACCAGACTGAGCTGTGGCTCTCGCCACTCAACCTAGAACCAGGCATGGTTGTGTCTGATAATTGCCGTAACTTGGTGGTGGCTTTGGAGTTCGGCAAGCTCACACACATCACATGCCTAGCCCACATGTTCAACCTTGTGGTTCAGCGGTTTCTCAAAACCTACCCCAATTTGCCTGAGCTACTGGTGAAGGTGCGCTGCATGTGTGCACATTTCCGCAAGTCACCCACAGCTTGTCAGTCTGTCAACGCTGCAGCAGCGCTTGAAATTGCCAGCTCATCGGCTGTTGTGCGACATGAGCACGCGCTGGAACTCAACGTTCCACATGTTGGCCAGGCTTTGTGAGCAGCAGAGGGCAGTAGTGGAATATCAGCTGCAACATGGTCGTCGCCTTTCCAGTCAGCTTTCGCTATTCACAAGCAACGAATGGGCATGGATGTCTGACTTCTGTGAGGTTTTAAGAAACTTTGAGGAATCAACACAGATGGTGAGCGGCGAAAACGCTATTATCAGCGTAACCATTCCACTTCTGTGTCTACTCAAACGCTCGCTGCTCACAAATAAGGATGACGCTTTGCATGTGGAAGAGGTGGAAATGGGGGAAGACATTACACAGGGTGATAGCCAGACCTCCCTTTAGTTCGTATTCTCAGCGCGAATTGGATGATGAAGAGGAGGAGGAGGAGCAGGAGGCGGTTGTCTCCGCTACAGAGGGTAGTACCCATGGAAGTTTAATTCCATCTGCTGAGCATGGGTGGGCAGAGGAGAAGGAAGAGGATGAGGAAATTGAGAGTGATACTCCTGATGACGACAGCGAAGTCTTGCCTGTTGGTACTCTGGCACACCTTGCTGACTTCATGTTAGGCTGCCTTTCCCGCGACCCGCACATTATAGGCATTTTAGACACGGATTACTGGTTATTTACCTTTCTTGACCTCCGCTACAAAGAGAACTTCTCATCTCTCATTTCTCAGGTAGAGAGGACAAGCAAAATGGTGCAATACCAGAAGATCCTTGTCCGTAGTTCCTTGGCCAACCAAGGAGGGGAGACAAGGGGAACACACAGCAGTTCCAACAGAGGCAGGGCAACACTCTCCAAAGCCTGGGACAGTTTCATGACACCCCGCCAGCACCCTTACCCTGATGCGCGGCCTAGTGTCACAAGGAGGGAAAGATTTTGGAAGATGGTGAAGGAGAATGTAGCAGACCGTGTCAGTGTCCTCAATGATCCCTCAGTGCCTTGCAACTACTGGATGTCCAAGCTGGACACGTGGCACAAACTGGCGCTCTACGCCTTGGAGGTGCTGGCCTGCCCTGCCGCCAGCGTTTTGTCTGATTGGGTATTTAGTGCTGCTGGTGGCATTATAACAGATAAGTGTATCCGCCGGTCAACTGAAAATGCTGACAGGTTGACTCTTATAAAAATGAACAAGGCCTGGATTGACTATGACTTCTCGATTCCACCAAAGGAAAGCGGCTGAACATAAAGGCACTTTAAAGAGGACCTTTCACTTGTAAAAACAATGTGAACTAAGTATGCTGACATATAGAGCGGCGCCGCTCCGTTCTCCCGTTATGCCCTCCGGTACCTTTGCTCTGTAAGTTATAGTAGGCGGGTCTTCCCTTGTTCTGTGGGCGTCTCCTTCTCCTAGGCTGTAGCGCTGGCCAATCGCAGCGCACAGCTCACAGCCTGGGAGAAAAAAACCTCCCAGGCTGTGAGCTGTGAGCTGCGATTGCGGTCAAATAGTATAACACACAGTTCATCAGTTTACTCACGGTTAGCAGATAGCCTCCCTGGGCTGGCAGCACAGTGTTGAGGTGGACAGCACGAAATCCTCCGGGGCACGCTCTGTGGTAGGAAGCATCAGCCAAGATGGTGGTTGAGGTGCCCTTGATGTTAGGGGTGCTTAGGGTACTTGTTGCGGCTGAGTCCCTTGATGGTTTTTGTCGTGACGCCAGTACCATTAATGGTGGTACCACCATAGGTAGCAATAATGAGGTAGACAGTGGTAAGATGCAACTCACAACTTTTACTTTGGATGTCTTTCAGTTGCAGTAGTACAATTATGCAGTTTTTAGATGATACAGAGGTAATTCTGCAAATCCACTGTTGTAGGCTTATCAGGTTTTGTGGTTTTGGAGCAGTGGGTTACTTCAATATCAGTGGAACCTTGGTGAGGTTGCCGGAGGCTATGGTATCCTTCACCTAAAATATTCCAAAGGTCCTTTCTGCCTGGGTTACGGCTTTTATCCTTTGGCTGAATTTGAATCTGTCCTTTTCTTTTGTCCTTCTCTGGACTAGAACTTTTCTTTAGAGCTGATGTGCTGGATCTGCACCTTTTCACTCTCTCAGTGTCAATTTACACACTGATCTTCACACTGACCTGTCTGATCTGTCTCCCTAGGCCTGACCTGAGTATATATAGGACCTGATCTTTATCCCCATCTAGTGGTGGGATGTATAAATTGCACCTAATAGGCCTGTTAACAGGGATTTTGCAGTTGCACAAATGCAAAGTTATACCATACTGTACAATGCAATTGTTAAGATAAAAAAGTACTTTTAAGCAGTGCCCACACACACGTAGTGGGACGCTGCATATGTAGATATTCTAATATAGGCAGCGAGCCAGCATAGGGAAGTGCACTCCCGGCTGCCAATTTCAAGCGATACAATACCTTTGCGTTATCAATGGTTATCAGTCAGTTTTAACCTCACTATTTTGTGCTCACTTAGTATTTTGTATTGAGACTTACCTCTTTATTTTTTATGATCTATTAAAAGTTATATTTTACTATCTGGGACAAAATAGGAAATTGGCCTATTTTGGCTAGCTGACACTTAAATTGCAAATTCCTTTCCCAAATACGGGTCCTCACCAGTTCTGTAATCTTTATTGTAACAAATCCAGATTAAAAATATTCCTTCGATTCAGGATTGTCACGATACCAAAATTTTTATGCGATACTCGATACTATTCGATACCACGCGAAAAAAATAAAACACCAAAAAAGCCACGTGCATTCCGCATTTTATGGAACGTCCGGCCCATAATCAAACAGTCTGATCCTTTTTGGGGGGACAAGGTGACAAAAAAAATGGCGAATCGTGCGGTTTTTATTTTTTATTTGTTAGGGCGTTCACCCCATAGGAGATCTATTTTTATATTTTAATAGTTTGCACTTTTTCGGGCGTGGCGATATGTAATATGTTTATTTATTTATTGTTTAGAGGGTGATTTATATTTAATATTTTGGTGGGTTTTTTTTAACCTTTTTTTTTTTTTTACTTTTTATTTAATAACTATTAGCCCCCTTAGGGGCTAGAACCTGTGATCTTTTCATCCCTTGTATTCACCCTGATAGAGCTCTATTAGGGTGAATAGGACTTCACACTCTCCCTGCTGCCCTGTGCATAGTGCACACAGCAGCAGGGAGCTTACCATGGCAGCCAGGGCATCAGTAGCGTCCTGGCTGCCATGGTAACAGATCGGAGCCCCGCGATTTCACTGCTGGGGCTCCGATCAGAAGCTACCACTGCCACCAATGAATGAATATGAGGGGACCCTGTGGTCAGTGGCACCAATGATTACAATACTGTTTTTTTTGGGGGGGGCACACTGCGCCACCAATGACTTTAATACTGGGGGGAGGGTTGGGCGCACTGCGCCACCAATGAAGATAAGTAACCTTTTAATACAAATACAGGAGGCGGGTGCTGGCTGCAGAATCACATACCCGGCACCCAGGCTATATGACAGGGCACTACGATCTCCCTTCTTATTGGCAACAGCGGCGGCACAGTGGGGAGGAAAGAATCTCTTCTTCTCCCCTGTGCTGCTGAGGAGAACATGGAGCTTTCTGAGAGCAGCGCGCACCATGTTCTCTGATACTAGGCTGCGCAGCCTAGTATCAGTTAATGTCAAATCCCGGTATTGAATCGATACCAGTACAAAAGTATCGATAATTCGATACCTGGTGCAACCCTACTTGAACTTTGCATTTTTTTTGCACTTTGAATCATATTCCCCCTTTTAGGGTTATGTTTACTGGTTCTTATGCTGATGCTTTGTCCTTATCAATTATATGCCACATTTTAGTTCCTGGTTCTGTGTGGGTATGGAGGTAACTTCTATTTTTATCATGGACAGCAAGGAGGCTGTCTTACATTTAGAAGCAGCGGTGGATCTGCCAAAGTTACGTAGTTGCCGGCGCCTCTACATAACTTTGGCGGACCCACCTCCAGTGCAGGGGCTTACGCTAGTCTTAATAAATGTGCCCCTATGTTTTTTGATAATTTGAATATATGGTGTGGTGTCGCTATTCTTGATTTTTTTTTGTAAACTTAACACGGCCTGCTTGTTGTTATCAGAGGTCCACTTATGGGAATGCATAAATAACTCTTTATGTTAGGGGACTTTGAAGAGAATCTTTCACCAACAAATTCACTGATAAACCAGGCAGGATGTCTTGTAGGGCTAGTTCTGCTGAATGTAATGACACATTTCACTTAGTGGTTTGTTGCTTTATTCTGGAGAAAAAGGACTTATGCAATGACCATATGCAAATGAGAAGTTATGTGCACCGAGGGTGGGCCCAAGCCACTCTGTCCATTCTTGCTCCGCCTGCTTCCTCTGCTAGACCCTCCTTCTCCTTTTTTGGGGGAGTATGCAGGAACCTGATGGTCCAGCCAAAATCATCAGGTTTGGCCAACATTAATTTAATGATCTGAATACACCGGGCTGAAGAATAGCTATCAAGATTAGATTGTATGATTTTGTTTTGCTTTCAGAATATTAGCTTTAGTGCATTATATTGCAATTAACTGTTGGAGTATTTTCTATGAATGACCTGATTCCTAAAATACAAATATGGTACCTAAAAAAAAAAAAAATATGTATCTTGACATAATAGCATATTGTCTATTGCTCCATAGATATGAAGGCTTCTTTGACTCGGGAGAAAACGCTCCCTGTTTATTGTCCTTTTTATTCATTTTCAATTTTTTTGCCTCTTTTTATAGATATAATGGACCCAATCTTGTGTTGAAATATATCAAAGAAAAAGGTCGCCTGGTGAACATAGCGGTGGATGAGAGGAGCTCTCCCTATTATCCGCTCCGGGATCGCCAGGGCAATGCCATTGGGGTCACCGCCTGTGATATAGATGGCGATGGACGAGAAGAGATTTATTTCCTGAACACGAACAATGCTTTCTCAGGTAAGAGGAATTCTACTGAAGCTTGGTCCTGACATAGAGCTGTTTTATGAAGCATCTTGTGCCCCATGCTGAGCTTGGTATTAGATAAAATAGAAATGAGCTTGTGCCTGAGGGATGGCAGAGCTGTTAAGTGTGCCGGTGAATTTTCTTCTATAGTTTTTTAAGTTATGGAACAAGGAACATTGCTTTTCTTCAGGTCTCCAGACATCAAATCCAACATAATGTGAGTGGTTGATTGGTTGCATGGGTGTTTCGGTCATTCGTCATCGGATTACCACCCGTTTATTGGTGGGACCAGAACTGAGTTAGAACTTGAAGCTCCTGCATCTTGATGCAAAATTTGAAACATTACATAAACTGGCTATAGCAGTACTGTGGAGAAAGAGAGAGAGTTTGAGGGTTACAGGGATCCAATGGAGCAGGTGTCCATGGGACCCGGAGTAACTGGAGGCGCCAGGGGATAGAGGGGAGGATAAGGATGGGGGGGCAGAGGAAAGGCTTCTGCGCAGGGTCAGCCCTGCAGAAGTGTCTGCAGGTGAATGAAGATCAGTAACAAAGGGGGGGGGGGGGATTGGGTGTGGAGACACTCCCAATCTCCCTCCAAGCAGACCCTGAAAAAGTGCCAATCAATAGGGTGGGAAGGACGCTGGGACAAATGGATTAAAAGAAGAAAAAAAGAGGAGAAAAAAAGGGGGCGGTGGGGGGGGGGGTTTGGGCTTGGAAACAAATAAGATATTGTGTGGATAATATAAGGCAATAAAAAACAAAGGTGCGGATTAAAATCAATGGGTATAGAAAACTATGGAATAAAATAAAATAAAAAATATATATATAGATATATAGTATTACTTTAAAAATGGTGTAGCTTTAAAAATCGCCACAGTGGTGAATAAATGCACAAATGAATACACTTCGGTGTAAGTATGCACATTAAGATGTTACTCACTTCACGGGGGGGGGGGGGGGTGTTTACTCGGATAAGCATAATACACCGGTAAACCAATACCCCCCCAGCCAGGTTCGCCTCAAGATGGTGAAAGATGAAGGCAGCCACAGTCAGGAAGCTTCTGTTAAAATTTCTTTTATTTAGTGTATAAAAACTGGCTCAACGCGTTTCGGGACGATGTCCCTTCATCAGGAGTAGTATCTGTGGCGATTTTTAAAGCTACACTATTTTTAAAGTGATACTATATATCTATATATATTTTTTTATTTTATTTTATTCCATCGTTTTCTATACCCATTGATTTTAATCCACACCTTTGTTTTTTATTGCCTTATATTATCCACACAATATCTCGCAATTATTTGTTTGCAAGCCCAACCCCCCCCCACCGTCCCCTTTTTTTCTTTTTTCTCCTTTTAATCCATTTGTCCCAGCGTCCTTCCCACCCCATTGATTGGCGCTTTTCCAGGGTCTGCTTGGAGGGAGATTGGGAGTGTCTCCACACCCAATCCCCCCCCCCCCTTTGTTACTGATCTATAGCAGTATTGGTCATTTTTAGAACCTTATAAATGAAGACAATGGTGATGGTGGCATTGCTGCAACACAGGGGGACTGTAAAGAGGATGGGAGTAGAAGTGGACACAGTGTAGTTGATAGTTATGGTGTTCACAGTGGCTTGGTTTCTCACCAACAAACCATCCTCTCTCCTAGGGCTGGTGCAGTGGGTCACACTTGGGATAATGGAACTAGTTGTTCCCCAGGGTGCACCTTGTATAGAGTCTCCTAGCTGCTGAAAGGTGGGCTGCGTTTGGTGTTATTGTGTAAGCTCAGGAGACTGAAATGAAGTTGAAAAAGGAACTCATGGTTTCTTTACTTGCCAGCCACGTCGACACAAGATGGAGGTACACAGTCTTACAAAGCAGTTTGCCGACAATGGTCTGGCTGAGCTGGAGCAAGGTCCTAAGTCCCAAAGCCCTCTCAATGTAGTTCCTCAAATAGACATTTCTCTACTCTCCAGTTTCCAGCTAAGGGGTCCATAAATAACTTCAATTTTCTGCAGCTCCTAGCAGCGAGGTGTAGAACTCAAAATCACAAGCAGCATGACAGAAACTTTTTTCAGCCACAGCAATACATGCCCAAGACACATTGTAGCTGTTCTTGATAAGTAAAAGCAAATGGTGCAAAGAACAGTGCAAACAATAGATTAGAACATAACATTAACAGTTATCCACTAGTAGATTCTTGGTGTCAATAAACTATAGATAAACTATAGATAAATTCCCTTTATGCCAAATTTTTTTTACAAGCTATCCACATAATGTTCTGAATAGATAAAACATTCCTCAGGTGGCCCAAGAACCCCAGTAGAAATCTGGTTTGAAGACCATGGTACGATAACAAGAGCATACAGAAGAAGGGAAAGGCATGTTTTTTTTTTTTTACATATAATCAACTATGTCCATAAGACACACCCCTGCTTAACAAATACTGCCCACTAGGAACATCCTGTCAATGAAAACAGAAAAACACCAGGTTCTTAGCATCAATTATCTGGGATTAAAGCTCCAAATCTAATCTAATCTAAAGTTTTCATTTCTATAGAGAACATCGCTAAATGTTTGCTTTTTGTTGCAAAGTGTTATAATTTGACAGATTTGTCAGCTGGTGTGAGCTGCGCTATTTTGACAAGTGTATATTTTTAGTTAACATTTTTATGCTTGACTTCTTTATAAACATTTGCCGATGCTCAGTCAACATTCAGACGTTATAAATTTGTCTCTGATAATTTTAATGTGTTTCTAAGTCAGCAAGCTGCCGAAACTGGCAACTGCTGCACTTCACTGATTCTTCCTATTTCTTTTTTTTTTTACTTTTTTGTGTATTTGACCTGATTATTTGGAATTGTGTTTATAAATGTCCTACTGCTGCTTACAAACCATCACATCAGAAGTCTGAGTTCACATTTATTAAGAAGTTTATGCCACTTTTTGAGTAAGCAGAATCAAAAAGGTTGCAAACAGTGACATGAGAAGAGGTTTGCGAAAAATCTGTTATTTTTTTCATTTGCCAAATTTGAAAACTGACAACCAAAAGTATAGTAGGCATAGTCTGAAAGAGGACATAGTTTTTACATTTATTAAGATACTTATTTATACATTTATCTTATTAAGTTATTTATAAGTTATTTAAGCTATAGGTTTGTATCAACACCCTATAAAATAATAATTTATTAAGTCCAGTGTTATTTTATAATGCATTTCTTTTACCTTTATTCTTTCTATCTTCTGTTATGGGCTATGTCCATGCAGCTCTTTTTTTTATTTCCTGTGATGTGATGTCCATGGGCGGGGCAGTGTTAGGGGAGTGTCTAAGTAACTAACTGGGTGAGAGGAGCTATAAACTAGTTGGGCATTGTTAAGGACGGCGCTGGAGCTGTGACAAAGGAAAAAGAAGTGCATCATGGGTTTGGATACAGGAACAGAAAGTGATACATAAAAGAAGGAAACAGCCAGAGTGATTGGTTTACTTGGTAAAAACAGGTCAGGAGAGTCCTAATTGAAAAAAAGCATGGAGAAGATGTACATGAGGTAAGCAACCACATGAGTGTACATTTTAAAAGGCATAGTTATTCTGGAAAACCCATTTAAAGTCGTTATGGATTTTATTTTCTAACCTTTAAGACTCAAAATGTCCTAAATGATGTAGTCCTACTATGCCAGTCTTAGTAAATGTGGGCCAAAGTGACGCTTAACTTTTATTTAGAGGTTTTTCAGTAGTTAATTCTCTTGTAGTACCTGGACATGTAGTGACCAAATCTACAGTATACAATTTTGTAGTATACATGCCTCAGATTCCAAGTTATGAAAATATCTTCACAGAAGGGTTTCGGGTTCTTTACTGATTTCTGTAGCCTCACTGACATCATCATTTTTCCTACTAATAGCACTAATCCCCTATCCACAAAATAGGTGGGTGATCATGAAGGTCCAAGTGTATGGTGTGCATGTGTGACCACCAATGCATTCTCTTCTATGGGACTGCCAAAGAAAGTGCAAGTTTGGTACTCAGCAGTTCTATGGAAGTGAATGGAGTGGTGGTCATGCATGCACACTCCATTCTCATAAGGAACTCCTGAAACTGTAATTTCGTGATTGCTGGAGGTCCCATTGGCCCGAGTGGTTATCTGCTATCCTGTAGGTAAAACCCATTTGAAAGGTATTAGTGTTTTTAAAGTGGGGACATAATCTAGAAGCCATGCCTTTGCTAATACAAAAAAATATTATTCTGGCTTTAGATGCAGAAGAATGGCATTGAGTACTAACATTTTGATTATTAATTCTAATGGGTTCACACATGGTGGTCTTGTGCCTTGCACCTACCATAATTATTATGAAGTGAGATCGCACATTTTGCCATGATTTTGTGTTGATGAAAATATGATTTACCTGTAATATCCAAGTGGACAAAATTTTGTGTTTGGTTTTGCCAAGCAATAATTGGAAGAATTTTATTACATGTTTCATGTGTGAACCCACCAAAATAGCTGTTGTCATCCAGACAACCACTTTTTATGTGTATAGCATATAGTAAAGTTGTAATTAGTATTTCCACTTTAATTCCTTGTAATGTAAATGGTTAAAGATATTCGATACCTAGCCACATTCCTGCAGTATGAAGTGACTGTACATGTGTACTAACCTTTAGGTAGGGGTAGGAGAGGCTAGGAGACAAGAAAACACTTAGCTATCATCAAGGTTTGATGTGTCTTGCTAGCACCTCCTCCATTTGTTTCATATGGGTGTCGGACAAGTGCCATTTGTTTGGATGACTTTTGGTAACTGGTACTTTACTTTATCTTTGTATACCTTTGTATTATAGTTAAGTATACTCTTTATGCACCTAAGTTGTGTTATTTCTATTTTTCCTAAACCTCAGATCCTACGATAATACTTAATAAAATCAGCCCAGTGATCAGATGATTGCAAAAGGTTCTGCTTCTGAGCCTCCCCACCCCACCCCAATCAGCTGATTTTCTTCCATTGAAGAACACTACAGTGAGCCTACCTCTAGCAATCATGCAGCCAATGAATACAGCATTTAGAGAGGCACTTCCATAAAAACAGGGTATTTTTTAAACATTATTCAAGGATTTTTTTTGGCTGTTTTTCTTTTTGAATTTGAGTAGTACTTTGTCATAAAAAATTTAATGTTATTCTCATGTAGCAGTCAGCACAACAGTAAGACCTCATATACAGATAGATATTCCATTGTCAGTTTACTACTGCTGTGAGGGGAGGACTGCAATCTGCAAGGTAATCCTCATGATAATAATAGGTGTAGAATTGGGATATCAGTAGGGCACCTCTATAGTTCTCTCGATAGGACTATATTAAGATGCTCACAGGAGAGCATTGCATTGATCAGTGTAAAACGTGACGCTCTAATGGAGTCACTTTTTGGCCACCGTGATGGTCTGACTGAGAAAGTTAAAGGGTAACTGTCGTGTTTTCATCAAAAATCCATTTTAGCATATATTACTGCTGCAGCAGCATTATGCATAAAGCAATCTTTAGTTTCTTCACATACCCCTGTTTTCCTTGAGTTTTTCCCTTAGTTACGGCTGTTTAAGCATTTACAATATGAGGACCTTCTCAAGATGGCTCCTCTGCCAGTTCTCTGAGGCCAAAACTGCTTTCCCTCACTTCCCATACACACTCCGATACACATTCCCATACACACTCCCTGCCAGCCAATCAGATTGGATTACTGAGAGACATGCCTCTTCACTCTGAAGCCTAATGCATGCATGCAGTGTGAAGGACCGCCCCTCCGTCTTCTGTTTACATTAAGTTGGGAGACAGACAAGCCCTAGTAACGTTTTTTTAAGGGAGCAGTGGAAAGGGACAGAGGACATTAATGAAAGCTGTTATTATAAGGTAATTACAGATCTTTTGATAATCATTAACAGACTAACTCAGGTATACATGTCTAGCTCTAATAAACTAGCAAATAAAATTTAAAAGTTATGTAGACCATTGGAGGCAATTTGTTGTTGTTGCAGTGTACTAATTTTGCATTAAAAATTACTTTTTCAATTGGTCTTACTCTTTATTAAAAATGTTGATTCCCTGTCTTTGTGCAGCCTTGAGTTTCTCTAGTAGCAGGATATCTCTGACCTTATTAACACACACTAAAGCTCAATTCTTATCTTACTGATAAGAATGTGACTTAAGGCTGTATTACACCAGTCGTTTGCCAGACAGATAATTGCTGACAAGTGTTGGTAGGAATTCTCATTAGCGATGATCTGGCAGTGTAATACTGCCGCCTATCATCAATTGTGATTACTGCCGGCAATCACAATCTTTCAGCAGGTTTAAAACTCATTGTTTCCTGGCAGCATATCTTGCTGTCTAATCACAATCTGCTGCCGGCAAACAGATTCTGTATGGGGACAAGCGATGGCATTAGGGATCGCTCCTCATCATACTGTGGAGGAGATTTCCGCATGCAATAGAAGCAGTCTCCTACACTGACAAGCAGGAGATTGTCGGAAAGGAAAGTTTCCTTCCCGACAGTCGTCTGCAAAATCTGCAGGTCTAACACAGCCTTTAAATAAGTATTTATGACCTTTTAATCATTTAGAAATGAGGTTTATTAGATAACCGGCACAAAGTGAACGTAAAAAGTACGATTCACACATACATGCAGAGTTAACCCTTTGTGACAGAACGGCTCCATATTTTTAATAAACACCAATTGAAAAAAAAAAATTTGGCCCAAAATGAGTAAAATGCAATCACAAAAAAAAAATATTGCCCCCTCTGAAGGTGTCCATAGCCTTTAAAAGAGCCAGGACAGGAAGTAGAACACATAGAGTGACTTCAAAAATTATATCCAGAAAACCATCAATTTATTTCTGGAATTTTCACATATAGGCTGTTAATATGTGATTAAAAAAAGGTGTCCTTTTTAAGGTTCACTATCCCTTTAAACATCATCATATTCTCTATGTCACAGGCCATTATGTTTTTGATTTATAAATCTTATTCGCTTAATATTCCGTAGAATTGCGCCACCCACTCTGACTCATTCCTTTCAGTACAATATGCTGAGGGTTCAGACTTCCCACTTACCTGAGCTGAATGAATGAATGTATGCAGTAAGTGGCGTTTATTTCACATTAATGAATGCAGCCCACACACTTGCTTTAGTTAATGAAGTGGGAAGCTGGGGGATGGCGACTTCTGTTGCAGACTCGAGTTGATATTTAGCAAGAAAGCTGTTACAATTATAACTTTAGAGAGTAAGATTATTACTGAGACGCAAGACAGAGGTTTGGATTCTATCCAATACATTAGTTTTGAAAACAAAGGGGCGATGCTTCTCAAGGCTAGGATCTATGGGTAGGTGCTTGATTATTATATTATTTTTACTACTATTGGGGGGAGGGTTGGGCAAGGTCTAATGTTGGCTTGCTGAAGGTATTCTTTAGCCCCTTCAGGACCCAGACATCTTTCACCTTAAGGACCAAGCCAAATTTTGGAAATCTGATATGTCTCGTGACACATTGTACTTCATGTTAGTGGTAAACTTGAGTCAAAATATTTGACCTTTATTTTTTTTAAAACAAAATCTAAATTTTAGAAATCTAAAATTTGAAAAATGTGCTATTTTCTAAATTAGAATTTCTCTGCTTTTAAGACATATAGTGATACCTCATTAAATAGTTATTAGTTACCATAATTTAGTATTAGTTATTAGTTACCATCATTTTGTAAATGTAATTTTATTTTCTTAGGATGTTTAGAATTGAAGCAATTTTTTAATGTTTCAAGAAAATTTCCAAAAATGATTTTATAAATTTTGTTAACCCTGCAGGTGTTTGACAGGAATTAAAGCAAATTGGAGCTGAAACACACCCCTTTTCTTCATTAACCATTTCAACATAAGCTTCTTCTATGACATATTCAATCACAATTACTAACCTGATCCACAACCTTAGGGTCCATTCACACGTCCGCAATTTCGTTCCGCATTTTGCAGAACGGAATTGCAGACCAGTTAATTTCTATGGGGCAGCACGATGTGCTGCCCGGATCCGGAATTGCGGATCCGCACTTCCGGGTCCGCAATTCCGATCCTGAAAAAAATAGAACATGTCCTATTCTTGTCCGCAATTGCGGACAAGAAAAGGCATTTTCTATAAGAATGCCGGCGATGTGCGGTCCGCAAAATGCGGAACGCACATCGCCGATGTCCGTGTTTTGCGGATCCGTGGATCTGCAAAACACACACGGACGTGGTGTGAATGGACCCTAACTTTAAGGGCTCATGCACACGACCGTTGTTGTTTTGCTGTCCGTTTTCCACTGATCCATTGTTCTAAGTTTTTTTTTCTCTGATTTAAGTCCTCTTCCATTCCGTTATTCCACAAAACATATTCGTATGGTTTCTGTATACGATCTGTTTTTTGCGAATCGGAAAAGGAAACAGTAATTTATTAATCACCAAACACATGAGCAATATGGGCTGGGCATAGCATTTCTACAGAATGGATCCGCAAAATACTGATGAAATACAGATGACATAGGGATGTGTTCCGTGTGCGTGCTGTATTTTTTGCGGACTCATTGACTTGAATGGGGCCTCGGACCGTGATTTCTGGACAATAATAGGACATGCACTACTTTTTTGCGTAACAGAAATACGGAAACGGAATGCACATGGAGTCCTTTCCGTTGTTTTTGCAGACCAATTGAAGTTTGAAGTGAATGGTTCCGCACACGGTCCGGAAAAAAAACTGAACGGAAGCGGAAAGAAAATACTTTCGTGTGCATGAGCCTTAAACGCATCTACACATATAATCAACTTCCTTATATTTGTACCGAACTTTGCTAGTTTTTTCAGTAAAGTCTGGGTTCGGGTTCGGTGTTCAGTTTATTATTTTCCGTTTTAACATGGTTATATCGTAAAATAATAGCATTCTTGAGACAGAATGCAAAAGAATATGGTAATTTAAGGGTTAAAAAAAACAACTCACCTCACTCACTTAATCGAGATGCAGCAGCTTCTTCTATCTTCATTCAGCAGGACCTGCCAGAGGACCTGCGATGTGCGCGTGGACATCACCGCGCTCTCCCACGTGGTGACGTCATCAGGCATATCACAGATCCTTTGGCAAGTCCTGTTCAATGAAGATAGAAGAAGCTGCTGCACCCCGATCAAGTGGATGAGGTGAGTTGTTTTTTAACCCCAAAATGGCCATGTTCTTTTACATTCTGTCTTAAGAATGCTATTATTTTCCGATATATCCATGTTATAATGGAGAATAATAAAGTGAAATTCGGGTCCCCATTGATTGACGTTCGGGGTCAAGTTTGGGTCCCGAACCCGAACTTTGACCTGAAATTCGGCCAAACCCAGCGAACTCAAACTTCAACGGGTTCGTTCCTCCCTAGTTATAGTATAACCAATGGTATTAGAAGAAGTATGAGCATTGATTGATGGCTTAATTGAAGTAAATGATACAAAGTAACGCTTTCCTGTTGTTTTAGTAAGCAAAACAATACAGTAACTTTTTTTGGCAGATTTTCCATTTTAATCCATGTTTTCCTTTAACACAGCAAGGGTTGAAAGCAAAATAAACCACAATTATAATTATTGTCATTCTGCAGTACACAGAAGCAACCAATTTGCAGAGATGGCCTTGCGGTTGGCCTGGCGGTCATTTTGCGTCAAACTTTGCGTGTTTGCGATTCGCCGAACATGTGAACATATGGCGATGTCCGCTGGCGCCATATTCTTTTGCATTGCGCCAAACATTGAACCATGACACATGCATCAGGTGGGACAGAACAGCCAATTGAGACATTTCAGCACATGGACACACCCCCACCCTATTACAGAACCCGATCTGGCCGCCATTTTACATTCTGTGTTTTGCCAGTGTAGGGAGAGGTTGCTTTGTGGAGCTGGGATAGGCTGTTAGGGACACCAAACACTAGCTAATAGGGCCACAAAAGTCCTTTTAAGGACTGGTATAGGTGTGCTATCGATAGGTGTGATATACTGAGGGGTGTGATATACTTATAATATACTTTCTAACATAGAAAGTATATTATAGGGCATTTGTATTGTGCAGCAGTTGTGTGTGGTTCTGCTGCGATACCGCAGCTATACAGAGGGACAAATGCTATTGGAACAACTAATTGGAGCAGGTGTGATATACCTGTTGCCCCCCAAAAAATGATTGAGGGGTGTGATATACCTATAATATACTTTCTAACATAGAAAGTATATAGTGCATTTGTATTGTGCAGCAGTTGTGTGCGGTTCTGCTGCGATACCGCAACTATATGGAGGGACAAACGCTATTGGAACAACTATTTCCAATGGGTGTGATATACCTGTTGCCCCCAAAAACTGATTGAAGGGTGTGATATACCTATAATATACTTTCTAACATAGAAAGTATATAGTGCATTTGTATTGTGCAGCAGTTGTGTGCGGTTCTGCTGCGATACCGCAGCTATATAGAGGGACAATTGCTATTGGAAAAACTATTTGCAACAGGTGTGATATATCTGTTGCCCCCCCCCCCAAAAACTGATTGAGGGGTGTGATATACCTTCTTCCACAAAATACTGTATAAAGGCTGCAATACTGTTGCACCAAATACTGTTGCCCCAAATAAACAGGGTGGTGTGATATAACTGTTGTGGTAAAAAAATTAATTGAGGGGTGTGATATACCTGCTTCCACAAAATACTGATTAAGGGGTTTGATATACCTGCTTCTACCAAATATTGATTGAAGCCTAGGATATACCTGCTTCCACAAAATACTGATACGGGGATTAAAATACCTGCTTCCACAAAATACTGATTAAGGGGTTTTGAGCTACCTGCTTCCACAAAATACTGATTGAGGTCTGCGATATACCTGATTCCACAAAATACTGATTAACGGGATTGATATACTTGCTTCCACCAAATATTGATTGAGGCCTGCGAGATACCTGCTTCCACAAAATACTGATTAAGGGGTTTAATATACCTGCTTCCACCAAATATTGATTGAGGCTTGCGATATACCTGCTTCCACAAAATACTAATTAAGGGGATTGATATATCTTTTTCCACCAAATATTGATTGAGGCCTGCAAGATACCTGCTTCCACAAAATACTGATACGGGGATTGAAATACCTGCTTCCACAAAATACTGATTAAGGGGTTTGATATACCTGCTTCCACAAAATACTGATTGAGGTCTGCGATATACCTGATTCCACAAAATACTGATTAACGGGATTGATATACTTGCTTCCACCAAATATTGATTGAGGCCTGCGAGATACCTGCTTCCACAAAATACTGATTAAGGGGTTTTATATACCTGCTTCCACCAAATATTGATTGAGGCTTGCGATATACCTGCTTCCACAAAATACTAATTAAGGGGATTGATATACCTGTTTCCACCAAATATTGATTGAGGCCTGCAAGATACCTGCTTCCACAAAATACTGATTAAGGGGATTGATATACCTGCTTCCACAAAATACTGATTGAGGTCTGCCATATACCTGCTTCCACAAAATACTGATTAAGCAGTTTGATATACCTGCTTCCACAAAATATTGATTGAGGCTTGTGATATACCTGCTTCTACATAATACTAATTAAGGGGATTGATATACCTGTTTCCACCAAATATTGATTGAGGCCTGCAAGATACCTGCTTCCACAAAATACTGACTAAGGGGTTTGACATACCTGCTTCCACAAAATATTGATTGAGGCCTGTGATATACCTGTTTTCACAAAATACTGATTAAGGCGATTGACATACCTGCTTCCACAAAATACTGATTAAGGGGATTTATATACTTGCTTCCACCAAATATTGATTGAGGCCTGCAAGATACCTGCTTCCACAAAATATTGATTAAGGGGTTTAAGATACCTGTTTCAACCAAATATTTATTGAGGCCTGTGATATACCTGCTTCCACAAAATACTGATTAAGGGGATTGATATACCTGCTTCCAGAAAATACTGATTGAGATCTGCGATATACCTGCTTCTACAAAATACTGATTAAGGGGTTTGATGTACCTGCTTCCACAAAATACTGATTAAGGGGATTGATATACCTGATTCCACAAAATATTTATTGAGGCTTGCGATATACTTGCTTCCACAAAATACTAATTAAGGGGATTGATATATCTGTTTCCACCAAATATTGATTGAGGCCTGCGAGATACCTGCTTCCACAAAATACTGATTAAGGGATTTGATATACCTGCTTCCACAAAATATTGATTGAGGCCTGCGATATACCTGCTTCCACAAAATATTGATTAAGGCCTCTTTCACACTTGCGTTGTCCGGCTCCGGCGTGTACTCCACTTGCCGGAACTACATGCCGGATCGGCAAAAAAACAAGTGTACTGAAAGTATTTGAAGACGGAGCCGTCTTCAAAATGCGTTCAGTGTTACTATGGCAGCCAGGACGCTATTAAAGTCCTGGTTGCCGTAGTAGTAGTGGGGAGCGAGGGAGCGGTATACTTACAGTCCGTGCGGCTCCCAGGGCGCTCCAGAATGACGTCAGAGCGCCCCATGCGCATGGATGACGTGCCATGCGATCACGTGATCCATGCGTTTGGGGCGCCCTGACGTCACTCTGGAGCGCCCCGGGAGCCGCACGGACGGTAAGTATACTGCTCCCCCGCTCCCCACTACACTTTACCATGGCTGCCAGGACTTTAGCGTCCCGGCAGCCATGGTAACCATTCAGAAAAAGCTAAACGTCGGGTCCGGCAATGCGCCGAAACGACGTTTAGCTTAAGGCCGGATCCGGATCAATGCCTTTCAATGGGCATTAATTCCGGATCCGGCCTTGCGGCAAGTCTTCAGGATTTTTGGCCGGAGCAAAAAGCGCAGCATGCTGCGGTATTTTCTCCGGCCAAAAAACGTTCCGTTCCGGAACTGAAGACATCCTGATGCATCCTGAACGGATTTCACTCCATTCAGAATGCATTAGGATAAAACTGATCAGGATTCTTCCGGCATAGAGCCCCGACGACGGAACTCTATGCCGGAAGAAAAGAACGCAGGTGTGAAAGAGCCCTAAGGGGTTTGATATACCTGCTTCTACAAAATATTGATTGGGGCCTGCGATATACCTGCTTCCACAAAATACTGATTAAGGGGATTGATATACCTGCTTCCACAAAATACTGATTGAGGGCTACGATATACCTGCTTCCACAAAATACTGATTTAGGGGATTGATATACCTGCATCCACCAAATATTGATTGAGGCATGCGATATACCTGGCTTCCACAAATACTGCTCTTCTCTAGGGATTTAGGCACAGAGTCATTTTGAAAATGAGATGGCAGAGGAAGAGGCAGGCCATTCCGCAGAAGTGGTAGGGGTCGGGCAGGTGCACCAGGACAGAGCCTAAGTGGGAAGTTAGAGAAGGCGCGCGCGATTACTTCAAAGGGCACACCAGAGCTGGTTGAGTGGCTCACTAAGCCTTCGGCTTCTGCACCCTCCTCATCCTCTGTATCTGCACCCTCCTCACTCTCTGCTGTGTGCACCCCCAAAGACACCACCACCACCACCACCATAGCCCCTCCATTCGAGTCAGAAGAATTATTTTTCCATCCATTCACAGACCGATGCACAGCCATTCTTGACATCTGCGCAGCCATTCTTGACATCAGATGAGGAAGAGGTAGCAATGGCCGCCACCCAGCAGTCTGATGACAGTACCCAGATCAGCCCAAGGAGGGAGGTCCCCGCTGTTGCTGCCTACTCCGAGATCTCTAATGTCAGTGGTGGTGAAGGTGACATGTCGATGGACATCACATGGGTGCCCACAAGAGAGGAAGAGGAGGGGAGTTCAGAGGGAGAGACGGAGCAGCAGAGAGGGAGGAGAAGGAGGAGAAGCAGGCAGAGCTCACTGGGCACAGGAGGCAAAAAGCAGACTGCAAATGTATCTGGAGCGAGCCATCCACCATGCACGGTCACTTCTGGCGCTCCCAGGACGCCGGCACATGGCTCTGCAGTGTGGGTTTTTAACGTGTCAGCTGCTGACAATAGTGTTGCTATCTGCAGCCTGTGCTGTCAACGCATAAGTCGCAGTAAGCCCAATACTCAACTAGGGACGACCACCTTAAGAAGGCACCTGGCCTCCCATCACCGAGCCCAGTGGGAGCAATGCTGTCAGAACCCACAAAGCCACACTCCCAGCGTCCACGTCCTGCCTCTTCTCCTTCTCCACTCTCCTACCATTTGTCCTCCACTCCACCGTGCTGTCGTCGCGTTCATCTGGCAGAAGGCAGGCTTCCGTGGCCCAAATGTTCGAGCGTAAAAAATTGATGATGCCGGGTAACCCTCTTGCCCAATGGCTGACCGCTGGCTTGTCGAAACTGTTAGCCCGTCAACTCCTGCCATATAAACTGGTGCGCTAAAACAGGGCAAAATGACACACGTGCCGTGCATGGCACACGTCCTGAACTTAGTAGTGCAGCGATTCATTGCCAAATACCTAGGGGTCCAGGATGTCTTGCGGCAGGCCAGGAAAATCTCTGGCCATTTTATAAGATCTTACATGCCCATGGCTCGCCTTGCTGACGTTCAGCGGCGAAACCACTTGCCTGCCAGATGTCTGATTTGTGACTGCCCGTCGTGCTGGAACTCCACCTTGTATATGCTTGATAGGCTGCTCCAGCAGAAACGTGCCGTTAACGACTACCTGTACGAACTCTGCGGCACGACAGGTTCCCCAGTTTTCACCGGCCAGTGGCTGCTCATGCGCAACGCATGCAGGCTTCTGCGGCCATTTGATGAGATCACCAAACTGGTCAGTCGCAGCCAGGGCGCCATCAGTGAAATCGTACCTTACGCCTTCTTTCTGGAGCATGCATTGCGTCATGTCATTGATCAAGCCGTCGAGGATCAGGAGCTGAAAGATGAGGAAGTCACAATGCTGAATGAATTCCCAGGGGGGCTACTCCATCTGAGACAAGTCAGCAGGAGTATGAAGAGGAGTCAGAGGAGGATGGTGGCTGGGGGGAGGAGGAGCAACAAGAGCAGGCTTTGAGGGGGACTTTAAACTTTTCTGGGATCCCTGGTGTTGTCCATGGCTGGGAGGAGGAGAACGAGGACGACATTCTCCTGGGCGATGAGCAGGAGCCAGGGCGCTCCACCGCTTCCAATTTAGTGCAAATGGGAGCCTTCATGCTCCAGTGTTTGAAGAGAGACCCCTGTATAAAAAGCATAAAGGACAAGGACCAGTACTGGGTGGCAATGTACTGAGACCCCCAGTATAAACACAAAATGGCGGACATGTTCCAGCATCACAGAGGGCTGGCAGAATGCAGAATTTCCAGGCCTTGCTGCGAGAGATGCTGCATTCTTCTGTTGCAGGCGCTGGCAGAGGAGTTTCCACCCACAGCGAAACAGGTGTGGGTACTAATCCTACCGCGCCTGCAAGGAGAGGGCGATTTGAAGAGGTGTTGGTCACTTCGGATATGAGATCATTCTTTCAGCCAACCCATCAACAGCCGCCTTCCGGATCCAGCCTCAGGGAATGCCTAGACCGACAGGTGTCAGACTACATCGGGTTAACGGCCGATGTGGACTCTCTGAGAAGTGAGGAACCCCTGGACTACTGGGTGTGCAGGCTTGACCTGTGGTCAGATCTGGCACAATTTGCCATGGAACTCTTGGCTTGCCCCTCATCGAGTGTCTTGTCCGAAAGGACGTTCGGCACATGGCAGGGCTCAGAACGAATGGAGCACCAAATTGTTTTTTAAAGGCAGATTTTGTTGGACTGATTTTTAGTACCACGTCACATTTGAAGAGACTCTGAAGTACCCCTACAATGGAAACCCCCCCAAAAAGGGGAATTTTTCAAGGAATGTAGTGAGCATTTTGACCCCACAGGTATTTTTGGAAAATGAATGTACACAGATAGTGCAAATTGTGCCAGTGTGAAAAGTTAACCCTTTAATTATTATGCTATGTTTCATTGAAGCACCCTACATGTTTCCCTAATCTTTTGCCTGATCATATGAGAGGGCTCAGGAGTGAAAGAGCACCATGCACCATTTTGAGGCCCAGTGTGGTGATTTACACCGCTTGTGCTGATAACTGTAGAGGCTCCGGGGTGAAATAATAAATGGAACCCCCGAGAAGTGACCTCATTTTAGAAACTCTGCCCCTCAAGGTATTTATCAAGGGGTGGAGCGAGCATTTTGCTGCCAAGAATATGTTGCAGAGATGAATGTGGAGAGGACTGTGCAAGGTTTTTTACAGTTTTGGGGTACTTAGTAGTTTTTGATTGCTCGATATTATGCTTTTTGTGAGGCAAGGTGACAAAATAGGCTGTTTTGGCACCATTTTTGTGTATTTATTTTTATGGCGTCCACCTGAGGGGATAGATCATGTGATATTTTTATAGAGCCGTTCATTATGGATGTAGCGATTCCTTAACAGCCATCAGAATCCCGCACTCACATTGGGAGAGCCAATGGGGTGAGAGAAGGAGCTCCTTCCCTCTGCAGACCCCTTAGATGCAGCTGTCAGCATTGAACAAGACATCTAAGGGGTTAATCCACCAGCATCAGAGTTTTCAGCAATGTCGGCAGAGACAGCAGGGGCCCCTGCTACGAATCAAGCGAGCGCAGCTTCCACTTGACCAGCACACTGTACGTGTAAGACACTGGTCCATAGCACAGTGTCGGCTGCGTAATACATGTAGAGTGCAGGTCTGGAAGTGGTTAAGAGGACCTTTTACCTCTCCTGACATGCCTGTTGTAATAGCTTCATGCATTCTCCATGTAATATGAATTCTGGAGCATGGATTCTTATGTCTGTATGTTGTGCCATCCCTCTGTTATTCCTTCTAGAAGTTATGAATGAATAACCAGCAGTCTGCAATGAAGGTTCAGATGTGTCTTTTTACAGTCTGACACTATCCAAGCAATGCTGCCAGTGTCAGACTGTGCAGGGACACTCCCCCAACTGGTAACACCCAGCTGGACCTTTATTACCAACTGCTAGCAATTCATTCATAACGTTTAGCAGGAATAATGAAGGAATAGCATCATAGAGTTCTAAGAATAGATGGTCCAGTTGTCAGAAGAGGTTGCGGATCCTCTTTAAAAGTGTTGTCTGGGTTAGCAAATCCATCAGCATATGCCCTAGGGAGTATTTTAGGGCGTCCCTCATTAAGGACCCTCATTGGTTATTATAGTGTGTTTACAAGGGGCGTTTCTCACTCTGGAGGACCCGGCGTGTTCACACGTTACATGGACTTTATGGAAATCTGTAATGCTTTATTCTTCCTGTGATGGCGCTAAACACTTGCTGTTGGGATCTATTGCAGTCTACGATGGATCGCTGGGATTGCAGCAATGTGTCAGTCTGTGACTGTTAAAGGGGTACTCCCATCTGATAAAATGATGGCATAGTGCCAGGATATACTATCAATTTATGACTATGGGGCTATGATCTTTGGGCCCCTGGGGTAGAGCTGCAGTCTATCTATGCACAATAGTGCACGACCACCCGCTGTGCACGACACTGCAGCATGGTGGTCGGGAGCACCGCTGTGCAGGTGCTGAATCAGTACTCCGACCCCTTCATTCTCAGGGCCACAGAGGTTGGAATCCCACTAGTCATATAGCAGTGGAAATGGGAACACGTCTTGAGCTTTGGATGTAAACAGAGAAGAAGCAGAATGTCTAGTTATGTATTATAAGTTGTTTTGTGTTTTTTTAAATTCACAAAATTTTTTATTTAATTGCTTTCCTTAATTTGTCTATAACAAATCTCGTTCGAGTGCTGATTTACAATTTAATGGAAGAGATATCCCTAATTACCTGAGTAAAGCAGATGTCTGCGATGTGCTCGGGTAGTCAATTAACACAGGTTGTCTGTTTTGTGACGATGCCAGGAATCTTTGCAGTCTCGTAGATTTCATTTTGGAATTTATGTAGGTCTCATTTTGTCATTTGCCTGAACCTCCCCCCTCTTGGTCTGCTGACATCTCAGGACCTGGGGATTTATTCAGTCCCCATTTAATTAACCAGTGAAATGTTTTTTTCTATCCTGCTAAACATTGACCGTAATGAAACCAGGCTACAGTTATTCACCTGAACACTTTTATAGCAAAAATAAAGCCATTTGCAAAATAGTCCTCAATCCTGATTAACCCCTAGAGTACTGGAGGATTTTTCATTTTTACGTTTTCATTTTTCCTCCCCGCCTTCCCGAAGCCATAACTTTTTCATTTTTCCATTCACATCGTATCAGGGCTTGTCTTTTGCGGGACAATTTGTACTTTCATTGCATATGATGTACTGGGAAGTGGGAATAAAATACCAACTGGGGTGGAATTGGCAAAAAAAATGCATTTCCGCCACAGTTTTACGGGTTTTGGGGCACATTTATTTAGAATAGCGATTTAGACGCTGGTCTTAATTATGCCTGCGCTCCTGGAGGAAGCCCAAAGTTATGTTCAGTTGCAGGCCTCTATGTAAGGGCTAGTTCACACGAACTTTGCCGTATTGCCAATACACGGGCACCGTTCCGTGTGCATTCTGCATCACGGATGCGGACCCATTCATTTCAATGGGTCCGCTAATCCGGATATGCGGAATGGTCAGGAACGGAAGAACAGGACGGAACACTACGGAAGCACTACAAAGTGCTTTCTGGGGTTCCGTTCCATGCTTCAGCACCGCAAAAAGATAGAACTTGCTCTATCTTTTTGCGGAACGGAAATATCACAGACCCATTCAAGTGAATGGGTCTGCGATCCCCATGCGCCTGCCCCACGGACGGTGCCCGTGCATTGCAGACTGCACAGCACGGGCACGGGCTTTACATGTTCGTGTGAACGAGCCCTAACTTTGTTGCTTTCTCCTGCGGGGCGTGCAACAACTTATAATCTATGCCAGCAACCTTACAAAAGTGGTGTATATCCAGGGCTTTTTTTCTCAGAGAAAAGGTGGTGGAACTCACCCCCCCTCCCCTGGCCACGCCCCTACCCATCCCTAGGACCGCCCCCTAAAACCGCCCCTTTAGAGAACAGGGATGCAAGTAAAATTTGGGGGGGCTATAAAAGTCCAGCCCAGCAAAGAAACCCCCCAGATGGGGATGGCACTGTTAATGGGGAATCTGGGGATGGCACTGTTAATGGGGGATCTGGGGATGGCACTGTTATGGGGTGGAGGATCTGTGGATGGCACTGTTATGGAGGATCTGTGGATGGCACTGTTATGGAGGATCTGTGGATGGCACTGTTATGGGGGATCTGTGGATGGCACTGTTATGGAGGATCTGTGGATGGCACTGTTATGGAGGATCTGTGGATGGCACTGTTATGGAGGATCTGTGGATGGCATCCACAGATCACCCATCCTATAACAGTGCCATCCACAGACCCCCCCCCCCACCCCATAACAGTGCCCTCCACAGACCCCCCCACCCCTTAACAGTGCCATCCACAGACCCCCCCTTAACAGTGCCATCCACAGACCCCCCCACACACACACACACCCCTTAACAGCATCTGGAATAAAAATCCACCTTTTGGACGTGCTGTCTCCATTTTTTAATTTTTATTTTTTTGGAAATCTACAACCCCTTAACAGTGTCATCCACAGACCCCCCATTGCCGCTCCAGTACAGATATAAAATGTGTAATTAAATTAATAATGATTCATGCTGCCCCCTCTGTAGTATAACATTCAATATATCCTACTCACAGGGCTACTGTTATATCGTAATGCAGGCCGGCCTGGCAGACGAGCGACAGCGTGACTGACTGACGTCACGTGCCTGCCCGGCCTACTTTATGAATGAAGCAGGCGGCGCAGGCACGTGATAGATAGATAGATAGATAGAAGATAGATAGGTTCCACAAACCCACCCTGCAATTGCACACAACATACCTGTAGGAGAAGTATGTAATATAGTTACCATTCCAAAGTTGCGTGGATCAGCCTCCCTAGAACCCAATCATGTCCTGCTCCTCCAGCTGCTGCTGACATCACACCCTTTTCCAGGTTTTCGTCCTGGGCTATGGACGGGATGTCACTTCTGCTATGCATGGGGCAAGAACTATTCCTCTCCCTGACTCACGTGCAACATCCTGAATCTACCTCTTCTACGAATGCGCCAGGGAGAGGAATGGTTCTGGTTTCATCCACGACAGAAGTGCTATCCCATCCATAGCCCAGGACAGAAAGCTGGTAAACATGGACGTGACATCAGCACAAGTTGGATATTCATAAGGAAAAGGCGCATCATGTGACCAGCTTCCAGGAGGCGATCCATGCCGCCTCGACATCGTAAGTAAATAGCAAACTTTCTTCTACAGCCGTGTTGTATGTATGGCTTTGAAGGACCAGTGGTGTCCTGAAAAACCCCTGTAACTCTCATGGTGCTAATTTCTCGGTCACCCAGAGTGTCTTCCCCTTTTCTTCCCTTAGTTATTCCTGGCAGTCAATCACAGTGAAAGAACCCTCTCTTTCCTCTCACTGTACAGAATGTGGAACTAGATGCTACTTTCACACTAGCGTTTGGGTGTCCGCTCGTGAGCTCCGTTTGAAGGGGCTCACGAGCGGCCCCGAACGCATCCGTCTGGCCCCAATGCATTCTCAGTGGAGGCGGATCCACTGAGAATGCATCCGCCTGCCAGCGCTCAGCCTCCGCTCCGCTCAGCAAGCGGACACCCGAACGCTGCTTGCAGCGTTCGGGTGTCCGCCTGGCCGTGCGGAGGCGAGCGGATCCGTCCAGACTTATAATGGAAGTCAATGGGGACGGATCCGCTTGAAGATGACACCATATGGCTCAATCTTCAAGCGGATCCGTTCCCCATTGACTTTCAATGTAAAGTCTGAACGGATCCGCTCAGGCTACTTTCTGACTTAGAAAATTTTCTAAGTAATAATGCAGACGGATCCGTTCTGAACGGATGCAAACGTCTGCATTATCGGAGCGGATCCGTCTGAGGAAACATCAGACGGATCCGCTCCGAACGCTAGTGTGAAAGTAGCCTTAGATAGACATGACCAAAGTTTGTTTTTTGGTGACGTGTAAAGGCAGACCACACTCGGTGGGGTGGAGAACCATCGCCATGAGCCAGGCCTGAGAGAACTAAAGAAGAACCCTTCCAGATGACCAGTTCACGCAGTTTTGAGCAGAACTTTTAATGAACATCTTTCTTCCTCCTCGTTCCTTCCTTTTGAATTGTTGGCAGAACCACACAAGTGGGAGTTTTTAGATAGGACTAGCACACAGTTGCTATTTTATCATGTTGGTTGTCAGCTCAGAGTATAATTAGAGAGTGAATGTAGGAGTGCGACGGGCAGCCCCCCTTTCAGGGCCATCTATATAACGCGTCCCAGGTGTAGAAATGCTGAGTGGTGTAGTGTGGCCTAAAAGGTCTCTTTATGTGTGTCATGGTGCTCCTACATAGATATGGCTGGACCCCAGGTTTTGGCTCCAAAGCAATAAATAGGGGGAATAATTGAGGGATAAAAGAATAACTTGAGTCCAGACCTTGAGATGAAGTTCAATGGCAGTTTTACTTTGCATAAACGTTCTCCAAAACAGTTTACAGGCTTTGTCTTGGTTCCAGCAGGCTTTAGCATGAAACTGTCAGGCAAACTCCACTCTGCTACATCTGTTTCTCTCTGAATCTGCTGTACTGACAGGCTGGCTCTATAACTCAGATTCTTCAGTATGCTGCACTTCACTTTGTATTCTGACTCTAGGTTATGTCAGGGAACTTTCCTCCTGGCTCCTGAGGCTTCAAGCTTTGGCCTCCATGGCCAGCAGAGCTTAAGGTGCTCTGGCTGGCATGGGCATGTCCAGCAGAGACGTGCCCCTGCACACCCTTCCCCTAGCCGGGGGTAAACTAAACTAACTAGAAATTCTACCCCACCCTTCCTGCAGGAAGTAGGGCTGGCCCACTCCCCTACAGAGGTGGGTTAGGATAGTATGGTAAGTTCTACTCTCTCCAACTATAGCTGTGCCATATTTGCTGCCACCTGCTGGTGAATCAGGCCCAGTACATGAACAGTTACATAGCATTAGAAATGCACAGTGTGGAGGACCTGGAATAAATACGTAAGATGACATGAAGTTAGACCAATAAAGAAAGTAGCAAGGTGCAGAAGTGGTAACACCACTCTGGGGTGTTACATTCCCCTTTACTTAAAACCAAGCGGTCCTCGGCTTGTGCTTAGGATGTGCTCTAAGGGTACCCAAGGAAAAGTTAAAGTGCTGCATAAGACTCTATAGTATTATGACATACATATACTAACATAGAGATGGCCATGACTAAGTTCCTGCCCGTATTAGTAGAGTGTCTATTCACAGTTTGCCCTCTCGGTATAACTAGTGAACCAAAAAAGATACTGCACTAAGCGCTCAAATACTCTACACAGGACTGGGCCAGATTCATATATGGAGCGTGGGGGTGTCATGTACTGTAATCTCTCCACGATACTATGAGATGCCCGCAAATAGAAGGGTGGCTTCATCCTGTAATCCCGAAGCACCAAGGCCTTATAATGCTTTACGCTTTGTCACCTTGATGACTGAACAGGTAGCTAAAGATTTATGTCCATAAGGTGGCGCACTAAGCCTTAGGACATACCAAACTAGGAGGAGGAGCCTGTTCTCTCCCAGAACTCCAATGAGGGCTGATCCCTATAAACACATTTTTTAGCAGCGTTTTATATTAACGTCCTCAGAGGCAGTCCATATGAGCTAGAAAGTAAGGTGCTAGCTATCTGGCTAACTGCATTATTTTACCAATGTCCATTTAAAAGTGCATAGGATCACATTGTTGTACCTGTAAAAGAGTACATACAATGGGTTAAGTACTTTAACGTTGCTGAAACGGTAAAACATTAGTGCAAAAGTAGTGCAAATATATAATGCAATCAAATTCACATTAGAGTCTTTTACTTAAGTACTGGCGGATAAAGTGCAACAAACTGGAACAAATAGTGCAAAAGTAATATGTAATCCACATGAGGTATGCATAAAATAGCAGCAATTATAATGAGAACCCCTTAAGCAAGGGGGGGTTCCCACTTAACCTGAGAAGGGGAAACAAGGAATTGGCGCAGATGTGTGCACCCGTCAAGTCTAGTCCATGTTGTGGCTTCCATTAGTCTACGATTTTTCCTTTCTTTAAGGATGCAGTAGAATGGCTCCTTAGAGGAGAAACCTGAAGTCCTCCTCGCTGCTGCTGAAGGACATAAGAGGGCGCTCCTGCCTCTTGTATGCCAAGCTCGCAGCCATGGTGGTGCTCCGCTGACCTATAGTGGAGGACTCCGGTAGTGACTGGGTGGTCACACTGGCTATGGCGACAGCCACATTTATTTGCAGGTTGCCGGAACCTCCTGCTGGGACAGGGGGACTCAGGGTCTCCGGCTCTAAAGGCCGTGGCCAAAGAATCTCCAGTGGTAGTGATGGCAATCGGGAACTTCTCGCTGCAGCGGATGCCATTTTCCAGGGCAGCTGGTAGTTAAAAACCATAGGATTTTAGGAGAAAGCGGTGGTTGTCAGGTATCCCAGCTGATAAGTTGGTGCTGGTGGTAGACTTGGGATCAGTAGGTCTGGCTGGGGCTGAGGTTTCTCCTGGAAGCGGAGGGCTCCCTCCGCGGTCTCTTGGAGGAAGCGCACGTGGCCTGCGGCTACTGGATCCTCCTGCCAACTCTCAGCTACTGGCATAGGGACAAGTAGTTTGGAGAGGAGGGTTACCTCGGTGGCAAAGAGTCCTTTGAGAGAGTTCATGGGGGTATACTCAACGTGGTCCCCCACGTATAGGCTATGACTGGCTTGAGGGATGTAGGGGCGTTTTACAGACCAACGACCCACAAAGAAATCCTCACCACCTTTGTCGTCTGCCAGGAATCTGCTGCCACGTTCCACCGAAAACCATAAGACGGTGCCACGGCGTCTCTAGATGCGGTTCCCCCGGCCATGGATGAGTCCTCAGTCACCTTCTTATAGTCCCACATCGTCTGAGCGTAGGCCGTTACCTTCGGCTGGACCATCGTATTTTGGCGGATGGACGAGCAGTCCATACTGCACACACTTCCCCTAGCTGGGGGTAAACTAAACTGACTATAACTTCTGCCCCACCCTTCCTGCAGGAAGTAGGACTGGCCCACTCCCCTACAGAGGTGGGTTAGGATGGTATAGTAAATTCTACTCTCTCTAACTACAGCTGTGCCATATTTGCTGCCACCTGCTGGTGAACCAGGCCCATTAGATGAACAGTTACATAACATTAGAAATGCACAGTGTGGAGGACCTGGAATAAATGCCTAAGATGACATGAGGTTAGACCAAGGGTGCACAACCTTTTTGGGTTAGGGGCCACATTGTCAGCCTGAACTAATTCCAAGTTCCGAAAATAAAACATAAAGACATATTACCAACTGAAATTCTATTTTTATGGCATATTAAACATACAGTATATATTATAAACGTCTAGTTACACTTCTAGTACTCCCATCTAATGGGAGACTACATGAAAGATAACAGGAGAAAATGAAAGAAATGCTCCAGCACTACGGTAGATGGTATAAAAGTCCCGGTCTTTAATGTCACCAAGAATCCAGGTGAGTACAGCAATCACAAAAAACACTGGTGTTCCCCGGTTCCCCGGATCTACGCGTTTCGAACAGTCGTGTTCTTAGTCATGATCCTAAGTGTGTCTCATGTTCCAAGCTAAAATACTGTTCACCTGCCACCATCACCGCCTAGTAAGGGAGGAGTATGGTGAAGCAAGGCGTGCAGTACAATCAGCTGGGTCCATGGGAGACACCTGTGTAAACCCAATCACATGTTAGACAATTCAAATCCCAGTAGTGCTCCATACAAACATTACAAAGTTGCATAGAAAAAGTATACACAAACAAACATCTTTCAATGTACATGAGTAACCAATATAAAATCCTCTGTAATCCTTCTCTCCACACATATCCAAAACAGCGCTTTTGTTTCGTGCAAATAATATGGCAATAAGACAAATGTCAAAAGATGTGACGGGCAGAAAAACTCCAAACAAAGTTCCGCGCCACAGAGCAGTTTTCATAATATTATATTCCTTATTTTCTTGTTTAATCAAATTTTCTTATAACTCATATGTCCATCTGTTGGTTTCACTATCCATCTGATATATCGGTATAGGATAATTATCTGTCTCCGTCACATTTGAAAGTCGCATGGTGTGAACTGGGACCAAACTCTATGCTAAAAAAGAAACTTTTATCGGACAACATGCATTCAAAATTTAGTTATATAACGTGGTTGCAGTATATCATACATATAAAGCCAATTATCTGGTAAGTGCAAT
Organism: Bufo bufo; assembly: GCF_905171765.1. NCBI lineage: Eukaryota > Metazoa > Chordata > Amphibia > Anura > Bufonidae > Bufo > Bufo bufo. Next base: position 34,277,261 of record NC_053394.1, on the reverse strand, counting down.
TGGATTTTGCACACCAGATATTCCCAAAATCAGGGTCTATGTCTGTTTCTATTTAAATCTGCTAGATACGGCAATAACATTGATCCCAGAAAAATACATTGGGGATCCTGATATAAAATGCAATATATGTATTGTTCGTAATCCCATCACATCATTAGAACATGAATTATTTATTTATGATACGTAAAACTTGGGCGACATATATAAAAACCCAAAAGCGCATATGCGTTTGTGCTGTGCTATATGTCATTCACAACTTGCAGAGATCAACCTGTAATATACAAGTGTTCTACAGTCATCATTTCTGTGTTCTAATATACAAGGTGTGCAGGAGATTCATGTCCCACCTGCTATAGAGTTGGTCAGTGTGAATACCATATATCGCATATGCGTCTTTGGTTCTGACATTGATGTCATCTGTTTCATGGGAGCATGTCAGTGGGGAGAGAAAAAGAGGACACAAGAGGAAAGAAGAAAAACTAGGGATTAAAATGAACATATAAATATATATGTTGGGTATAAAAACATATAGCAAACCAGACAAATGCTGCAAGTCAGTTTCAATACAGGTACATTAGTTCCTTTTTGAGATTGAGGCCCAGAGGATATCTGGTGCTCAATCTCCATATCCAAAACGCCTTTCTGAGAAGAATTTTTTGTTTCAGATTCCCACCCCTTTTTGGCAGAGCAACACGTTCGAAGGCAAATGTACTAAAATTGTCCACATTACGTCCATGCACATTTATGAAGTGGTTGGCTGCATTCGATATGCCTGTTGCTAGTGGATTGCAAATATAATTCAGGTGTTCTCTCAGTCTATCTTTGAATTTTCTGCTTGTGCAGCCAACATATAATAGATTGCACAATGTGCATGTAATAATGTAGACAACTCCAGTTGTACCACAATTTATGTAGCTTCTGATGGGGAATCTTTCTGAATGAGATGAATTAAAAAATTCTTTAGTATTTATAGTAAATTTGCATGTTTTACATCTGGGGCCCCCACATTTATATCAGGATCCCCAATGTATTTTTCTGGGATCAATGTTATTGCCGTATCTAGCAGATTTAAATAGAAACAGACATAGACCCTGATTTTGGGAATATCTGGTGTGCAAAATCCAATTGCACTTACCAGATAATTGGCTTTATATGTATGATATACTGCAACCACGTTATATAACTAAATTTTGAATGCATGTTGTCCGATAAAAGTTTCTTTTTTAGCATAGAGTTTGGTCCCAGTTCACACCATGCGACTTTCAAATGTGACGGAGACAGATAATTATCCTATACCGATATATCAGATGGATAGTGAAACCAACAGATGGACATATGAGTTATAAGAAAATTTGATTAAACAAGAAAATAAGGAATATAATATTATGAAAACTGCTCTGTGGCGCGGAACTTTGTTTGGAGTTTTTCTGCCCGTCACATCTTTGACATTTGTCTTATTGCCATATTATTTGCACGAAACAAAAGCGCTGTTTTGGATATGTGTGGAGAGAAGGATTACAGAGGATTTTATATTGGTTACTCATGTACATTGAAAGATGTTTGTTTGTGTATACTTTTTCTATGCAACTTTGTAATGTTTGTATGGAGCACTACTGGGATTTGAATTGTCTAACATGTGATTGGGTTTACACAGGTGTCTCCCATGGACCCAGCTGATTGTACTGCACGCCTTGCTTCACCATACTCCTCCCTTACTAGGCGGTGATGGTGGCAGGTGAACAGTATTTTAGCTTGGAACATGAGACACACTTAGGATCATGACTAAGAACACGACTGTTCGAAACGCGTAGATCCGGGGAACCGGGGAACACCAGTGTTTTTTGTGATTGCTGTACTCACCTGGATTCTTGGTGACATTAAAGACCGGGACTTTTATACCATCTACCGTAGTGCTGGAGCATTTCTTTCATTTTCTCCTGTTTCCAAAAGGACTGGCTTGAGTCCGCTCCGTGCACCGCCGTGCAGGACGTTGAGGTGAGCTGGCTACAACCCTATCTATACTATACATGAAAGATACAAGTGAGCAGCCACAAGAAATAGACATTCATGTCTGTTAGCAGATGGTTGGGGGCTGCACAGAATGGTATTGAGGGCCACATATGGTTCCTGGGCCACAGGTTGTGCGCCCCTCGGTTAGACCAATACAAGTAGCAAGGTGCAAGAGTGGTAATACCACTCTGGGGTGTTACAGCAGCAGTTTACAATTTAGATCGCTCGGGAGACGATTGAAATCAAACATGAAAAATGGACAAATGGCTGGAAGTTTTGCTAATATTGTAGGCGAAATGACCGTCAGGTTGTGCCCCGTCCATCTCCGGTATGGATTAATCATTAAAAGGGTTGTCTGAAGAAGACAACCCCTGTCTATATACTTTATTAGAGCCCATGACTTAGAAGGGGGAACCCCAGCTTGGAAAAATCTTTATTAGCCAGAGGGAAGAGCTACTGAGAACATGTGGCGCCCAACTCCAAAGGACTTGCCCAAGTCATGTACCACATGTTACGGCCATTCATATGAGTAGTTGCCATGTAATACCACAGTTTACCTGCAGAGGCCACTGTTAGGATTTGTGTGGCTTGACATAATGTCTTTTGATAATATTAGTTTCACAGACATTCCCGCCACAGGTGGCAGGAGATCGGTGAGACTGGCAACACATGGTTTGATCTGACATGTTTCCTGTTTGGATCAAATGACTTCTGTGTTGTTTCTGGTGCTTGCCACACTTTTATTCCCTAGGTGTGGCTATTAGGGTCATTTAACCTTCTCTATTTATAGTTGCTTCTCCCACAATGCTGTGCGGTTTATAGATTCTGTTTGTACCTTTGGATAGATTGTGGTTGGATCTCGGCTGAATTCCTGGTGCTTCCATTGCTTCTTTTGAAGTTAAGTCTTTCCTTTCCCTTTTGTATTTTGTTTGGGTTCTGTGTGTTGCATTTCCCTATTGTTTGTATTAGGCCTGAAGGAGACTACTGTTTGTCCTTCGTTTTGGAGGAACAGGTAGTCTCGTCCCTGCCATTAGTACCAGGGTCCTATAGCTACTCTGTGCACCCTTACTCCTGCTTCTTCTGCCAACCCCTCCATCTTCTTTCTGATTGACAGGGCCAGGTGAGATGACTATGCAGGAACCTAACAAAAGGAGGGAGGGGCTGGCAGAGGAAGGGGAGGAGCAAGGGTGCGCAGAGTAACTTGCACCCGCCCTTTGTGCACATAACTGCTCATCAGCATATAAATTAAAAGTACTATTTCTCCAGACTGAAGCTATGGATCACTAAATGAAAGGTTTCATTACATTCAGCTGGGCTCGTCCTACAAGGCACTGTGCGAGTGGGGCCAACAACAGTGGTGCTGTGTCTGGCAAAACAAAAAAACACAATCTCTTAAGGGCCCATTCACACGACCGTATGTAGTTTGTGGCCACAAAATGCGGATCCGTTGTTCCTCAAAAATCTCTAAAGTCTATTCCGTGATACTTCCGCATCTGCTGCTCATGTCGGCAAAATACGAAAGGTATGTATTCATGTGTCTTCCGTTTTTTTTTTTTTTTGCGCCAAAAAAACGAAAAGTATAATTTTTTAATAAAAATTCAAAGGTGATATGACAGTGACAGGGCATTTAAGTTTGCGGACACGGATCCACAAAGTACGGATTGCATACAGAACACATTCCGTGTGCAATACACATTTTTTTGAAACCATAGACTTGAATTGGGCCACGGACCGCATTTTGTGGACAAGTATAGGACATGTTCTATCTTTTAGTCGGACAAATGGAACGGACATACGGAAGTGGATAGCATGCCGTGTGCTATCCGTGGATTTTGAGATCCCATAGAAATGAATGGGTTTGCATCTGATCCACAAAAATGTGGAACGGATGCGAAAAGAAAAATACGGTCGTTTGAATGGGCCCTAACAGCCAACTGCCCGATATGCAGTTTCCCACCTTATGACATCACGTCCCAAGTTTGATGATGTCACAGGTATGAGGTTAGGAGTCCATGGCTTTTCCAGTCTAGCCTTGCAACAACTGGAATCAATAGGAAATATGCTTTAAAGGGCATCTGTCAGCAGTTTTGTACCTATGACACTGGCTGACCTGTTCCATGTGCGCTTGGCAGCTGAAGGCATCTGTGTTGGTCCAATGTTCATATGTGCCCGCATTGCTGAGAAAAATTTGATTTTAATATATGCAAATGAGCCTCTAGGAGCAATGGGGGCGTTGCTATTACACCTAGAGGCTCTGCTCTCTCTGCAACTGCTGCGTCCTCTGACCAGGCAGTGTAAACCTGATCACACCTGGTCCTGTCAATTAAAGTGGAGAGGGCACAGCAGTTGCAAAGAGAGCAGAGCCTCGTTGCTCCTAGTGGGCACATAGGAACATGAGGAACATGAGACCAACACAGACGCCTTCAGCTGCCAAGCGCACATGTAACAGGTCAGCCAGTGTCATAGAGACAAAACTGCTGACAGATGCCCTTTCATGAAGACCAGTCCTCCGCAGTTCCTTACATTTGTAGTTGCCCGGTAATGGATCGCTGTAATATCTGCTGAGCGCTACATTGTTCTCTCTGTGACCTTTCCCGTATGAGGGATCTCTGAAGTCTTGATTTAATTTTTCAGTTGAGTGATTCAGTTGATTCACTGACACCATGAAACCACAGTGAATCTGATTCACATCTGCCAGGTCAGCATTTTACACATCCTCGTTCACAAAGGGGAAGAATTATTAAAACGGGGATTTAGGAGGTCATTTTTTTTTTTTGGAGTCTGCGATGCCTTCATTTACACCAGATCTGCACGCCGTTGGATAAATTTGGTGCATCTTTAAAATTAAATTGTGTTTAGAGATGCTAGGCTAGTTTCACACTGCCGGCAGGAGTCCCGGCAGACTGTTCCGTCTCTCTCTGGATCCGGCATTGCCCCACAGTATCGAATGCCCGTCGGCCCTATTGACTATAATGTGGTCCGGCAGAGATCCGGCAGCTATCAGGCTGGACCAATCCCGCTGCACGCACTGGCTTGCGTCCGGCTGATTCTGTGAAAGAAGCCTCATACCAGTCTTTTCCCAACCTTCCTACTATAGTGAGATTGCAGCATTTTTTACGACTTTTTACAAAGTCACATTAGATAAATCTGGCGTACGCAGAGAGCTCCCGCAGGAAGAGATAAGCAGCGTCTGTGTAGCACCGCTTATCTATTTACAATTGTCTCATTCTGACAGCGGAATGTAATCTTTATAGAAATATCATTTATGGACATGTTCGTATGTACAGCAACAATGGCGATAATACATGGAAGCAATTGAACCGAACCTCCACGTCTTCAGTCACACCTTTCACGCGTTCCTTTCTCTCCTCCCCAATCTTTCTTTCGCACCATCTGATAATGTGAAAAGAAGAGTTTACACTGAATTATCTCTGACCTCGAATCGCGCCTCTCTCCAGAGGATTTCTGTCCCTTCTATACAAACCTGTCCTAGTTGACAATTCTCTATAAATCACACAGAGGAGACTCAGTCCTAGCTGTATATTCATGTAAACGATGGAGATGAGAACCGGGGCGGCAGCGCTGGAATCGGTGGAGGAGTAAGCGGTGAGTACACCATATTTTTTTAAATTTGAACATATTAAGGGCATTGGATGGCTTTTGAAATAAGTTGGACAGTCCCTTTAAGTTTCATTTTAAACATTAGAAGACCTGTCGTCACCTCTGCTGACATGTCTGTTTTAGTAACTACTTACATCCCCCCATGTAATATCAATTCTGGGGCATATTTTCATATAACTTTATGCCGTTTTTCTATTATTCCTCCTAGGAGTTTTCAAATGAATTGCCAGCTGTCTGCAATGAAGGTCCATCTGGGTGTTACCAGTTGGAGGGGTTGTGTCCCTGCACAGTCTGACAATATTTAATCAGTGTTGCCAGCTCAGGACACATCCACAACTGTTGGGTGGACCTTTATGGCAGACTGCTGTCAACATGTTCATAAACTGCTAGTAGGGATAACAGAGGAATGAAACGACATAGAGTTTTATGAAAAGATGCTCCGTAGATTGGGAATGCAAGTGTCAGAGGAGGTGACCAGTCCTCTTCAATGTTCCCTTTACCTGAACTCCTGAATCCTTATGTACAATCTTTGTCTTGTAGGCTCCGGTCACAGGGGGAGAGCCTTTCCATTCACTAGACAGAGACAGGAATCGCTGATATCAGGCAGACTAGGGCCCTCCCCCTGATTTATACCCCTTCAAGGGTTCCCTCTAAAGGGGTTATCCCATGATTGATGTAAAAATAGTCATATACATAGTACATGACATCCTCTTTCTAACAAATGTAGAACCAGCCCTGTACCTCACATGGATCCAGAGATCTCCACATTCATTGCTCTGCTGGATTTATATCAAGCTGACGGCTCAAGGGGAGTGTCTTTTCTGCTGCAGCTCAGGGGGCGTGTCTCAGCTCTTCCTATCACAGCTCAGGAGGCGTGTCTCAGCTCTGCCTATCACAGCTCAGGGGGCAGTTGAAGGATGAAACTGAGCATGTGCGGCCATCTCAGTGAGCAGGACAAGGAAATAAGTAAAATAACAAACAGCAGGTGGCGCTATACAGATCCATTTTATTGAATAACTCAGTGGCTATGCTAAATTTTTAATTAAATGCAATTACAAAAGTATTCAGATCCAGGTGCTGGTTTGAAAACTGTAGAATATTTTTCAAGTGACCCTGGAAAAATAACTAAAAATGGCAGGGACAACAGAAGTAGGCAGGGCCTGCAATACCGTAGTGCGGCACAGAATACTGCCCCAGCAGAACCAAATACCACAGGGCAGCAAAAAATACTGCCGCCCCAACCACATTATTCAACTGTATCACCGTCATAAGGACAGTAATACAGTTGAGTTCAGGAGGGCACCTGTGGCCGTTGAAAATCGGATCATTATGTACCTGGTCTGCAGCCATCAAGTAGGTTTGAGTCACCCCCTGGGCATCGGCCCACCGGGAAATTTCTCTGTAGGGTCTATGGCCAATCCGCCCCGGTCTAGACCTATATAAAACCTGAGCGACTCTCCTAATATATGAGAGAAATAGCTGGGTGTTATTTTTGGATACCATTAGCAGTTCCATGGACTTTCAATGGAGCAGCAGTGTGGATATATGATCACCAGTCTATTCAAATTCCTCTGGAATGAGGGTTTCTAGTGATTGGTGGGGGTCCTAGTGATCGGACCACCACCGATCCTACATTTATAACCTATCCTGTGAATAGGTGGGCAAATGCTGGTTGTGGGATAACCCCTAGACATGTTAAAGGGGTTGTCCCACGAAAAATATTGTACAGTTTTCAAGCCAGCACCTGGATCTGAATACTTTTTTTAAGTGCATTTAATTAAAATTGTAGTATAGCCACTGAGTTATTCAATAAGATGTATCTGTATGGCGCCACCTGCTATTTGTTTTTTCCTTATTTCCTTGTCCTGCTCACTGAGAAGGCCGCACATGCTCAGTTTCAGCCTTCAACTGCCTCCTGAGCTGTGATAGGCAGAGCATGGACACGCCCCCTGAGCTGCAGCAGAAAAGACCCTCCCCTTGAGCTGCCAGCTTGATATAAATCTAGCAGAGTAATGAATGGGAAGATCTCTAAATCCATGTGAGGTACAGGGCTGGTTCTAGCTTTGTTAGAAAGAGATTGTCATGTACTATATGATGTCTGATTTTCATTTTTATATCAGTCATGGGATAACCCCTTTAAGTTCCCAATCTGCCCCTGGTCTAGACTGTATGATAATTAGAATGCAGCAGTCCTATAGAGCTGAAGAGAGAGGCGGCACACGTGCGTGGCTGTCATTCCATTCACTCCAGGGTCTTAGAGACCTCCATTCTTGTGATCGAGGGGGGGGGGCGGGTCGCAGGGGTTGGATCTCTACCAATCAGTTATTTGTCACCTATCTTGTGAATAGGTGATAAGTAGGTATGGTGGGACAACCCCTTTAAAGGGGTTGTTCAAGATTTTAATACTGATGGCCTATCCTCATGAAAGGCCATCTATATCTGATTGACGGGGGTCTGACACCCCTCTCCCCTACCGATCAGCTGTCCTGCAGTAGTTCTGATGACAGATGTCAGCGCTGGAACTACACTGCTCCATCCATTGTGTAGTTCTGGTGCTGATATTCAATGGTTTTACAAAGATGATTGGTGGGCGAGAAAAGCTTCAGTAGAAAAGACACACACGCCGAGGTGTGATAGTGTGATAGGGAGAGAGCTACAGGAGAAAGGACATGCCCACTGAGCTATGATAAAGAGAGCTGCAGTAGGAGGGACACACCCCCTGAGCTGTGATGGAGAGAGCTGCAGCAGAAAGAACAGGCCCCAGAGCTGTGGTAGAAAGAAAGCTGCAGCAGAATGGACATCCCCTGACCTGCAATAGGGAAAAGGCTGTAATAGAAAGGGTACATTCCCTGAGCTGTAATAGGGAGATAAAAACAGCAGAAAGGACACACCTCCTGAGCTTTAATAAGGAGAGAGCTACAGCAGATAGTACACATCTCCTGAGCTGTGATGAGGAAAGAGCTGTAGCAAAAAGGACACATACCTTGAGCTGTGAAAGGGAGAAAGCTACAGCAGAAGGGACACATCCCCTGAGCTGAGATAGGGAGAGAGCTGCTGCAGAAGATTTACAGCAAAAAGGACACACACTCTGAGCTGTGATGGAGACCTGTAGCAGAAATGACACATCCTCTGAGCTGTGATACGGAGAGAGAGCTGGAGCAGAAAGGACACATCTCCTGGGCTGTGATAGGGAGAGAGAGCTAGCAGAAAGGACACATCTCCTGGGCTGTGATAGGGAAAAAGCTGCAGCAGAAAGGTCACATCCCCTGAGCTGTTACATAGTTACATAGTTCCACGTCCTGAGGTAGTCTATTCAACAGATTCACAGTTCTTACAGTAAAGAAGCTTTGACGCTTCTGGCCACTGAACTTTTTCCTCTCCAGTCGGAGGCAGTGCCCCCTCGTCTTTTAAGGCACATTTTACATAGAAAAGCTTTTCGCCTTATTTTTTGTACGGCCCATTTATATACTTGTACAGGTTAATAATGTCCCCCCTTAGACGTCTCTTCTCAAGACTAAATAAATTCAATTCTTTTAATCTTTCTTCATAACTAAGACCCTCCATGCCCCTTATCATTTTAGTCGCTCTCCTCTGTACTTTTTCCAGCTGCAGAGCGTCCTTTCTATGGACTGGTGCCCAGAACTGAACTGCGTATTCCAGATGAGGCCGCACCAGCGCTTTGTAAAGTGGTAATATTACATCCCTGCCTTGCGAGTCCATGCCTCGTTTAATGCATGAAGGTGATAGGGATAGAGCTGCTGCAGAAAAGACGCACACACCCTAAGCTGTGGAAGGAAGAGGGCTTCAGAAGAAAGAACACGCCGCCTGAGCTGTGATAGGGGAAAATATACAGCAGAAAGAACATGCCGCCTGAGCTGTGATGGAGAGCTGCAGCAGAAATGACACATCCTCTGAGCTGTGATAGGGAGAGAGAGATAGCAGAAAGGACTCATCCCCTGGGCTGTGATAAGGAGAGAGTTTTGCAGCAGAAAGAACATGCCTCTTGAGCTGTGATAGGCAGAAAGCTGCAGCAGAAAGGTCACATCCCCTGAGCAGTGATAGGGATAGAGATACAGCTGAAATAACAAATCCCCTGAGCTGTGATAGGGAGAAAGCTGCAGCAGAAAGGACACCCCCCCCTGAGCTGTGATAGGGAGAAAGATACAGCAGAAAGAACACACCCCCTGAGCTGTGATAGGGAGAGAGCTTCAGCCAAACAGACACATCCCCTGAGAAAAGACACATCTCCAGAGCCGACAGCTTGAAATAAATCTAGAAGAGCAATCGGAGCAATGCATGTGGAGATCTCTGGACCCATGTGAGGTACAGGGTTGGTTCTAGCTTTGTTAGAAAGAGGTTGTCATGTTCTATATGATTTACATTTTGTACATTAATCATGGGATAACTCCTTTAATTCAATAATTAGTCATCTTCAGCGGTGATTGCACGACAAATTGTTCAGCTGTGAAGAAGTATTGTAGGTGGTGAAGAACGCGTTCTCGGATTTATCCTCCATTGTCCGTAAAGGTAACTCTCTTCCTGTTTGCGAGGTCCATACATGAATGATGTGAAGCATTATGCTGGAGTCAAGGTGATGCATGAGAACTGGTCCAAGGATGACAATACACACCAATGTAAAAATCCGTCTTCACGTCCTACGGATGCCTCGTTGATTCCAGTTTTGTTGAATGTTAAAATGAATGAACCTTTTCTGGCTACACCGCCACAGTAAATGTTCACCATTTGGCAGGTAGTCCTGGCCCTCTCATTGTAGCCACGTCTCCCTTCTTCGACTTGTGTATTTACTGCGTCGCCTGCGCTGCGCTCGCTGCACACGCTCCTGATTCCTCCTGTTCATTGTTTTCCTTTCTCGGTCTTGTACAGTAGCAAACATTTAATTTCCTGGCTGCATTATCCCAGAGCTTCTCCATGAATATTAATCTCGTCCTTTGTCCCCGGGTATCTCAATCACCATTTGCCGCTTCTATGTCACCCGGACCTTTATGGATATAATTATAGAAGTATTGGCGGTCCAAAAAGCCACCGGGTGCTGCGAAATGCTGATATATCACAGACCAAGTGAAAAGAGTAAGGACAGGGGTGACAGGACAAAGAAATCGGAAAGAGCAAGCGGTCCTGCGAACGGGCATGACAAAGGCAGGCAAGCAAGCAGCAACCTAAGCAGCTTTGAAACATCCTGTAGAAAGGTGGACAAAGCCGGCGGAGCCACTCCGAACAAAAGCTAATGAGTTTTATACACTTATATAAGAATTGCTGCTTTTTTGTTCCCCACCATTTTCCCCAGCCGCAGCGCTTCCCGTGTCCAGGGAGAGAGGTGCGCGAGGCCCTTTGTTTGCTATTTATTTTCATCTCCCTTTGTACTTCGTCTTTTCCTTTTGTCTCTAGGAGAGGATCTCATTTCCCATGTTTATCTCTCCTCGAATTTAATCTGTTGTTTTTATTAAAGTCAATAGATAAAGATAACAGCGCTGATCATTTTTCATGTTCTTACAGTGATCCAGACGGCACCGGTCGGTTTATACAAACTTGAAGATGAAACAATTATTTTGGTTTGCTTTAAGTGTCGTCCTTTGAAAGACGTTGGAATAGGTTTTAGATGAGTGTCTCTGATGTGGCAGATAGTGGAGAGTGGCTGCAGGAAGGGGATTACGTGTGGAGATGCAGCAGAGCGGAGGTGGGACAACTAGGTTCAACCTTTGGTGGCCATACACATTCAACAGCTGTCGGCTCAACAGGGGCTGACCGGCCATAAATCCTACAGGGAAATTTCCCAGTGGGCAGATGCCCAGGGTTCCACTCAAGGCCTCCAGCCAGATATATAAAGATCTGATGCTCTCAGCATTTTATTAATGTAGGTGCATCAGGCACTTATGAACCTGCCCAGTGGCTGCAGATGCCCTCCTAAATTCAACGGTACTGCCATCCTCTGGACAATGATACAGTTTCACAGTATGGTGAGGGCATCAGTATTTTATGCTGCACTGCAGTATTTGGTTCTTCGGGGGCGGTACTTTGTCCTGCACTACAGTATTACTGGACTCTCCTACTACTGTTGTCCCCGCCTACTTCTGTTGCCCGCCTTCTGTCAGTTCTTTCCATGGCCACTTTAAGTTCCTAGTCTGTACCTACAGCTATCCCAGCAGAGAAGAATCAGATATGCATATATCTATCCTTTTCACATATACCTACAGTATGCCTTGTTGTGTTTCTGTCATTTCAGATGAATTTTTAGAATAAGCTGCCATATGTGTGGACGTGAGTGATAACACTATGTCTGACCATTACGATCTGGTATTTTAAGGTTTTCAACTTTGCATACTGCATATATACATGTGTAGCAACCTGTCACCATGAAAATGCAATGTAAGCTACTGGCAGCATGTTGTAAAGCAGGAGGAGCTGAGCAGATTGACATATAGTTTTATGGGAAAACATTCAGTAAAACCTGTAATTTACACATTTATATTCCTGCTTTTTCTGGGCGGTGGAGTCCAGGAGGCGGTCCTATCAGTGATTGACAGCCATCACATTATGACTGCGCATACAGAGAGAGCTGTCAATCACTGATAGGACTGCCGCCTGGACTTCAAAGCTCAGAATGAGTAGGAATATAAATGAATACATTTTTGTGTGCTGTCCGCATCCCGTGTTCCATTCCGCGGCCCCGCAAAAAAATTCTGACAAGAATAGGCATTTCTATTCCCATCATACCCTGAGAGAGCATGACTATCCAGGCATGATGGGAGTTGGATATTTGCAACATCTGAAGAGCCACAAGTTAGACATGAAGGCTAGACTACACAGTGGCATTTTTTACTACATAGCCATTGGCACTCCAAGTGATGCATTCGTACGGCACTATATTATGCTAGAAACATGGCGTCCAAAGGAAGATACCAGGAGGTTAATGCACGGTATATACCGTATTTTTCACTTTATGAGACGTACCCGATGATAAGATGCACCCCAGGTTTAAGAGGAGGAAAATAAGAAAATAATATTTTTCATCAAACCTCATAAATATCAGGACATCAGATCAGGCCCCCATAAATATCAGGACATCAGCTCAGGCCCCCATATCAGGACATCACATCAGCCCTTCATGTCAGAACCCTATCAGACCTTATATCAGCCCATAGTGAGACCCCCATCACACCTTATATCAGTCCATAGTGAGACCCCCATCAGACCATACAGTACAGTACAAAAGTTTGGACACACCTTCTCATTCAAAGAGTTTTCTTTATTTTCATGACTATGAAGGCATCAAAACTATGAATTAACACATGTGGAATTATATACATAACAAACAAGTGTGAAACAACTGAAAATATGTCATATTCTAGGTTCTTCAAAGTAGCCACCTTTTGCTTTGATTACTGCTTTGCACACTCTTGGCATTCTCTTGATGAGCTTCAAGAGGTAGTCCCCTGAAATGGTCTTCCAACAGTCTTGAAGGAGTTCCCAGAGATGCTTAGCACTTGTTGGCCCTTTTGCCTTCACTCTGCGGTCCAGCTCACCCCAAACCATCTCGATTGGGTTCAGGTCCGGTGACTGTGGAGGCCAGGTCATCTGGCGCAGCACCCCATCACTCTCCTTCATGGTCAAATAGCCCTTACTTTCAAAGTTTTCCCAATTTTTCGGCTGACTGACTGGCCACTCGTTTTTCTTCACTTAGCTGCTTTTTTCTTGCCATAATACAAATTCTAACAGTCTATTCAGTAGGACTATCAGCTGTGTATCCACCTGACTTCTCCTCAACGCAACTGATGGTCCCAACCCCATTTATAAGGCAAGAAATCCCACTTATTAAACCTGACAGGGCACACCTGTGAAGTGAAAACTATTTCAGGGGACTACCTCTTGAAGCTCATCAAGAGAATGCCAAGAGTGTGCAAAGCAGTAATCAAAGCAAAAAATGGATACTTTGAAGAACCTAGAATAGGACATATTTTCAGTTGTTTCACACTTGTTTGTTATGTATATAATACCACATGAATTCATAGTTTTGATGCCTTCAGTGTGAATCTACAATTTTCATAGTCATGAAAATAAAGAAAACTCTTTGAATGAGAAGGTGTGTCCAAACTTTTGGTCTGTACTGTATATCAGCCCATAGTGAGACCCCCATCAGACCTTATATCAGTCCATAGTGAGACCCCCATCAGACCTTATATCAGCCCATAGTGAGACCCCCATCAGACCTTATATCAGCCCATAGTGAGACCCTCATCCGACCTTATATCAGCCCATAGTGAGACCCCCATCAGACCTTATATGAGTCCATAGTGAGACCCCTATCAGACCTCAGATCAGATTAAAATAAAAACCATCTCTTACCTGTCCTGCGCCGCGGCTCCTCTCCACCTCCGGCAGAAGTCTCGCTCCCCTGTCTTCCCGGCCTGCACTGCTCTGTCACCTGACTGCGTGCAGCGTCAGGTCATAGTGGGCGCAGGACAGTGCAGCGCTGGCCCAAGGAATGAAGACCGGGAGGGAGAGTACAAGGGATTGAAGCGCTTCACTCCCTACTCCCTAAACCTAAAGCATACTAGTGAGCACTTCCATAATGTAAGTGCTCACTAGTATTCGCTTTATAAGACGCACGGCCATTCCCCCCCCCCCCACTTTTTGGGGGGGAAAAGTGTGTCTTATAAAGCGAAAAATATGGTATATATTTGAATTTGAGGCCTACTGAGGCTAAGTCTGTGTGACAGATGGTACACTAGGTCCTATAGGACCTGCATTAATACTTGGAGATTGGACGTTTTCCATTTTTCTAACATTCCTGCTTCCTCGCTACCTCTGTGCTCAGCAGTTTCTGTGTTTCTTGATTTTTTTCATATTAATGGTCAGCAGAGAAGAAGAATGAATAACAATTTTAATGCTCGAAATAAACCTTTGTTAAAACCCATAAGAAGCTATTAAAATGGAGGCATGCTTGTTGCATTGACTTTGCCTTTTTTTACAAACTTAGCTTCATACCCAATTATTTAAAATTGCGTAAGGTTGTGAAAAATGTCACCACGATACCTGATGTTCCCAGACAGAGGGTTTTCTGTATCAACTAACAAATTACCACCGGACTACCTGCCGGATTCCACTTCACAAATCTTTGATGTTTTTTACAGTAAGTGTGGATCGTGCTGTTCTTTGAACTGTAGATTTTTACTGATGTTTTCCTGAACTCCGGTGACCTGCCAGCATCTGCATTATATTTGCTCGTCACATATAGCCGGCAAACGCCTAGCGATGAATAGCGGGATGAAGGTAAAGGGTAAAGTGAACGTATGATTAACAATTGCGCTACAAGTGATGAAGAAGCCATCCGTACCACTAATAACACCAGGTATTAGGCAAATAAATGAGATTATTTGATGGAATAGTGAAATCTATAGTGGGTGGAAAAAAACTAAAAAAGTTTAGTCTTTTACAATAACAACCCCAGTTGATTATTACCGACCTTCATTGGTACGGACCAGTTAGCGTAAAGTCCATTTGCTGATCCCTTCTGCTGATCAGGCAGATTACTGATCACTGTTTTACATGAAGTACAGTAGCCATGTATTTCAGTTCTCTAACCTAGAGATGAGTGAATTTCCTAAAATTCATTTTGGTCAGATTTGCCTGAATTAAAAAATTGGATTTGCGTGTGAACCAATTCTACCAGAATCAAAAGTGCTTTAAAAGCCTGGAAAATCTATCTATCTATCTATCTATCTATCTATCTAATATCTATCTATCTATCTATCTATGTATCTATCTATCTAATATCTATCTATCTATCTAATATCTATCTATCTATTATCTATCTATCTCTCTCTATCAAAAATTTTTACCAAATCAAACTTTTTCTTGCAAACTCTGATTCTACAGAATCAGACTTGTTTTTAAAAAAAACTCAGGTTGAATTTTGATTGTAATTAATCGATTCATTCATCTCTAATTTAACTCTTTCTTCAATCCATCAACACTTTCAGTCATTACCAAATCCTGTGGGAGTATCTTTCATAATGTTACAGTTCCTAGGGCTCAAAACTGGACTAGTAGAGATGAGAAATGTTTTAAAATTTGAATCTGGTTTGAATAAATTCAATTTCTCCCTCCTGGAATAGTCTCTGTGTAACTCTTAAAAAGGAATCACAAGCATTCTTTCAAACCATACTTTTTGGGTTGAATTCCAGAGTTTTTTCACTCATCTCTATGGACTAGACATTCTAGATTTGGCCATTATTTTATAGAAAGGGTAAGACTGCATTTCCTTCTTTGTAAGCGATGCCTCGTCTGAAACAAGTTAATTTATTGTTAGCTCTCCCTGCAGCAGACTGACATTGAGTGTTATATTTTAGTTTCTCACATAACAGCATCCAAACCCTTCTCTGTTGTAGACCTTTAGAAAGTATCAATAAAATTATTAGAAAATTGTATAAAGAAGCATTAATAAGAAGAATTTTTAAGTGGATCAATCATAGAAAAATAACATCAAGTACGTTCTTCAGTGAACTGTAGATTTAAGGTCCCCGGTTTACAGTCACTAGTTGTCGGGGGAGAATCGTGAGCTCCCCATACACATTAGACCATCAGCAGAACCTGTCATTCTTGGCGGTTTGGCTGACAATACACTAATCGGTATGGTGACCTTTAAACTGGCCACAAACATTAGCCTAACTCTTAGAGGAACGGGTGATTTTCCTTTTTTGCGTTTTTGTTTTTCACTCCCCGCCTTCCCAAAGTCATAACTTTTTTAATTTTCCGTTCACATAGCCTTATGAGGGCATATTTTTTGCTGTACAAATTTACTTTTTAATGGCACACTTTACGGTTGCATACAATGTAGTGGGAAGTGGGAAAAGAATTCCAAATGGGGTGGAATTGGAAAAAAAAACACAATTCTGTAGCAGCTGATGAGGTAAAATTAACTTGTTAACCTTCTTTCTCCAGGTCAGTATGTTTACAACGATACCACACTTGTATAGTTTTTCTTGCATTTTAATACAGAATTATTTTTTTTAAACCTTTAAAAATTATTTTATTTTTTTCTATCAACATATTATGACCCCTATAACTTTTTTATAGTTATGCGTATGGAAAATGGGTGGGGGGGGGGTGATTTGAACTTTTATATTTTTTATTTTCAAAAAAAATTTCGGGCCACTCAAATGCTGTGATGTGAAATGTTTTAATCCGCAGACATCTGGCGGTTATGGCGCCCACTGCACGCAAGCGGGTGCCATGTTTAAATATGCGACTTCCGCTGACCATGTACGGTGGAGGTCGCAAAGGGGTTAATGTCGACCAAGTTTCCCTTGATGGCAGAGCTCTTTGATATCAAGGTGCCCAATTCTTTTGTTCTCAGGTGAGATAAGCTCCCTGACACTCCTTCTAAGGCCACTTTAGAGTCTTTTCAAATAAGCACAGGCACTGTTAACCCTTTCTGCAATTCCCAACCAGAGCAGTGGAGGTCTACATCTGGATGGCCAGAAGGTCTCAAAGAGTGGTAGGTTCCAGAGAGATGAACCCTTATTGCAGCTGTAAAGTCTCATAAATGAGCAGTACATTACTGATGTTAGTTTGACCCAAAAAGGGTCTAACTTCTTACACCAGTCTTGCAAAGTTTTCTGCCTTTTCTTCTTGTTTGCCTGAGCAGGACAAACATATGTAGCTGCTCCTTTGCATACTGAGTGGCTCAAGCAAGGTACTGGATCTCCTTTAAAGAGACCTGTCCTTTAAGGAAACTTACTGTAAGCTCTCCATGGCAATGCTCCATGGGAAATGAATATACAAAGAAGTATCTCCAGAGAAAAAGAACCATCTCACCCAGCACCACCTATTGCATGTGGCTCCCTATGAGTCAAGATCCAACTTTCCAACAATTCCTGGGATTTGACAAGGGGATATAGCCAGGCCAGGTAGCCCTTTTCGGTAGGTGGTGCTGGAAAGATGGTTCTTTCTTGGGAGATACCTCTTTGCATACCCAGTGGCAAATAGCTGCAAGGAACAAAGACATAACATATACTGTATTCTTAAAAGTAGTCTGTCACCCTTCAAAATTGGTTTCATAGTAAGCATGGTAGCATGGTAGCCCCCCGGAAATATAATTATATCTTTCTTTTGAGAGAAGAAAGAAATGGTCATGTTTCAGGACCTCTAACTTATGTGGTGGCATGCTTACTGATATTGAAGGTGACTACTAGAGATGAGCGAATCCATTCTAAAGTTCAGAAATTCAGCCTGAATTTTTCAAAAAGTTCTGATTCTGCCCAATTTGAATTTTCAGAGTCAGAAAGAGAGAGATTATTTTCTAGGCAAAGAACTGTTTGATTCAGTTTGTATTTCTTTAGACCTGAATTGAATAGGAGGGTTGATTCTACTGACGTGACGTGAATCAAATTTGACCAAATTCTCTTATCTCTAGAGAACCCATTTAAGACTACTTTCACACTCGCGTTTTGGCTTTCCGTTTATGAGATCCGTTCAGGGATCTCACAAGCGGTCCAAAACGGATCAATTTTGCCCTAATGCATTCTGAATGGAAAAGTATCCGCTCAGAATGCATCAGTTTGCCTCCCATCAGTCTCCATTCCGCTCTGGAGGCGGACATCAAAATGCTGCCTGACGAAACTGAGCCAAACGGATCCGTCCTGGCACACAATGTAAGTCATAGGGGACGGATCTGTTTTCTCTGACACTACAGGCTTATGGCGCTCCAGATTTCCTGCGCTTGCCTTGCTTAGCTTTAGGCTACTTTCACATCTGTCATGGATCTACAAATACGTTTCTGTTACAATAATACAACCGCGTGCATCCATCATGAACGGATCCGGTTGTATTATGTCTTCTATAGTCATGATGGATCCGTCATGAACATAATTGAAAGTCAATGGGGGACGGATATGTTTTCTATTGTGTCAGAGAAAACGGATCCGTCCCCTATGACTTACATTGTGTGCCAGGACGGATCCGTTTTCTCTGACACAATAGAAAACATATCCGTCCCCCATTGACTTTCAATTGTGTTCATGACGGATCCATCATGACTATAGAAGACATAATACAACCGGATCCGTTCATGATGGATGCACGTGGTTGTATTATTGTAACGGAAGCGTATTTGTAGATCCAGGACGGATGTGAAAGTAGCCTAAAGCTAAGCAAGGCAAGCGCAGGAAATCTGGAGCTCCATTAGCCTGTAGCGGCCCCTTTTATGAGTCAGAATTATCATATTAATGTCAATCACTTTGTGGTCCAGGTATTTGTCTATTCTCCATATGATCTGGTCACAAGTCAAGCTTGATAAGTCAAAAAGCAAAATGTATAAAAATAGTAATAATATTAATAATTTAATTGCACACTGAGAGACGTGTCACAGCTGCTTCTACATAGAACGGTGTGATATATAATTATCTATAATCTCATATGAAAAGAAAGGCCACCTTAAGGTGGTAAACCGAGATGCTGAAGGTCCTCATGCCCTTTTTTGAAATTTATATCCGCCATGTGGCTGGAGGAAAGGGTAAAGCTTGATAAATGTCCTCTGGGTCCTTGTTTCATTATAAATAATGAATCTGCTAAATGGCTGTCTACCAATAAGCTGTATCTTACACCGCAAGATAAGGAGCATTATACGTGGCGCTGGCATCGTTCTCATTAAACCAAATGAAACTTTGTTTATGGAATTTGCCTGTTTGCCGCCTGCCTCTGACCTCGGACTTCGTTTATGGACTTTGCCTGTTTGCCACCTGCCTCTGACCTCGGACTTCGTTTATGGACTTTGCCTGTTTGCCGCCTGCCTCTGACCTTGGACTTTGCTTACTGACCTTGCTTGATCGCAGCCTGTCCTGACCCGGAACCTCTTGGCCACGCACATCCCCTCGGTGCTTGCACCAGGCACTCTGACCCCCTGGTCAGCTGCTACTGATTTGGGGACTGCTCTGGAGTGGCACCTGGCAACTACCCTAACGGCTGAGGCCTATCCTCACTATCAGAGGCTCTAGTGAAGACCAGGTAGTTGCTTAGTTACGCCCCTCCAGAGTGCAGCCAGTCAGTGGCGCAGTGGGTCCACACCCGCTTTGCATAACAATGGCAGAATTGATTCACCAGGTTTTGAGGTTTGCAGTTAAAGCAGATTAGAGTATTTACAGGTGAATCTGTTGTTTTTGGCAGTCTAATGTGTATGGGGTATGCTGATTCCTCCGACAGATGAGAAAAGGTTGAATTTCAACATCTTATCTATTTGGACTCCCGGTAGACAAGCCACCGTCAAAGGATCTTGGCAGTGGCTTTCTACTCTTTCCCCATGGAAAACACATGCTCTGAAAATGGGCACATTTTGAAAAAGAGCCAGTGCAGCCCGAAACGAATATGCATTAATTGCATTATATTCCCTTTGACAATAAAGTTGGTGGTTTTACAGAGATACATGCTCTTCTTCTGGTGGATTCTTCAGAGATGATTCTGCTGCAGGTGGTGGAAAGTGCTTGAGTGCCTGGGTGTACAACTGTTGAAGGCCTTTGGTCCCTTTAATCAAATTGATCGGCATTTTGTAGGATCAGTAGAGCGGGGTGTAGATATAGGAGATGCAAAGTTAACAGGGACATCTGGGATCTGGTGCCTGAAGGGCTCTCTACCATAGATGAAGACACAAGTACTAAAAATGGCACGTGGTAGATGGGGAGTCTTGTTGAGAAACCGCATTGGAGCCAAGGGGCTTCAAGTTACTGAATTTACAATTTCTGGATTATTAAATGTCAGATTAAATTAATTTCAAATATTTCTTTTCTAGGTTTTGTTACCAGAAACCAAAAATTTTGAAGTTACGTACTGTACATTGTTGGTTTGATTGGGCTGTCCACCTTTCTCCTGAGTATTTACTAAATTGTCTGAATCCATATTGGGCTATAGATTTATAAAAAAAAAATGATTTAGCAATTTTGGTTAAAGGGGTTGTCCCATCAGGACAGTCCCTACATATGAATTGTTTAATAGTATCCATGAAGAAAAGCAATAGTTGTTTTATTAGAAAATCTATGCTTCACAAAGTCCTTTGAGTGGGTCAAAACGTTGTATTTTGTGTGAGATGTGTTCATAAAACACCTATTACATTTCCAACTTGGGTGTTATGTTTAATCATTTTAATTTATTTCTTTTTTGGCTTTTGGATTTTTTGAATTTTGTGACTTTGCTTCCACAAATGTCTAACAAGCAACCACTGTCAGGTCATCCCCTGTCCTTATGTTCTATTCGAGCATACTGTATGAACATGGTATCTGGGAGTCCCCCAATCAGAACCGTTTTTTAAGAGCAAGAGTGGAGATGTAATGTAATACCATATTTCCCCTGTAGTGGTTGCTGCAGTTAACATGTACAGTGTAACCAGCTGTGTCTTCCTCGGCAATCCTGAGGTTAGGCTCTTTTCACGGTGTGTCTCCAAGGTTTTTGTTGGGTCAGAGCAGCAAAATTAAAATAAAAAACCTTTAACTACAGGTAGACGCAGTTTGAAAAGAGTAAAATTTTTCATTATTAGAATAGTCCATTTTATGAATTACTCCAAGTGTCTCTAAGTTTTCCTTCCTTCGATTTACTATAATAAAAAAGCCGCCAAGGCCTAACTTGCAGGATTTAATATGTCCTTTGTCTTATGGCAGGAGAGCACTGTATCAAGTGCATGATTATTAGGGTGATGACAATACAATGAATAGGCAGTATTAATTAAGCTCTAATAAAAGTGTCATAATCAGCCACATCATATTTATTGGACTTCTAATCCTGCCAAATAACATCATTTAAAGTGGAAGAATAAAATCTTATATTATTAATCTATCCACTTTACTTTAAATTAAACTCGTATATTCTTTAGAGATTATAATAATCGGTATTATTAAAGAAATAGGAAAGCTCTGAGTCCTTCCTGATAACGACTGGTTCCCATAATTCTGCGGGTGCAGGGACTGAGGCTTCATCATTTTGAAGGGGAAGTTAAAGGGGTGTAATCAACCATTGATGGTTTATCGTCAATGTGTGATCATGGGTGGGGGGTGTACACAGATCTCATTGGGCCCCATAGCACAACTTAGTATGGCCCCCCTGCCCCACCCAGTTTCCAAGTACATGTCAAACACTCCCAGGCAATGCAGAATGTAAACTGCACGACTCCATATTTCTGATGAGTTCTTTATTTATTTATTTTTAAATTAAGTGGACAAAATGTTATTTAAAAAATAATAATAATGAATAAACTGGCATAAATACAGTGATAAATCTCCTGCTTCCCTTCTATTACAAAGCTGACAGCCTTCGGTCACCACTAGGGGGAGCTCATCACATAGGATGCAATTACAATTGACTGAAATGAAAGCTGTAATCAGCTATTTACACAGAGCTCCCCCAAGTGGTGGCTGCATGAAAATGCTGTTCTTTCACATTGGAAAGAGAAGAAGGAGCTCAATGCTGCCCCCCTCCACCTATTCTCCCTCTGTTGAAGGTACGCCACTGCATGAGGTTCAACCTCCAAGACCCTCACTAAACACCATAAAGAAGGAGTGCTGCCCTGACATATTTTACACTGGTACAGTGTCTTGTCCATACTACGGCTGTGGCAGGTCCTACATCTCACACCCATTCTCTTGAACCATGGCACCCTTTATTGTCATCATTGGTTGAGTTCTCCTGTCACGACAGAGGGTAGGGAAAAGTGCAGCCCTAAACTTCACCCCACCTCTGTCCCTGCCTACTTGCACGGCCCGTCCTAACGATGGCGTACAACTTGGCGGCAGTCCCTCGCTTAGATATGTGCAGGGGCCTAAGAAGATAACAGAAGTACCGTAACAGAGTCAGACAAGCCAAAGTCAAAGCCAGGAGGTCACGCAGGTACACAGGGAGCAATCCGATAACAAAGTCAAAACACAATCCGGAGTCTGAAGCCAAGAGGTCACGTCAATTCCAGGGAGGTCACAAGGTCGAGGTAGAAAACAGAGCCGAGGTCCAAAACACACAAAAGGCACAATACGAAAATGCTGGTGAGTGTAGCAAGACCATTCACAGGCAACCAAGGCTGCCTGTTTATATAGCAGAACAAGTGGGTTACATGATGTGGCCAGCGTCACGTGACCCAAGTCCAGCCCAAACCATCTGAGCGCCAATAAATTGAGATCGGCGCTCAGTACATCTTTCAGCTAGGAGGATGCCGGCCACACTGAGGAGGCGTGCTTGGCTGGGTCCTCTCCGCCCCCTGGTCCCCATGGAGACGAGGACACGGGGCGTTTCCTCGCTCCTGCACAGATGCGGGATGCCGTCGTCGCCGCAAGGAGGAAGCGCGTCGCCGGGTCCCCGTTACATCTCCAAAGTGAACCCCCCACCACCACCAATGAAACTAAAAGATAGACCATCAATGGTTCAGTCGCAGAAGAAGGATTCTTCATGGTCTTACATGTCCCCACACTAAAGGTGCCCATAAAAATTACATGAATTTGGCCCAAACGTGTTAAACAGCCAACTATCTAATGTGTATAGGGGTGTCCTGACTCTTCCCTGACAGATGATGTCAGCAGAAAGATTGGGCATGTTGAATTTTACATGCCCAATTCTTTTGTTTTCACTGTGGTCAATGAAAGCTCATAATAAGCTGTCACTTCCTGTTTTGAAGATTTCTCTTTTCAACCTGTAGACAGATTTAGCAGAAATCTTGTTATCATCCCAGCCATATTATAGATGGAGGCAGACAGGATGCACCAATGACAATAAGTGATGGAGGCAGCTCAGCTCCTCCCCCTCCCTGCACAGAGCATGCTCACAACACTCTCACTCTTGTAGAAGTCAGCAGATTGTATTCTGTCCTCAAGTCCTTGTCTCTGCTGTAAAGATTTACAGCATCTTTTCTGATTAAAGATGGCAACCTCCAAAATCATTTGAAGGAAATGGAACAAATATCTGCGAAAAACAAAAAGAGTATGTTCCAGTACAGAATTTTAAATTAGTAAAATAAATATGGCGACATTCCCTTCAACCTTTTTCTAGCCTGTGACATACAGTAGACTTATGTAATGGGCAGGATGATTTTCATGCAAATTATAAATATTGGGGGAAATTTATCAAAACTGGTGTAAAAGAAAACTGGCTTGGTTGCCCACAGCAACCAATCAGATTCCAGCTTTCATTTCTCAGAGCTTTCTTGGAAAATGAAAGGTGGAATCTGATTGGTTGCCATGGGCAACTAATCCAGTTCTACTTTACACCAGCTTGATAACTCTCCCCCATTGTATTTACAGAAACAGGAGCAGAGACCAGACCACCTGCAGCAAGTGTTAGAGGTATATTACAGCTTGCACTCTGCTAATGCCAGTCCAGGCCATTTGACTATATTTGTAAAAAAAAAAAAAAAAAGTTTCGTAAAATGTTCAAATTTTTTTAAAAAAATTAGATTTTTTTTTTAATGATGTCAAATATATATATATATATAAAAAAGAAAAATAATAGATACTATTTAACCAAATTGGTGAATGCGATAAAGAAAAAAAAATGCAGAATTGAGAAAAATATGCTCAATGTAGTCTTACATATAAAAAAAAAGAAGAAAAGTCAAATACACAAAATACAGGTACTTACAAGCTCCGTTGATGGAAACAGAAAAAAATAAACTTCTGTCAGACTATAGGGACACAAAAACAAAGTGTTTTTATAGTTTAAAGCAGAAGAAAATAAAATAAACTATATACATCCTCTTACTCGTAAAAAAAAAATGCTTTCCTGCATGTCATTTGTGCCGCACAGTGAATACTAGTGATGAGTAGAGATGGCCTTGCGGTTCGCCCGGCGGTCGGTTCGTGGCGAATTTTGCTTGTTCGCTATTTGCCGAACATGCGAACATATGGCGATATTCGCGTCCGCCATATTCTTTTACATTGTGAAGAACTTTGTCCCATGACGCATCCAACGCGTTTGGTACAGGACAGCCAATTGAGACGTTTCAGCACATGGACGTACCCCCTACCTTATAAATAAACCCTATCTGGCCGCCATTTTACATTCAGTGTTTTGCCAGTGTAGGGAGAGGCTGCTGTGTGGAGCAGGGACACCAAACGCTGGCTAATAGGGCCACAAAAGTCCTTTTAAGGACTGGTATAGGTGTGCTATCGATAGGTGTGCAGTACAGAGGGGTGCGATATACGTATAATATACTTTCTAACATAGAAAGCACATTATAGTGGATTTGTATTGTGCAGCAGTGGTGAGCGGTTCTGCAGCTGCACAGAGTGACAAACGCAATTAGAAAAAATAATTATAACTGGTGTGATATACCAGTCGCCCCCCAAAAATACTGATAGAAGCGGGGGTGTTATATACCAATAATATACTTTCTACTGTATATAGTGCATTTGGGTACTGCAGCATTTCTTTGCGGTTTTTCTGCGTTCCCTCCGCTACACACAGTGACAAACGGTATTGGAAAAATTAATTATAACTGGTGTGCGCATGCGCGTACGCGAAAATTATATTGCCGATATTTCGAATTTAAAAAAATGATGAATGGAGATCGCAAATTCTATCAATACATCTGGTATGTCAGTGTCCATGTTGTGGGACTATTTGTGCACTTCTAGTAATTATTTCTTGGCTGCAAATATCAGCTGAAGGTTTTTCAGGTTCGCCTGCCATTAAAATAAATGGGACCCGCCGCAAACTTGCGGTTCGCGAACCGTCCCGACAGATGTTCGTCCATCAATAGTGATGAGCGAAGCGAATTTCACTAAGAAATTCAATTTGCTTCGTTACAAAGAGCATTTCTTTGTATGTAATGGACACAATGACGGGGAACGGCAATCGTGCTGCCCCCATCATTGAACCCTTCAGATGCCGCGTTCATCACTGATCGCGGGATCTGAGGCTACCATTTAGGCGTTTTTGGGCTTAATCAGGGTAAAAATAAAATACTCCATTTGCTCGCGTAGAGGCCGTCACGACCATCTTGGTTAAAGACACCGCGCAAAATTTCGCGTCATCATGTCATCACACTGGCCAGGCGTGGTGACATCATCACTGATGATGTCACTGCGCTCGGCCAGCGTGCCGGTGTGATGACGTCATATGTCATCCCGCTCAAGATTTTGCACGGTATCTTCAATCAAGATGGCCGCGACGGCCTCTTCACATGCATAAGGATGAGGTGAGTATGTTTTTTAGTTTTTTTTACCGCCATTTCAGGGAAAAATAATTCGTTACCACAAATTGTGATCAAGTTTTTCCTGAAATTCAAATTGAAGTCCATTTGTTTGACTTCAATTCACTCAAGCCTAGTGAATATCATAAAAATGAACCCCTTAAGGACTTAGTACGTACCGGTACACCATGTTTGCCAAGTCCTTAAGGACCCAGGGCGTACCGGTAGGTCCTAAGTTTAAAATTACTTTGCGGCGCGGCGGGGGTTAATCGGAACAGGATGTCCGCTGAAATCATTCAGCGGGCATTCTGTCACAACGCCGGGGGGGGGACCCCCCCCCGCATCGGCGATCGCCGCAAACCGCAGGTCAATTCAGACCTGCGGTTTGCGGTTTTACCTTATCCGGCGGGCGGCGGTGCCATCGGGTCCCCATGCGGCTGTAGGGGGGACCCGATGGCATGGAAGGCAGCGCAATGCCTTCCTTAGGCATCACGCTGCCTTCCGGTGGAGAGCCTGTGAGATCCAGCCCCCTGGATCTCACAGGCCGGAAGCTGTATGAGTAATACACACTGTATTACTCATACAGCCAATGCATTCCAATACAGAAGTATTGGAATGCATTGTAAAAGGGATTAGACCCCCAAAAGTTGAAGTCCCAAAGTGGGACAAAAAATTAAGTAAAAAAAAAGTTTCAAATATAACGTTTTCCCCAAAAATTAAAAGTTTCAAGTAAAAATAAACAAAAACGTCATTTTCCCCAAATAAAGTTAAAAAAAATTGGGAAAAAATAGGGAAAAAAAAAGTTTACATATTAGGTAGCGCCACGTCCGTATCGACCGGCTCTATAAACATATCACATGACCTAACCCCTCAGATAAACACCGTAAAAAACTAAAAATAAAAACTGTGCTAAATAAACAATTTTTTGTCACCTTACATCACAAAAAGTGTAATAGCAAACGATCAAAAAGTCATATGCACGCCAAAATAGTGCCAATCAAACCGTCATCTCATCCCGCAAAAAATAAGACCCTACCTAAGATAATCGCCCAAAAACTGAAAAAACAATGGCTCTCAGAATATGGAGACACTAAAACATGATTTTTTTTTTTGTTTCAAAAATGATATTATTGTGTAAAACTTACATTAATAAAAAAAAAGTATACATATTAGGTATCGCCGCGTCCGTATCGACCGGCTCTATAAAAATATCACATGCCTAACCCTTCAGATAAACATCGTAAAAAAAATTAAATAAAAACTGTGCTAAATAAACCATTTTTTGTCACCTTACATCACAAAAAGTGTAATAGCAAGCGATCAAAAAGTTACACGCACCCCAAAATAGTGCCAATAAAACCGTCATCTCATCCCGCAAAAATCATACCCTAACCAAGGTAATCGCCCAAAAACTGAAAAAATTATGGCTCTCAGGCTATGGAAACACTAAAACGTGATTTTCTTTTCTTCAAAAATGAAATCATTGTGTAAAACTTACATAAATAAAAAAAAAGTATACATATTAGGTATTGCAGCGTCCATAATAACTTGCTCTATAAAAATATCACATGACCTAACCCCTCAGGTGAATACCGTAAAAAAAAAAAAAAAAAACGGTGTAAAAAATGCCATTTTTTGTCACCTTACATCACAAAAAGTGTAATAGCAAGCGATCAAAAAGTCATATGCACCCCAAAATAGTGCCAAAAAAAACATCATCTCATCCCGCAAAAATCATACCCCTAAAATTATGGCTCTCAGACTATGGAAACACTAAAACATGATTTTTTTTGTTTAAAAAAAGAAATCATTGTGTAAAACTTACATAAATAAAAAAAACTGATACATATTAGGTATCGCCGCATCCGTGACAACCTGGTCTATAAAAATATCACATGATCTAACCTGTCAGATGAATGTTGTAAATAACAAAAAATATAAACTGTGCCAAAACAGCTATTTCTTGTTACCTTGCCTCACAAAAAGTGTAATATAGAGCAACCAAAAATCATATGTACCCTAAACTAGTACCAACAATACTGCCACCCTATCCCGTAGTTTCTAAAATGGGGTCACATTTTTGGAGTTTCTACTCTAGGGGTGCATCAGGGGGTCTTCAAATGGGACAGTGTGTCAAAAAAAAACAGTCCAGCATAATCTGCCTTCCAAAAACCATATGGCATTGCTTTCCTTCTGCGCCCTGCCATGTGCCCGTACAGCAGTTTACGACCACATATGGGGTGTTTCTGTAAACTACAGAATCAGGGCCATAAATATTGAGTTTTGTTTGGCTGCTAACCCTTGCTTTTTTACTGGGAAAAATTGATTAAAATGGAAAATTTGCCCAAAAATTAAATTCTGAAATTTCATCTCCATTTGCCAATAACTCTTGTGGAACACCTAAAGGGTTAACGACGTTTGTAAAATCAGTTTTGAATACCTTGAGGGGTATAGTTTCTTAGATGGGGTCACTTTTATGGAGTTTCTACTCTAGGGTTGCATCAGGGGGGCTTCAAATGGGACATGGTGTAAAAAAGAAACAGTCCAGCAAAATTCCAAAAACCGTATGGCATTCCTTTTCTTCTGCGCCCTGCCGTGTGCCCGTACAGTAGTTTACGACCACATATGGGGTGTTTCTGTAAACTACAGAATCAGGGCCATAAATATTGAGTTTGGTTTGACTGTTAACCTTTGCTTTGTAACTTGAAAAAAAATATTAAAATGGAAAATCTGCCAAAAAAGTGAAATTTTGAAATTGTATCTCTATTTTCCATTAATTCTTGTGGAACACCTAAAGGGTTAACAAAGTTAGTAAAATCAGTTTTGAATACCTTGAGGGGTGTAGTTTATAGAATGGGGTCATTTTTGGGTGGTTTCTATTATGTAAGCCTCGCAAAGTGACTTCAGACCTGAACTGGTCCCTTTGATTGGGTTTTTGAAAATTTCTGAAAAATTTCAAGATTTGCTTCTAAACTTCTAAGCCTTGTAACATCCCCAAAAAATAAAATATCATTCCCAAAATGATCCAAACATGAAGTAGACATATGGGGAATGTAAAGTAATAACTATTTTTGGAGGTATTACTATGTATTATAGAAGTAGAGAAATTGAAACTTGGAAATTTTCAATTTTTAAAAAAATTTGGGTAAATTTGGTATTTTTTTTATAAATAAAAATGATTTTTTTTTTACTTAATTTTACCAGTGTCATGAAGTACAATATGTGACGAAAAAACTCTCTCAGAATGGCCTGGATAAGTCAAAGCGTTTTAAAGTTATCAGCACTTAAAGTGACACTGGTCAGATTTGCAAAAAACGGCCAAGTCCTTAAAGGGTTTCTACCACCACATTTTGACCTAATTAGCTGTCAGACACTAGCGATCTGCTAGTGTCTGCTGTACCTAACCATGCTATTGTAATTCCTTTCTTTGCAGCGGTTACCCAAAAAAACGTAGTTTTATTGGTATGCAAATGAGCCTCTAGGTGCTATGGGGGCGTCTTTTCAGCACCTAGAGGCTCCGTCCACTCACCATTTCTGCCGTCCAGCGCGCTCCAGCCCGACCCTCTCCTCTAGATTGACAGCCTTCTCGCGCCTGCGCCGTGTGCTTCTGTATTCGGCGCAGGCGCACTGACTGTCTCCCTGCGCCGGCATCTTCACTGCGCCTGCACCGATTACGGCACAGGGAGCAGTCCAACAGTCACTGCGCCTGCGCCGAATACAGAAGCACACGGCGCAGGCGCGAGTAGGCTGTCAATCTAGAGGAGAGGGGCGGGCTGGAGTGCGCTGGGCGGCAGAAATGGTGAGTGGACGGAGCCTCTAGGTGCTGAAAAGAGGCCCCCATAGCACCTAGAGGCTCATTTGCATACCAATAAAACTACGTTTTTTAGGGTAACCGCTGCAGAGAAAGGAATTACAATAGCATGGTTAGGTACAGCAGACACTAGCAGATCGCTAGTGTCTGACAGCTAATTAGGTGAAAATGTGGTGGTAGAAACCCTTTAAGGTGAAATAGGGCTGAGTCCTTAAGGGGTTAAACAAAAAAAACAAGACCCAAAATTTTTTGCCAAGAATCTCATATTTACAAAATAAGCATAGTATTAACACCAGAATATTTTCTATAACTATGGCATTATTGTACCGTACTTTATTTGATTTGAAGAGTGCTGTTGCATTGTATTTTTTTTTCCTTCGTGTTTCTAGCCGTGGCAGCGTGCACCTACGCATTGGAATGTGCTGACTGAACTCCTTTTTCTTGCATTTCTATCCCCCATGTATTGAAAAAATTTATAAGTATTTTTTTATATAACAGTTCCATTAAAAAAATACAACTCATCCCACAAAAGAAGGGGTTTTCCAGTTTGCATCAACATCCTGTAAAATAATTATTTATCTATCTCCTGTTTTGGGCTGTGATCACATGATCATGTCCATGCCGCTCTTTATTACTTCCTGTGATGTTATGTCCATGGGCAGGGCAGCGATAGGGGAATGTCTATGTAACTAGCTAAGTGGGAGGAGCTATAAGCTAGCTGGATGTTGTTTGGTGCGGTGATAGGGGAGTGTCTATGTAACTAGCAAAGTGGGAGGAGCTATAAACTAGTTGGGTATTGTTAGAGGCGGGGCTGGAGCTGTGGCAGAGGAAGGAGAAGTGCATCATGGGTTTGGTTGGATACAGCAACAAGAAGTTCTACATACAGGATGGAAACAAACCAGAGGGATCGGTTTACATGGTGAAAAT
This sequence comes from Bufo bufo, assembly GCF_905171765.1. Lineage (NCBI taxonomy): Eukaryota > Metazoa > Chordata > Amphibia > Anura > Bufonidae > Bufo > Bufo bufo. The sequence goes on along the minus strand of NC_053394.1, from coordinate 34,246,722 downwards.
GGTTCAGGAGCGTCCAGACTGAAAACCGGGGATGATGTACATGAAGAAAGCAACTACATAAGCAGATCTGTTTAAAACTATAGTGATGCTGGAAAACCCCTTTAAGGGGTTATGACAGCCAGTTACTATACCTTTGATGTTACAGTAATTAACAGGGTGAATGGATATAATGCCCACATATCCCGCAGCTATGTATCAATATATAGCTTCTTCACTATAGACTTTGTTCTTAATTATAGCAATGGCAGGTGCAATACATGAGCCGAACGACCATTACAAGTATCACGGAGCATTTGTTTACAGAGTAACTGAAAGAAAGCCCTCCGGGGAGCGGTCTCATAAAGGACATCACCAGTGCATTGTCACTGAATGAAACCTCTGCAGGTCCATGGGGAGCTCAACGCATTTCGGCTGTCTGGTATATACACAGCATGCACTCCATCTCAGGAACATGTTTGGGAAGCGGTACCTGCCGGATTTACGATTTGTTCCATCTTTGCCTATTACCATCCGTCCAAACCACAGGACATGGTGATAATAGAGGATGCGTCTAATTTATCATCCATGCGAGAACGTTCATCCTGATTGTCCTCCCGAGACCTGAATTTCTATTTGGCAAAGCCCCATTTCGACCGCCCCAAGTAAATGTCCACATTCCTCATGTTAAAGTTTGTCCTCTGGGTGCTCTTTGGATGAATCGTACGAGATGATGAATGCTCTCCACCGGCCAGGTCTGAGACCGGATGTCACAACTTGGTTAAGTCCCGATTCTTGCTTGTACTTTAATATAAGCAAGAAGATCTTGTATGAGTCATGGGTTTGTTGTTTTTGGCTCTTTTTTTTCCTATCCTTCTTTGATGTATTATCCGTAAGTGGAAGTTCTAGTGACTCTCTTAAGTATCGTATTGATTTTTACGGGAATGTTATAGGGACTTAAACAACCACTAAAATTACACTGCTCTTGAATCCGCTGATCGCTTCCCCAAGTTGTGCTAAAACGGTGGCTTGTTGAAAAGGGAAAGCAGTGATTTTCTGGTAATATTGATTTTTAACAAGTGCCGGCAGCCAGCCTACTGATATAGAAGACTCGTACCTACCCGCTCCCCGCCACTCCAGTCCTCCGCGCTACCTCCACTTTTTCTCCATCTTCTGGTCCTCGCGCTGTTTACATGGGCCTTGGGTCAGTCACATGCACCGCTCAAGCCAATGACTGGCTTCAGAAGTGACCTAATGAATAAACCATATTTGCGAATGCAAATAGGGGGGACATGGTGTCATGAAGCCACTATTTTGATGCACAAGTATTACAGTTATTATTATTACTCACCTGGATTCAGATTGGGATGGTACTGGCAGAAGACTTCACTGGAGAAACTTGATTGAAGGAGACTTCAACGGACAATCTCGAGGGGGTACCTACAGTATAAAAGAAGATATCATGAACTTAAAATATAAGTATAAAAGAAGAGAAAAGTTCGTTACTACGCACTCACGTACAGTAAGTGGCAGTGTGGAAACCCCCTCCCAAACCCCCCCCCCCTCTTTTAATCCCTTAAGTATGTCACGGTGCTAAGTATGGGGTAAAGTTGCCTTTTTTGGGCGGACCAATTGTGGTTATTCATATATATTGGTTGTTGTTGGTTTAATTAATGGAGTTTTAATGTAATAGTTACAGGTAACATTAGGCACAGTGGCCAATTATAATCCACTAATAAAACTTTAATGTTTCTTCAATATGTGTCTAATCGACTATTAACTAACAAAATTGATAGGTCGTAATTGGGTTATATGACACCATGCTTGTGGTCCCATCATTGCTGAAACCAGTCATTGGCTAGAGACGATTAGGCTGCTTCGCTAAATTTTACAAAAAAAAATTGCTTTGTGACGAATTACTTTGTCAGGAAGCGCATTTTTTGTAAGTAGTGGGCGCAGTGAGAGGGAGTTGCGATAGCGCCGCTCTCCGCCATTGTACCCCTCAGATGCAGCGTTCATACATGATCGCGGCATCTGAGAGTAAAAACAGTATAAGGCTACATGCACACGAATGTTGTTTGTTTCACTGTACGTTCCATTTTTTTTGCAGATAGGATACGGACCCATTCATTTCAATGAGTCCACAAAAAATGCGGACAGCACACCATGTGCTGTTCGCATCAGTATGTCCGTTCCGTAGCCCCGCAAAAAAATAGAACATGTCCTATTCTTGTTTTAGGCATTGTTACAATGGATCCGCAAAAAAAAACAAAAAACGATGGCATACGGATGTCATCTGTTTTTTGCGGATCCATTGTAACAAAATACATACGGTCGTGTGCATGTAGCCTAAAATTAACAGACAAAAATAATTAAATCATACTCACCGCCTCCATTTGCTTTCGACTGGTCGTCTTGCTTGAAAATCTGGCACGGCGGAGATGACGTTGTCATGCCGACCAGCGTGGTGACGTCACCACGTACGGGATTTTGGCCGAGATCTTCATTCAAGATGGCGGCTGCCGACACATCACGAGCAAATGGAGAAGGTAGGTATGATTTTTATTTTGTTTTTAATTCACTACCACGAACCACAAGGAAATTCGGCTTTGTGGCAAAGCGAATTAATCCTAAATTCGGATTGAATTCCACTTCATTGGATTCGATTCTCTCAACTCTAGCTGGAGCGGTGAATGTGACTATGCCTATGGCCAGCTAGATGTAAACGGTGCCAGGACCAAAAGATGGAGACAACGATGGCAGCACGGAGCACCAGAGCGGTATGGAGCAGGTAAGTATTAATCTACTGTACTATTCCAGGAGCAGGCTGCGGGCACTCGCTTAAAAATCAATATTACCGGAAAACCCCTTTAAATTTACATTGGGACCTTTAAAGACATTAAAAAAGAGGCATCTCCTATTGGTCCAATATTTTGTGTCAGTTCGTATATTATTGTATCTTGATCACCAGCAATGACCAATAGGCCAGAATTTAGACATGCCTATGCTCCCCCTAGTGGTGGCTAGAGAAAGCTAGGAGTTTTGGATTTAACTCTATGAATGTTAACCCTTTCATGACCGGGCCCAAAACAGGCCTGAATGTCCAGGCAACTTTTTGTGATTTTGTGCACATGGTGGTTTAGTGACCGTAGCTTTTTTTATTTGTTTGACTACCAAAATAACTTTTGCAATTTTTTTACTCGACACTTAGGACTTTTTATTAGAATGTTTTTCTTTTGAGTTTTTTATTTCTTTTTTTAGGCTTAATTTGGAAGAAAACTGCTAATTAGTATTCAAAAGTATTAAAAAGTATTTTTGTTTTATTATAGCTTTTTATTTCTTAAATATTAAAACTGACACAAAAATGTATTATTGCAATGGGTTCCCTATTTTGTGATGATCGTTTTCATATATAACATGTATAGGTTTGAGAGAACGGGGCGACTATGGTGACGGATTCTGTTAGCGACTGCATTTAGAATTATTTTTTTACTTTTTTTTTCTTTGTATTTTTGATTATTATTATTTTTTTCACTTATATTTTAATTTCTTTTTGGCACATAATATGTCCCCCAGGAGGTCATTAAAAGACCTCTGGAGGACACAGACTTTTTTTTTTACTTTTTTTCCCCCACCGTTTCCACTGTAAGGGTAGGTTCACACTAACGTTAGGGATTCCGTTATGGCTATGGTTATAACAGAATCCGTAAGACAGAAGGACGGATCCGTTCTTCTGCCCATAGACCTTTATTATAACGGAGTGCAAAACGGAAGCCTTTAAGAGGCATTCCGTTTGCTTTCCGTCCTAATAGAAGTCTATGGGAATCAAAACGGATCCATCTGGTTCCCGTTATGCAAGACGGAAAACATAGTCCTGTCGACAGGACTTTGTTTTCCGTCTTGCATAATGGGACCCAGATGGATCTGTTATGCTTTCCCGTAGACTTCTAGTAGGACGGAAAGCAAACGGAATGCCTCTTAAAGGCTTCCATTTTGCATTCTGTCTGGGTTTTCCGTTATTTTCCGTTATAACCATGTTATAACGGAAAGCCATAACGGAATCCCTAACGCTAGTGTGAACCCACCCTAATAGGGGAAAACAACCCCCTGTGGGGGAATGACACACAAGCAGAGCTGATCAGGGTCTCCTTAGACCCTGCAGCCCTGCTCCTGCCCCTGCTCCAGACACCTCCGGCGGTCACGTGACCGCCGGACTAAAAGAGGAAGTGGCTCTGCCAGACTAAAAGAGGAAGTGGCTCTGCCAGACTAAAAGAGGAAGTGGCTCTGCCAGACTAAAAGAGGAAGTGGCTCTGCCGGACTAAAAGAGGAAGTGGCTCTGCCAGACTAAAAGAGGAAGTGGCTCTGCCAGACTAAAAGAGGAAGTGGCTCTGCCGGACTAAAAGAGGAAGTGGCTCTGCCAGACTAAAAGAGGAAGTGGCTCTGCCAGACTAAAAGAGGAAGTGGCTCTGCCGGACTAAAAGAGGAAGTGGCTCTGCCAGACTAAAAGAGGAAGTGGCTCTGCCAGACTAAAAGAGGAAGTGGCTCTGCCGGACTAAAAGAGGAAGTGGCTCTGCCAGACTAAAAGAGGAAGTGGCTCTGCCAGACTAAAAGAGGAAGTAGCTGCACATGTACAGTATATACGTGCTATCTATCACAGGGCATGTGCAGATAGGACGTATATACACAGTGGGAAGTCGGGAAGGGGTTAAAAAAAGTAGAAAATTTTTGTGCATACCATATCTACTTCTTTTTACTCACTACTTTACAAATGTGGCAAGACAAGTGGGTGGAGATCTTATCTATTCCTTCCTTGTACAATGACCTCTGTACAGGTCACAGAGCATGCCCAGAAAACCCTTTGTTGGGAAGTCAGTGAGGTCCCCTCCTGACCATTGTGTCCATGGACCATGGGGCTGCTGTAAAGCAATTTTCGTAATGCTGTGTAAATGCTGTTAGGAAAAGCTCAGGCAAGGAGGGGACTTCTATGGCAGAGTTTTGTAAGCATGCTCTGTGACCTGTTCAGAGGTCATTGTACAGAGAAAGAATAGATAAGCTCTGACGATCACCTATTGTGAATGGCAGATCCTGTCTTATCTATACACAGAGGTGATATCATTACAGGCAGGATTAGACTGACAGATAGGTAGATAACTGCAGCAAAGTGATCTATACAGAACAAGAAGTGGCGCCAATTATTAGGCTTAGTGGCCGGTGCGAAAACTGCAGGATTTTATGGTATTTGTTTAAATATAGATAGTGACATGGAAAATTAAAAATAACATCACCAAAAATTCTTTAAAAATATGTTAAACCTAAAAACGTGATTTAAACAATAGGTCATTTTCTGAGGACACGTTCCCTTTAAGACACTTAGGCCTCATGCACACGAACGTATTTTGTTTCCGTGTCCATTTAGTTTTTTTTGCGGATAGGATGCGGACCCATTCATTTCAATGGGTCCACAATGGGTCAGTTCTGTTGCCCCGCAAAAAAAAATTGTGCATGTCTTTTTTTTTCTCGTTTTTGGACAAGGATAGGCATTATTACAACGGTTCTTCAAAAAAAAGGATGCCATACGGAACGTCATCAGTTTTTTTTGCGGATCCGCAATTTGTGGACCGCAAAACACATACGGTTATGTGCATGTAGCCTTAAACTGAACTTGAACTTTTTTCTTCACCTACTAGCATAATAATACGTTTTTGCATGAAAAAGGTGATTCGCACCCCTGTTTCTCACTTTTGAATATTGTTACCTCTCATTTTCTCACTTTCTATATTTTCAATATTTCACTTTCAATATTGTTACCGCTCAGGTATTTTATAATTGTTGATTCTTTCATTCGGTCATTTAAAAAACACGTAAGTAGCCTGTTAGTAAGAAGTTACATCTCCACTTGTATCTTCATAGGTGTGTAATATGCCGAGCGCAAACACCATCTATAATACGGAACTCGCTGTACAGCTGTCCTGCATGTAGAGCTCCATAATTAAATGCGGCAGTACGTCTTGTAATCATCACGTCCACTCTGGTTAGGATTACCTTCTAATCCTGTATTTACACACATGTGATTGACACTAAGTTTTAAGAGGGCTGCGACGAGGAAACTGGGAAGAAAATGCCGGTATTAGGGAGATTTCCTGTTTTGATTACTTTTTGATGCTGTAAAGCCCGACCTCTGCTGCCTTAGGCCTCGTTCACATTTTCGTTTTTCAATGACATGTGCTGTCTGCATTTTCTGAGGACAGAGCACGTACCCATTGATTTAAATGTGTCTGTTCAGTAAAAAAAATCACGGAGACATGCACTACTTTGATCCACGATGCGGGCCAAGCACGCCCACTGAAGTCTATGGGTGCGTGAAAATCACTGACACACATCTGTATTGCGTCTGTTTTTCACTAAAGACTAATAGGAGATTCTTTGGAAATTAATTTTCAGCTGAGCAACATCAGCGAATTACGGATGACCCACCGATGGTAAAAACAGACACATGGAACAACCACGGATCCCTCACGGAGATCTCCACGGATGAAACACCTACACAGAAATGTGAACATGGCCTAAGTAGTGTGCATGCCTCAACTGCCCTTTCTCCCAGCGCCACTCATTAATTTTTAATTTTTGTAAAAAAAAAAAATATATATTTATATTTTCCACCCTGACCATTAATATATACTAGCAGAAGGAGCAGGCTTCGCCCGGGTATATTTCATCTATTTCATTTTATGTTTCCGTATGTAGTAAAAAAATATCAACAGTTTCCCCCATAACAGTGACCTCTACAGTACCCACCCCTTTAACAATGTCCTCCACAGTGCCTGCCCCATTAACAGTGATCTCCACAGTGCCTGCCCCATTAACAGTGATCTCCACAGTGCCCGCCCCTTTAACAGTGACCTCCATAGTGGCCGCCCCTTTAACATTGACCTCCACAATGCCGGCCCCTTTAACAGTGACCTCCACAGTGCCCGCCCCTTTAACAGTGACTGCATCTTTAACAGTGACCTGCACAGTGCCTGCCCCTTTAACAGTGACCTCCGCAGTGCCCGCCACTTTAACAGTGACCGTCCCTTTAACAGTGACCATTACAGTGTCCGCCCCTTTAACAGTGACCTTCACAGTGCCTGCCCCTTTAACAGTGACCTCCACAGTGCTCGCCCCTTTAACAGTGCCTGCCCCTTCAACAGTGCCTGCCCCTTCAACAGTGGCCTCCACAGTGCCCGCCCCTTTAACATTGACCACCCCTTTAACAGTGACCATAATAGTGGCTGCCCCTTTAACAGTGACCTTCACAATGCCCGCCCCTTAACAGTGACCTCCACAGTGCCTGCCCCTTTAACATTGACCACCCCTTTAACAGTGACCTTCATAGTGGCCGCTCCTTAAACAGTGACCTCCACAGTGCCCACCCCTTTAACAGTGACCTCTGCAGTGCCTGCCCCTTTAACAGTGACCTCCGCAGTGGCTGCTCCTTTAACAGTGACCTCCAACATGCCGACCCCTAAACAGTGACATCCACATTGCCAATCCCTTTAATAGTGACTGCCCTTTCACAGTGACCTCCACAGTGCCCGCCCCTTTAACAGTGACCTCTACAATGTCTGCTCCTTTAACAGTGACTTCCACAGTGCCCACCCCTTTAACAGTGACCTTCACAGTGCCTGCCCTTTAAACAATGACCTCCACAGTGCCCGCCTCTTTAACATTGACCACCCCTTTAACAGTGACCTTTATAGTGTCCGCCCCTTTAACAGTGACCTTCACAGTGCCCACCCCTTTAACAGTGACTTACACAGCGCCCTGCCCCTTTAACAGAGACCTCCACAATGCCCGCCCCTTTAACAGAGACCGGCCCTTTAACAGTAACCTCAACAGTGCTCGCCCCTTTAACAGTGACCTCCACAGTACCTGCCCCTTTAACAGTGACCTCCACAGTGCTCGCCCCTTTAACAGTGACCTCCGCAGTGCCCGCCCCTTTGACATTGACCACCCCTTTAACAGTGACATCCACAGTGCCTGCCCCTTTAACAGTGACCTCCACAGTACCTGCCCCTTTAACAGTAACCTCCACAGTGCCCGCCCCTTTGACATTGACCACCCCTTTAACAGTGACCTCCACAGTGCCCGCCTCTTTAACATTAGCCACCCCTTTAACGGTGACCTTCATAGTGGCCGCCCCTTGAACAGTGACCTTCACAGTGCCCACCCCTTTAACAGTGACTTCCACAGTGCCCGCCCCTTTAACATTGACCACCCCTTTAACAGTGACCTTCATAGTGGCCGCCCCTTTAACAGTGACATCCACAGTACCCGCCCCTTTAACAGTGAATTCCACAGTGCCCGCCCCTTTAACAGTGACCTCCACAGTGCCCGCCCCTTTAACAGTCAATTTCACAGCGCCCGTCCGTTTAATAGTGGCCCCTGCCCCCATGCATGTAGCAGTGTAGTTGTGCCGCCATACGTCATATGACTGAATATTTAAGGACCTGCGACCTGCTGAAACCTGTGATCAGTTGTTATGGCAACGTGGAGTAGGACCTGCAATTTTGACCGTGTGTATGGCAGTTGGGATATGAGTGAAAGACTTGCAGGCTTCTATTGGCTAATGCAGGTAATTTTTGGGGAATATCTCAGGAACGGTACGTTCTAAAACCTAAAACCTTCCAGGACACCTTACGTACCTGTGTGCCAAATTTGGTGAAGATCAGTCCAGTCGTCTGGTCGCGCATAAAGAACATCCAGACAGACGTCTAGACGGACAGATAGACAGAAACAAATTTTTATATACTGTATATAATATATATATATATATATATATATATATATATCACAGTAGGTCACAGCTTATCTTCTCCCCTCCCTGCCTAATGACCTTTGCACTGGTCACAGAGCATGCCCACACCTTTTTCCCCATAGACATCAATGAGTCATTTCTAGACACCAGTATCATTTGAGCAAGTAAGCTGACCCAATTATCGAGACCGATGCAGTAAAGACATCAATACAGTAATATGATGGCTTCCGGTTGACAGGATGTCTTCATCCTCATCAGTACCTACATAAGAAAGATCCACGACACTCAAGGGCAAATTGGATACAGGAAAAAAATGTCTATTGTTGCATGACAATCTTTGGTGAAGTCACAAATGGTGTAATGTAATATACATTCACAGGAGGTTTCGCAGGTCTGGTCACCCATATGGCGGGCACAGCCTCTGCTTGGAAGAAATGGCTGGAATAAATACCTTTATTCCAAGGTAGATCATAGATCATTTCTAGATCATTTCTTTCTAGGATAGTGATTGGAGAGAAATGGATGGATGAATGGCACAGCATAAAAACGGACACACGGACCCAACACAGATCCATCATGGACATGTTCACGGAAGCATCACTGACCACCTTTTCACGGATTTAAGCACGGACCCCGACGTGTGAATGAGGCTTTAGACAGGATATTGAGATAAGTCCGGCTACGACTACGAATCTTCATAAAAATGGATTCAAACTCTTCATCTATTTGTAGACATAGATAAGCATCAAGGCAGTAGTCCAATAGTACGGAGAAAAAAAAGGTTTTATACTTGCTTTTAAAAAAAATTCTTCCGATGGTTCACAATATTTTATGTGATCATGAACTAAATTTCATTAGGAAGAGTCATTGAATTAATAGGTACAGTACAACAGCAAAATCCAATCAACCTAAAAACAGGTTGGGGGTCATTTTCTAATCTGAAATAATCCTAAATTACGAGTATTTCAGGCGCAAATGGCAGACAATGGTTAGTTGCGCCACTATCTGCGACTTTTCATTCGCTCACACCAGGTCTAAAATTGTGGGGGTGGGGAAGGGGACGGGCCGGGAGGCCTGTCTCATTAATCATTTTCTACGCCTGTTATACGCGTAGAAAATGGTCTAAATGTAAGACAGCTCGCAAGCCATCTTACATTTAGAACTGCCGCTGGATGCGCCAAAGTTATGGACAGGCCGGCGCCTCTTCATAACTTCAGCGGATCCTCCGCCAGCTACGGGGCTTTAGTCGGTCTTAATAAATGTGCCCTATTGTGTTCATTAGTATAAAAAAAGATAATACATTTTGGATGGTGTCCTTTTTGTGAAAAAAAAATTGCAACATTTTGCTATTTCATAAAGTGGGTGGGGATAGGAGACAAAAAAAAAAATCTGTAGGTGCTTCATAAATTAGCCGCAAAAGCTACTTCAACAAAACAGCCAAAAACACTCTACTTTTCTGGCACAAAGCCTCACAGACATTTCTCCCTAAAACATTTATTATTGAACTTTTTTTTTTTTATACCAACATCATCCACTGTGCCAATATTTTACTGTATGCATGTAATTTGGCAAGGGGTCACTCGTCCATGACCTTCTTGTTCGGAGGGTCATGGGCACATTTAAAGAGGGCTTATCAAAGACTGCAGTTGATTGAACCTGTACTAAAGGTTTATCTGATGAAATATACATTTACATTTACCCCTGTGGTATGTAAATGCAAAAAAAACAAAACAAAAAACTTACTAATATGCTTAAAGGGGTTGTCCAACTTTTTAACACTTTTTTTGTCCCCACTCTCTGCCAGACTTGTGGAGGAAAGCATACGTACCTGCTCCTGGTGCACAGTTCTGGCTCCTTTAGTCCACCACTGCATTCACTACACTACCATCTTGTACACTTCCAGTCTGGACAAGTCATGTGCAGCTAAAGACTGGCCACTGCGGTGACATGTCCCTCATTCGCCCAGGGACTTCTAAATCGATCAAATTTGTTTGAGTTTGCCAAAAACTTTGGTTTTCAACAAATCAGAAATTGCACTGAATGGAGATTGCTATTTTACAGCTCAGAAGACTAAGGCCTCCTGCACACGACCGTTGTGTGCACCCGTGGCCGTTGTGCCGTTTTCCGTTTTTTTTCGCGGACCCATTGACTTTCAATGGGTCCGTGGAAAAAACGGAAAATGCACCGTTTTGCAGCCGCATCCGTGATCCGTGTTTCATGGCCGTGAAAAAAATATGACCTGTCCTATTTTTTTCACGGCCAACGGTTCACGGACCCATTCAAGTCAATGGGTCCGTGAAAGAACACGGATGCACACAAGATTGGCATCCGTGTCCGTGATCCGTGGCCGTAGGTTAGTTTTTATACAGACGGATCCGAAGATCCGTCTGCATAAAGCTTTTTCAAAGCTGAGTTTTCACTTCGTGAAAACTCAGAACCGACAGTATATTCTAACACAGAAGCGTTCCCATGGTGATGGGGACGCTTCTAGTTAGAATACACTACAAACTGTGTACAAGACTGCCCCCTGCTGCCTGGCAGCACCCGATCTCTTACAGGGTGCCGTGATCAGCACAATTAACCCCTTCAGGTGCGGCACCTGAAAGGGTTAATTGTACTATCATATCCCCCTGTAAGAGATCAGGGCTGCCAGGCAGCAGGGGGCAGACCCCCCCCCCTCCCCAGTTTGAATATCATTGATGGCCAGTGCGGCCCCCCCCCCCTCTATTGTAATTATTCGTTGGTGGCACAGTGTGCGCCCCCCCTCCCTCCCTCTATTGTAATAATTCGTTGGTGACACAGTGTGCGCCCCCCATCGGCCCCCCCTCCCTCTATAGCATTAACAACATTGGTGGCCAGTGTGCGGCCTCCCATCTCCCCCCCCCCCCGATCATTGGTGGCAGCGGAGTTCCGATCGGAGTCCCAGTTTAATCGCTGGGGCTCCGATCGGTAACCATGGCAACCAGGACGCTACTACAGTCCTGGTTGCCATGGTTACATAGCAATAGTACAATAGTAGAAGATTCATACTTACCGGCTGCTGCGATGTTCGTGTCCGGCCGGGAGCTCCACCTACTGGTAAGTGACAGCCTCAGGTCTGTGCGGCGCATTGCTAAATGAACTGTCACTTACCAGTAGGAGGAGCTCCCGGCCGGACACGAACATCGCAGCTCCCAGGTAAGTATGAATCTTTTACTATTGTACTATTGCTAGTAACCCGCTGCCACCAATGATCGGGGGGGGGGGGGAGATGGGGGGCCGCACACTGGCCACCAATGTTGTTAATGCTATAGAGGGAGGGGGGGGGGCGATGGGGGGCGCACACTGTGCCACCAACGATTTATTACAATAGAGGGAGGAAGGGGGGGGGCGGGGGGGCGCACACTGTGCCACCAACGATTTATTACAATAGAGGGAGGAAGGGGGGAGGGGGGCGGGGGGGCGCACACTGTGCCACCAATGATTTATTACAATAGAGGGAGGAAGGGGGGGGGGCGCACACTGCCACCAACGAATTATTACAATAGAGGGAGGAAGGGGGGGGGCGCACTGGCCACCAATGATATTCAAACTGGGGAGGGGGGGGTCTGCCCCCTGCTGCCTGGCAGCCCTGATCTCTTACAGGGGGATATGATAGTACAATTAACCCCTTCAGGTGCGGCACTTGAGGGGTTAATTGTGCTGATCACGGCCCCCTGTAAGAGATCGGATGCTGCTAGGCAGCAGGGGGCAATCATGTACACAGTTTGTAGTATATTCTAACTAGAAGCGTCCCCATCACCATGGGAATGCCTCTGTGTTAGAATATACTGTCGGAAATGAGGTTTCACGATCTAACTCATATCCGACAGTATATTCTAACATAGGGGCGTTCCCATGGTGATGGCGACGCTTCAAGTTAAAATATATCATCGGATTGGAGAAAACTCCGATCCGATGGTATAAAAGGGACTCCAGACTTTACATTGAAAGTCAATAGGGACGGATCCCTATTGAAATGGCACCATATTGTGTCAACGTCAAACGGATCCCTCCCCATTGACTTGCATTGTAATTCAGGACGGATCCGTTTGGCTCCGCACGGCCAGGCGGACACCAAAAAGTCGTTTTGGTGTCCGCCTGGCCGTGCGGAGCCAAACGGATCCGTCCTGAATTACAATGCAAGTCAATGGGGACGGATCCGTTTGACGTTGACACTCCCCCCCTCCCCAGTTTGAATATCATTGATGGCCAGTGCGCCCTTCCTCCCTCTATTGTAATAATTCGTTGGTGGCACAGTGTGCACACCCCGCCCCCCCCCTTCCTCCCTCTATTGTAATAAATCGTTGGTGGCACAGTGTGCGCCCCCCCCTTCCTCCCTCTATTGTAATAAATCGTTGGTGGCACAGTGTGCGCCCCCCATCGGCCCCCCCTCCCTCTATAGCATTAACAACATTGGTGGCCAGTGTGCGGCCTCCCATCCCCCCCCCCCCCGATCATTGGTGGCAGCGGGTTACTAGCAATAGTACAATAGTAAAAGATTCATACTTACCTGCTGCTGCGATGTTCGTGTCCGGCCGGGAGCTCCTCCTACTGGTAAGTGACAGTTCATTTAGCAATGCGCCGCACAGACCTGAGGCTGTCACTTACCAGTAGGTGGAGCTCCCGGCCGGACACGAACATCGCAGCAGCCAGGAGCAGGTAAGTATGAATCTTCTACTATTGTACTATTGCTAAGTAACCATGGCAACCAGGACTGTAGTAGCGATTAAACTGGGACTCCGATCGGAACTCCGCTGCCACGAATGATGGGGGGGGGGGAGATGGGAGGCCGCACACTGGCCACCAATGTTGTTAATGCTATAGAGGGAGGGGGGGCCGATGGGGGGCGCACACTGTGCCACCAACGAATTATTACAATAGAGGGAGGGAGGGGGGGGGGGCGCACACTGTGCCACCAACGAATTATTACAATAGAGGGGGGGGGGCGCACTGGCCATCAATGATATTCAAACTGGGGGGGGGGGGCTGCCCCCTGCTGCCTGGCAGCCCTGATCTCTTACAGGGGGATATGATAGTACAATTAACCCTTTCAGGTGCCGCACCTGAAGGGGTTAATTGTGCTGATCACGGCCCCCTGTAAGAGATCGGGTGCTGCCAGGCAGCAGGGGGCAGTCTTGTACACAGTTTGTAGTGTATTCTAACTAGAAGCGTCCCCATCACCATGGGAACGCTTCTGTGTTAGAATATACTGTCGGTTCTGAGTTTTCACGAAGTGAAAACTCAGCTTTGAAAAAGCTTTATGCAGACGGATCTTCGGATCCGTCTGTATAAAAACTAACCTACGGCCACGGATCACGGACACGGATGCCAATCTTGTGTGCATCCGTGTTCTTTCACGGACCCATTGACTTGAATGGGTCCGTGAACCGTTGGCCGTGAAAAAAATAGGACAGGTCATATTTTTTTCACGGCCATGAAACACGGATCACGGATGCGGCTGCAAAACGGTGCATTTTCCGATTTTTCCACGGACCCATTGAAAGTCAATGGGTCCGCGAAAAAAAACGGAAAACGGCACAACGGCCACGGGTGCACACAACGGTCGTGTGCATGAGGCCTAAGAAGAAGGCATCTGCCGCCAAAAATTGATAATTTTTGGACCATTTGAAAAAAAATGTCTGATAGTGATGTGTGTTATTAAACACTCTATCACCATACATATACATGACTTTTCATATATCATACATGACTTTTCAGGGCAATTGGGCCACTTTGGATTTGGACTTATTTTATTTGGAATCGAATCTGGCAGCTGATTTGACTGAATTGGAACTGAAACAAATTTTTAGGAAATTCACTCGTCTGTAGTAAGCATGTTTTCATCTACAGTCCAAAAAGGGGGATGGGGGACAAAACTGTTTTAAAAAGCTGGACAACTCCTTAAAATTTTCTACACTTAACTGATGGCCTAGTGTCAATGCATGCTGCTTGGCCCCAGAATTGGAGCTTCACGTTTCGACAAGGGCTCCAGAAAGCTTCCTTTCCTCTCTGTGTGCCCCCTTCAGCTAATCCAGAGACAGAGATGGGATAACTTTGCTAATAAATTGAGGCAGACAGCCAACCCCTTCATCATATCTCATTTGTGTGACCATCTTTTGCCTTCAGAACAACATAATTTCTTTTAGGTGCCCTATCACACGGCAGCAGGTTATTCAAAACATCTCTGAGAACTAACCACCGATCTTCTGTGGAAGTAGGCTTGGTCAAATCCTTCTGTCTCCTCATGTAATCTCAGACAGACTTGATGATGTTGTGATCAGGGTTCTGTGGGAGGGAGGTTGCTCCAAACATCTTGGAGAACTAACCATTGATCTTCTGTGGATGTAAGCTTCCTCCATTCCTTCTGTCTCTTCATGTAATCCCAGACAGACTGTATGAGTTTGAGATCTGTAGTGGCCATATCATCACTTCCCAGGCTCCTTGTTCTTCTTTACACTGAAGATAGTTCTTAATGACATTGACTATATGCTTGGGGTCATTGTCCTACTGCAGAATAAATTAAAAGTATTAACACTTCTGTTTTGGAAAGCATTCTTATTACTTTGCAGAATTGTTTCCTACACTTGCCTAAAATGTTTACACAATACTGTATATACATTTTTGAAGAATTTTTGCTTATTTTTGTATTCTGTGTGAGTAGAGAGAATAACACAGACTTTACACAATTCTACTACCAAGAATACTTCAAAGTGATGCCAGAGTATGCTGCATTCCTTCAAGTTGGCAGTTTAAGAATGTACCGGGACCGAGGAACCCATAACTTTGCTATTGGGCTGTCTTACTGATACATCTAATGATCCAGAGTCTTATAGTCAGGGACCCGGCTGATACTACATCAACCTATCACATTACCCCTGCAATGGACTTTGCATTGATTTTCCTTTTTTCTTTTATGATCTACAAGGCAGAGCTTGATTGTTGTACAGTTTACCTTAATGACTTTATTCTTTCTTGCTTTTCCTGGCCGGCCTCAGCTCTCCGCAATGCTGCCTTTCACAGGAGTTAATGAGTTTTGCTAACACTCTTTTAAAGTCTGACTCACACTAACTTAGCCTAATAAATATGTATACTTCATTTTTTTTCCATACAAATTACAATTACCGTTATCTGCGGTGATCAGATAATTTATTCCCTCTGAAATACTTCATTAGTCCTCTACTGGGGGGGGAGGGGCTGTGAAAACATTGCTGCTATAATGTATCACTTTAAATGCTAACACACGGAATTATTTTCTTTCATAATGGCCAGAGCTTAAAAATAAATATATTAAATATACATACAGTATTTTTTATTATATTTATTATATTGTTTTTAATATTATATGTATTACTCATAGTAGTAATTATTATGATTAACAATGATTACAATTATTGTTATTAGAAATAATAAAAATAATACAATACATTATTTTGTGAAATATTTACATGTGGTGTAGCAAGTTGAGATCTTCTTCTTTAGGTACATTCATTTTGAAAAGCCAGCTGAATAATAAAATTCTGTTTACTGACAGCCACCACTAGAGGGAGCTAAGGATCACACTGCCTAAACAGTATGCTGTAAACTCCTAAGCGCTTCCTCTAGTGGTGGATACTGACAGAATTTAACAGTTTTGTCTTTGCAGAATGTTTGAGCTCCATATTTGAAAAATGAAACTCCACCAGCTTAAAGAACTACAGTATTCTGAAAATAATCAGCTCAAATTTTTGACCTATTTAGTAAAAGATAATGTAATGGGTGATCTTTAAGCAGGTTTGTTCTCCTGGATAAATAGTACACACTCAAGGAGCATGCATACATTACTACATGTGTAGTGGATGCATTGCTATTGGGATCATGAGGATGATTGTCCAGTGTAGGTTATATATAGTGTATGATAGAGGCAGCCCATGAAACTGCTGTGGTCCCTTTGAGAGTAATGTCTCAACCCTAGTTCATCCCATTTTGTTTGCTACTGGTTGGGAGAACCTGTTCTTGACTCCCTTCTATAGCGCAAATGTATTATTAAAAATCTGAAGCGTAAACCCAAGAGTCATAGAGAGGGTTCAAATGGAGTCAATCTGACCATTGCTGTAAGGCCTCTTCTTATGTTGACTACAACTTCTCATGGTGCAAGTTCAAAACAATATTGTACAAGCCCAAAAAAAAACATTGACAGGCTGTAAGTCACATCAGAACCACTGGGTGGCTACACAAAGACCTATATAGCATAGACATCTCCCAACAGAGTATCATGAAATTTTTTCAAAGGTGGTCATCTCGTGCCAAACATCTCAAGCCAAGAGTTGAGGGACAGAAGGACACATCTGTATGTACTCCACTGGGTCAAAGTTAAAGGGTTTGTGCAGTTTTTTGTTAAAGGGGTTGTTTCACCTCAGACATTGGGGCCTATCACTAGAATATGCACCCAAAGTCTGATAGGTGCGGGTACCACCTCTGGGATCCGTACCAATCTTTAGTATGGAGCCCGCAAAGTGAAGGAGTAAGTACAGTGTAAATGCAGTCATCCTTCATTTATTCCTATGGGAGCACTGAAATTAGGAGAGAGCTGGCTCGACTATTTCCGTCAGCCCCATAGAAGTGAATGGAGCCGTGGCCTTGCTTGCATGGTGCACTTCCCATTCATTTCAATGGGCCTGCCGAAAATAGCCAAGCACTGTTTGGCTATTTTCGCAGCTTCAATAGGAATGAATGGAGGGCGGCCGCCCATGTGCGATGCTCCCTCCTTAACTTTGTGGGATCTGTTCTAAACAGAGGTGCGGATCCTAGAGGTGGGAACCCGCACTTATCAGACATTGGGGGCAGGGGCGTAGCTAAATGCTCATGGGCCCTGGTGCAAGAGTTCAGCTTGGGCCCCCTTCCCTCAGTACTTTGTGGCAAGGGGCAAGGAAGCACATAGCCTTCGTGCTGCTTGAGGTAAAAACTAAAACGGCACCCCCCCATGCCAAATTCTTGACCTAACCCCCTCCCTCCATCCAGAGGTGTAACTTGACTAGCATGCACTTTCTACAATACCAGTGTTTTCTTATGCGGCACAAGGGTCTTTGGGCCCCTCAGGCTCCTGGGCCCGGTAGCGACTGCTACCTCTGCACCCCCTATAGCTACGCCCCTGATTGGGGGCATGTCCTAGGGATATGTCACCAATGTCTGAGGGGAGACAACCCCTTTAAATCTGCTCTCGTCTGTCCACATCTGCATGGGTGGGGTAACATGCACCACTGCAGCCAATGACTGGCCTCATTGCAATGTATCCCCAAGGGGGGTTCCAATTATGAACTTTGCTATGGTGTGGCTGTAAGGACCTTCTGGTATATGATTTTTTGGACGTTCTGTTGTAACTCAGTGTACGGCATATCTAGTTGTATTCTGAGCACAAGAGTAATTTCAATAAAAGAAATAGCCTCCATGATGAGTGCTTCTACTTTATAGGACTATTGACCCACTTTCCAGAGTACAAGGTCTTCCTTCATCAGGATTATGAAAGGGCTGATAAACTACGCAGCAGGTTTGTATTACTGCCCCCATCCATGCATCTTTCTACGTTTTCCTGCACATTTGTTTTCACTGTTGTGCGGAGAGGTTGGCAGATGTTTTAGTATTTTTCACTTGTAATTGGTTGTCTGTCCGGGTGGTTCAATAGTGGCTTCAAAAAAATTGCTTTCCATTGGCGCTCTGCCTACAGAGGAATATGATGTGATTAACCCGCAAATGTAACAGAGATCTAAGAGAGTGAAATACAAAGCAAAACCTTATAATGGATACCAAATATAGGAGAACCCTTGGACACATTATTGTAATGAACAAATTCAAAAAGGTAAATCTCCAGCACTCTGTAAAAACTTCACTTCTTTATTGGAAAATCCTTAAAAACCTTACAACGATTAGAAACCAGACCTATGCATTTTGGACATGGTATGACAGCCATTGAGAAAGAACATCTCACCTTCTCTCTGATTGGGAAGCTCACAGCCATGGAGAAGGAGACGCCCGCTGAGAATTGCGGTCGTCTCCTCCTCCCTGTACCGATGCTATTGATTAGCAAACTGGGCAGCAAAACAGATTGGGGGCCCCAGCGCCCCAACGGAGCAGCGTATCAGTAAAAAAAAAATCAGCGATATGACATTTAGTAAACATGTCCTACGTTGGCAGGTATTGCTATTGTAACGTCAGAACCCGTGAAAGGTCCTCTTTAATATTTTTTAATGGCGTTGTTTGTTCACCTAAAAATGTCATGATTACCTTATTCTGTAGGTCTGTATGATTACAATGATATATAATTTGTTTTACCATATTCTGACACCCAATAGTAGTTTTTATTGGTACAATTTTAGGGGACATAAGAATTTGTGATCACTTTTTATCCAATTTTTTAGAGGGGGAGTGGTGATCAAAACTGACAAATTGGACATTTTTTCATCATTACTGCATTCATCACGTATCCTGGTTATTGCAGCCAAGTGTCAGCTGTATTACACAGCCGACACCTACCACATATGGTAAAGGTTCAGTCTGGGGGCCTGCTCTATACATCTCTCATGCAGCACTGACGTACAGTTATGCTGTGGTGCAGGTTAATGTATATGTGTTGTTGGAGTCAGTTGCCATCAGTTGCTTATTTCCTCTAATTTGGTATTCAAATGAATAGATGTAATACATAAGCAAAGTAAACCTCATATGGCGAGCTGTGGACCCACTGCTCTAATAGGGAATATGGAAACGGTCAAGATGAGGCAACCACTGCCCATATGAATATAAAAAAAGGGGGACCAAGCTTAGGACCTCCTCTATGAACCAGAACTGGTAGTGGCTTTGGACAATTATCTTCCATTCTGGTGGACATGAGCCACCCTTGTATTATATGGATGCCCAGTCCTCTAATTGGCCACTATGCAATACTTCTTCCTGCGGCAAGATTAACCAAAAAATGCTAAACCATCCAAATAAACCCTATACCTAGCCAAGACATCATTGCTGCAAATGATTTTCCATCATGGACAGGCTGGGTACTGGGGAAGTTTTCAGGCGCTAATATGGTCAAAATAATATTAGGCTATATGAAAAGACATTGTTGGGATGAGACAGCTCCTTAATTCAGTGATTCAACAGCTTGTTGGCCAATGACATGAGACCTAATAATCACATGAGGAGGTCAATATGATAAATTGTTGATGGCCCCTATATATAAGTGCAGTGAAACAATGTAAAGCAGTGCCCTTAGTCCACCTCATTAACGATGAGAAACCCACAAATGCCACAATTAATGGATGTCGCACAAATAGACCTTTTATTTCATTAGTTCTTCCACCCTGAAACATGAGCGCTCTTCAAATAAAACTGCTTAGTTGCATCTGACAGTAATGGCTATTGTACTGGACGCCAGCAAGTAAAATATTTATTAGGGGATCAATCTCATGCCAGGATTTTTATTGCCTTGTTTTTATGGAGTGAAGTATGGCTCACAAGTGTTAACGTTATGGATGGAGAAACTTCTCCTTGAAATCACTTAGTAGGGAGGGACCCTTTCTCTATTTCAGCTAAACTGTAGGTGACCTAATTTTAACAATATATTCATCTAGGCTTTCCTTCAGCAGTGGTTCATTGCCCTAGCTCTGTATCTTATGACCAAGGCAGTGGCTTAGGGCACATGTCCCACTAGCCCCTTCTGTTTCACCCCAGATACACTTAGGGCTGGTTTTACCACCTGGGCAATAGGCACAGTAGAATCTTACTTGCCATTTTTAGAGATGTTCTTACAATTTCAACACACAATATATTATTATACCACCATCTCACACCAAGATAATACTGTTGAATCCAGCCTAAATAGTACCATCATATAATACCCAAAAGAGATGCAATACCTTAATTCTCTGTCAAACTTTTGGTTGGCTCCTGGAGTTCTGGACCAACGTTTTACCCATAGACATATGTGTTGCTGTCACTTGCTCTTGACTTTAAGGAGCTTGAAATGAGTTGGATCTAGTCCTAGGATATCCTGAAGTGTCATCCACATGGCATTTGGGATACTGTTGGTTAGTGTCAAATTTATTCGGCCTAAATTAAATAACCGAACCGATTCCACTGAATTAAATCCAAATCAAATTTCATTTTATTTCATTTTCATTAAATTCACTCATCACTAGAATTGAATGCAAAGAAGTGGAATTCGATCCGAATTTCAGGATAAATTAGAAATTCCTCGTGCTTCGTAGTAGTGAATCGATTTAACCTGAAATAGTGTAAAAAAACAAAAAATCATACTTACTTGATCCATTTGCTCGCGACGGGCCGGCTGCCGCCATCTTGATTGAATATCTTGGGTGAAATCCCGTGCGTGGTGACGTCATCCCGGGCTGCGCGAGATTACATGCCAGATCTTCAAGCAAGATGGCGGCGATCGGTCCGTCACGAGCAAATGGAGGCAGTATGGCTTTATTTGTTTTCTGTTACGTACAAAAAATGCGCTTCGTGACGAAGTAATTCGTCACAAAGCAAATGTTTTTGTAAAATTCGGCGATGCAGCTGAATGAATTTTCAAAAACTGTACTCGTCACCAGTGCATATTATAAGTCTTTTGTTATTTTAGATCATTGTAAGCAGTTTGTAGAAAAAAAATTTGGGCCGTTGGGAAAGGCAGCTCAATAATTTTGGCTTTTTTTTTACTTTTTGCTCTCAGCTAGATGTTGGTAGTTGGGCAGCAATGTCCTACCGATCACTAGCTACAGTAGGCTATTACTGGGGTAATTTGCATGCTACAGTATTACAACACATTAGATTCCAATTTAAAAAAGCAAAGTAATCAAGAAGAACATATAGAACAGACGGGATCAATATGCAGGTGGTTATTTTCAGTTTTTCTAATTAGATTTCCAAGATAGAACTTTTTATAGTCAGTGGTATGCAGTAGCCGCCATCATTTATACTATGCAGGTTACAGAACGATGTGCTCCCATGGAGCCCAAACAATTAATACTTGTAAACCCGTCAATCTAAAATGGGTTTTTCTTTTTAGTCTTTAATACATTATTTTTTTTTCTACCAGAATCTTTTTTTTTTCCCTTTCAATTTTCAGTTCAGTGAAAAGTCGATATCTCAGTGCATATAAATGAGGAATACGAGAGTCCGCTGCCGTCTTCAGAGTAATGGTCCCCTAAGTGCATTATTTTAGTTTAGCTTCCAAAGTTTATGGAAAACAATTTGCTATTTTGGAGCCAGGTTATTTTTTTTTAGATTTACAATGGTTTTCATGGTGCTGTATTTATGAGTGTATGCCTATGTAGAATTTACAGTGGGTGTCTCCAGAATTCAGGCTGTTTTTGATTAATTATGGCTGTAAATTTTTCTTCTGTTGGGTGATGTAATGGTAATTTTGCAAGGCCATTAGATCAGGCTGCAGAGTATGTGTATGGAAATGCTAAGAGAAGTGTATGGAAATGCTTAAAGGGGTTGTCCGGGATTTTAGAAGTGATGGCCTATCCTCGGAAGACCACAGCTCTGCCCAATGTATAGTGAATGGAGCTGGTGCTCCCAGTGAAAAGAATGCAGTAAGCAGATCCGTCTACTGCAGAATAGACTAAGGCCCCTTTCAGATGAGTGAGTGTCTCGCTGAGGACTCGCAGCGCAGCTCCCGGACTGAACTTCCAGCACTGCCGGGGTCGCATAGTATTGTATTGATTTATAATGCTAAGTAACCCTTAGTCTTCCTGCATCGGGGGCATTGCGGGTGAGGGCCGGATGCGATGCAGGTGCGTTTAGGGAAAATCGTGCTAGTAGGCGCGCAATTTCAATCAGTTTTCACTGCAATTGTGTTCCATTGTTCAGTTTTTTCCGCACGAGTGCAATGCGTTTTGCACGCGCGTGAGAAAAAACTGAATGTGGTCCCCAGACCAGAATCCAACAGTTCAGGTTTGGGTTTGGTGTTCTGTAGATTTTATTATTTTCCATTATAACATGGTTATAATGGAAAATAATAGCATTCTTTAATGCAGAATGCTAAGTACAATGTCAATTGAGGGTTAAAAAATAAAAAAAACACAACTCGCCTCATCCACTTGATCGCACAGCCGGCATCGTCTTCTTTGTTCTTCTTGAAGGACCTCCAAAGGGACCTTCGCTGACGCCACGTGGTGAGCGCGGTGACATCAGAGCAGGCCCTGCTGAATGAAGATAGAAGGACCTTCATTCATTAGGACCTGCGCTGACGTCACCGCGCTCACCACGTGGCGTCAGCGAAGTTCCTTTTGCAGGTCCTTCAAGAAGAACAAAGAAGAGGATCCTGGCTGCGCGATCAAGTGGATGAGGTTTGTTATGTTTTTATTATTTTTTATACCTCAATTGACATTATACTTAGCATTCTGCATTAGAGAATGCTATTATTTTCCATTATAACCATGTTATAATGGAAAATAATAAAGTAAATGGGGTCCCGGGTCATACATCCCTCGTCTCCTTAGCAACCATGCGTGAAAATCTCATCGCCTCCGCACTTGTTTGCGGACACAATGCGATTTTCACGAACCCCTATTCATTTCTATGGGCCCTGCGTTGCGTGAAAAACATCGCTCATGTGCACAGCCCCATTGAAATGAATGGGTCAGGATTCAGTGCGGGTGCAATGCGTTGACCTCACGCATTGCACCTGCGCAGAATACTTGCCCGTGTGAAAGGGGCCTAACAGTTCTTAAGTGTCTTGGATAACACTACTATGTCAGTGTTCTGCTATACATTACAGAACTGTAAGGCCCCTTTCACACGGGCGAGTATTCCGCGTGGATGCGATGCGTGAGTTGAACGCATTGCACCCGCACTGAATCCCGACCCATTCATTTCTATGGGGCTGTTCACATGAGCGGTGATTTTCACGCATCACTTGTGCGTTGTGTGAAAATCGCAGCATGCTCTATATTCAGCGTTTTTAACGCAACGCAGGGCCCATAGAAGTGAATGGGGTTGCGTGAAAATCGCAAGCATCCACAAGCAAGTGCGGATGCGGTGCGATTTTCACGCACGGTTGCTAGGAGACCATCGGGATGGAGACCCGATCATTATTATTTTCCCTTATAACATGGTTATAAGGGAAAATAATAGCATTCTGAATACAGAATACATAGTACAATAGGGCTGGAGGGGTTCAAAAAAATAAAAAATAATTTAACTCACCTTAATCCACTTGATAGCGCAGCCGGCATCTCCCTCTGTCTCCTTCTTTGCTGATTGTAGGAATAGGACCAGTGGTGACGTCACTCCGGTCATCACATGGTCCATCACATGATCTTTTACCATGGTGATGGATCATGTGATGACCGGAGACTGACGTCACCACAGGTCCTGTTCCTACAATCAGCAAAGAAGGAGACTGAAGGAGCTGCGCGAGCAAGTGGATTAAGGTGAGTTAAATTACTTTTTATTTTTTTTAACCCCTCCAGCGCTATTGTACTATGCATTCTGTATTCAGAATGCTATTATTTTCCCTTATAACCATGTTATAAGGGAAAATAATACAATCTACAGAACACCGATCCCAAGCCCGAACTTCTGTGAAGAAGTTCGGGTTTGGGTACCAAACATGCGTGATTTTTCTCACACGAGTGCAAAATGCATTACAATGTTTTGCACTCGCGTGGAAAAATCGCGCGTGTTCCCGCAACGCACCCGCAGATCCTGTTGCATTGGTTATGCATAGGATTGCATAGGATCCGTTTTTTTACAGATCCTGTTGCATCACTTGTCATCCGTTTGAGCCATTTCCATCTGAGATCCGTTTTTTTAGACAGGGGGAAAAAAAGTCTTGCACGCAGAACTTTCTTTCCAGCTCAAAAAACAGATCTCAAACGGAAATGGCTCAAACGGATCCGTTATACTTGCCCATAGACTTCTATTATGACGGATCAAAATGGAATGCCTCTTGAAGGGAACCTGTCATGTGGATATTTAATTATAATCTAACTAATTATATACAATCATTAACTACTAAAAAGTGCCTTAGATGTATTCACTTACTGGTGTGACAGATGGTTACCTCATAATATACACACAAAGATGCCACATGCCCCATGCTAATGAGCTGATCTGAGTCCAGCGTGACATCACTGAGTCCAGTGTTTTTTTAATTCAGAGCTATAGCCACTCCCCTGCCCACCTGCTGCTGATTCATATGGAAAATAACTGTCATTCAGCAGCAGGTGGGCGGGGAGAGTCAGGCGCTCATGAATATTCAGGACTCATCATTATGAGCTGGAGCTTTTCAATACAAGATGTTGGCAGATTGACTGGGTCAATTAAAGAAAGTGACCCAGCATTTTGCTAAGAGAATCAGTCACTTATTTATGTTGCCCTTAGTTAGGACACCATAAAACTTGTGACAGGTTCCCTTTAAAGGCTTCCGTTTCGCATTCCGTCTACGAATTCTGTTATAAACGGAACCTATAACGGAATACCCTAACACAAGTGCTAACCCGGCCTCAGCTGTGTAGTTTCGGCATCAACACTACACTACAGCTGATTGACGGGGGTTCAGGGTGTTGGACCCCTACTGATCAAATATTGATGGGCTATCCTGTGGAGAAGCCATCACTTGTAAAATTCTGGACAACTCCTTTAAGTTCATGTAATTTCTTTGATGTATAATTATAATTGAGAGGGCTAGCTACTGTATCCGGACCTCACGATGTCTCATAGCTGGGACCCTCAATTACCAACTGTAATATACAGGAGCAGAAGCTGGTTGGGTCCCCCATCAAACCATGGACTCCACCTAACTTCTTATAACAGCAAAAAGCCCTCTGGGGCCACACACATGCATGGCCACCTCTCTATTTCTTCTCTGTGGGATATGATCACTGAACAGCCATCAGGGTGCCTGGTGGAGGCCACCAATCTCTCAAAGGTGGTGCCCCATATTCTCTCCTTATAATGTTACCCTTTTTTGGGGAACCCATCAGCAAGTTTTCAGTTTTCTGTAGCGGCTCCGCAGGGGAATTGAAATATTCTCTACCCTGGCTATTACGTGGAGTTCCTCATCAGGGAACCCATCTATTACTGTAGAATTCCCAGAGGACCGTTTGGGTCACTGCCTGGTCATTAGTCATGCCATAGATGAATTGGGATTTTTTTTGACAATGATGCTGATGAAAGATTAGGAATATTGTTGTATTTTTTTTTTTTTTTGTACAGAGAAATTACTTTAATCCAACATCTGAAAATCCAGAAATTCTGATAATCTGGTACTTGTTTCCATCGTATACCTGCATGATAATCTTGATCACAGAAGCTGGAGACTGAGCAGAGAACAGTCATTCTATGACTCAATTTCACTCAATAGGAAATTGATAAATTGTATCAGTGTCTTTGATCCAGCCAGCAGCCATCTGGTTCCTTTAATACCAGATTACAATGCACAATCCACATACACTGAACACAAATATAAACACAACACTTTCGGTTTTGCTCCCATTTTGCATGAGCTGAACTCAAAGATCTGAAACATTTTCTACATACACAAAAGACCCATTGCTCTCAAATATTGTTCACAAATCTGTCTAAATCTGTGTTAGTGAGTAGTGATGGCCTTGCGGTTCGCCCGGCGGTCGGTTCGCGATGAACTTTGCGCGTTCGCGATCCGCAGAACATGCGAACATATGGCGATGTCCGCGCGCGCCATATTCTTTTGAATTGTGCTGAACCTTGACCCATGACACATACATCAGGTGGGACAGGACAGCCAATTGAGACGTTTCAGCACATGGACACCCCCCCAACCCTATAACAGAACCTGATCTGGCCGTCATTTTTCATTATGTGTTTTGCCAGTGTAGGGAGAGGCTGCATTTTGGAGCAGGGACAGACTGTTAGGAACTTAGGGACACCAAACTCTAGCTAATAGGGCCACAAAAGTCCTTTTAAGGACTGGTAACATTGTGCTATCGATAGGTGTGATGCACAGAAGAGTGTGATATACTTATAATATACTTTCTAACATAGAGCATTATAGTGCATTTGTATGCTTCCAGAAAATACTGATTGAGGGCTGCGATCTATCAGGTTCCACAAAATAGTGATTGAGGATTTTCATATACCTGCATCCACAAAATTACTGCTTGAGGGTGATATACCAGCTTCAACTAACAACTGACTGAGGACTGCCATATATCAGCTTCCACAAAATTGTGATAGAGGTTTTTCATATAGGCTACTCCAGCAGAAATGTGCTGTTAATGACTACCTGTACGAACTCTGCGGCAGGACAGGTTCTGGGGAGCTTGGTTTCTTTTCACCGCGCCAGTGGCTGCTCATGCATGACGCATGCAGACTTCTGCAGCCATTTCATGAGATCACCAAACTGGTCAGTCACAGCCAGGGCGCCATCAGTGACATCGTACGTACCTTATGCCTTCTTTCTGTAGTGCGCATTGCGTCGTGTCATTGATCAAGCCGTTGAGGAGCAGGAGTTGTAAGATGAGGAAGTCGCAATGCTGAATGAGTTCCCAGGGGGGCTACTCCATCTGAGACAAGTCAGCAGGAGTCAGGAGTCAGAGGAGGATGGTGGCTGGGGGGCGGAGGAGGAGCAAGAAGAGCAGGTTTTAAACTTTTCGGGGATCCCTGGTGTTGTCCGTGGCTGGGGGGAGGAGACCGAGGACGACATTTTCCTGGGCGATGAGCAGGAGCCAGGCTGCTCCACCGCTTCCAATTTAGTGCAAGTGGGGGCTTTCATGCTCCAGTGTTTGAAGAGGGACCCCCGTATAAAAAGCATAAAGGTTAAGGACCTGTACTGGTACATGTTACCAGCATCACAGAGGGCTGTCATAATGCAGCATTTCCAGGCCTTGCTGCGAGAGATGCTGCATTCTGCTGTTGCAGGCACTGGCAGAGGAATTTCCACCCACAGCGAAACAGGTGCGGGTACCAATCCTACCGCGCTTGCAAAAAGTGGGCGGTTTGAAGATGTGTTGGTCACTTCGGATATGAGATCATTCTTGCAAACATCCCATCGACAGCCGCCTTCCGGATCCAGCCTCAGGGAACGCCTATACCGACAGGTGTCTGACTATATCGGGTTAACGGCCGATGTGGACGCTCTGAGAAGTGAGGAACCCCTTGACTACTGGGTGTGCAGGCTTTACCTGTGGCCAGAGCTGGCACAATTTGCCATGGATCTCTTGGCTTGCCCCTCGTTGAGTGTCCTGTCCGAAAGGACGTTCAGCGCAGCAGGGGGGATCATGATAAGCGCACTCGCCTAGCTCACGACAGTGTGGACTACCTCACATTTTTAAAAATGAATGAGGCATGGATCTCGGAGGAATTCAACACCTGTAATGGCCACGTGTATTTGAATTTCCTCATGCCAGCCCACACATATTCGGCACCACCCAGAACAAAGAATGGTCCTTGCCTTATGTATATACAGCGGCATAAAAGGCCTTTGATGTCAGGTAAATGCCTAATTTTTGGGGCCTGTACTGTTACTTTTTTATCCTGTGACCGCCTAATGTACCTTCAGCCACAGAATCCAAAGTTCTTTGCTGTCAGGTGAATGCCTATTGCCTAATTTTTGGGGCCTGTACTCGCCGACAGTTACATTTCTTATCTCTAGCCACATAATCACACCCTTGTCTCACTCCTATGCCTCTCATTATGGTGGCGTATGAACCGCATTCACCATAAGGACCTTCCAATGTCACAGGGTCATGTGACTGTGCCCCCCACCCCGTACTGTGCCCCTTTATACCCTGCATTGTGCTCTCTTACCACACACACCCTGTGCAGTGGCCCTAGTCATTTTCTGTACTGTGCCCTCTTATGGCGGTGTTATCCGGTCACTGTTCAAAAGTGTTATCAGGTCAATGTATGGCGGTGTTATCAGGTCAATGTATGGCAGTGGTATCCAATAACTGGATGGCCATAACTGTATCCTTTTCCCTGCCAACGCCATCCTTTTTTAGACCTGGCATGAGTGTGAAAAATATGCAGATTGTGGTGCTTAGGACCTTTGCGCCACAATCTGTGTCAGAACTACGGCTAACATAGACATATTTCTATATAATAAATGACCTCCTAATAGTATTATTATTCGCGGGTAGGGCTAATAGCTTTATATTATATAGATTCTAGTGTATTATACTGTGCCCTGTATTTCCCAGTAGAAAATGATCCTTGGGAAGCACAGTCCTCACCCCTGACCACCAGGACCAGGTAGCGCTCTGTCAGTACATGGCGGCCTCCCCTCTCCGCCACGCTGCTCCGCTGTGTACTGGTGCTTATTCTGACAGTAAGGCTGGGTTCACATCCTATTTTTTCCATCCATTTAATGTATACCAAAAATGTATGCGTTAACAGATGCCTCAGACTGATGCCGTACAGTGGCGTCCGTTCACCATACAGTTATATGGTAGAAAATAAATTTACGTTAACGTATGCATTTTTTTTATGGACTCTGCAAGATACAAAAACATGGAGTGCTGCACATTTGTATACATCAAACCAATAGGAAATACAATTTTTCTAGGCTCCAGCAGGGCACATTTTTGAGAATTTCCCTTTAAGACGCATAAAAATGGCCCCTGATTAAAATACCTATTTTTTGTGGGAATTTTTGCCAGTGATCCCCCTCTGGTATGTCACTGTCCATGTTGAAGGACTATTTGTGTACTTCTAGTAAGTGTTTGCTGGCTGCAAATATGACCTGAAGGTTTTTCAGGTTCACCTGCCATTAAAGTGAATAGGGCCCTCCGCGAACGCGCAGTTCGTGAACATTTGATTGCGGACGCGCCGATGTTCGTTCATCACTATTAGTGAGCACTTCTCCTTTGCCGAGATAATCCATCCCACCTCACAGGTGTGGCCTATCAAGGTGCTGATTACACAGCATGAATATTGCACAGCTGTGCCTTAAACTGCCCACAATAAAAGGCCACTCTGAAATGTGCAGTTTGATCACACAGCACAATGCCACAGATGTCGCATCGTTTGAGGGAGCGTGCAATTGGCATGCTGACTACAGGAATGTCTACCAGAGCTGTTGCCTGTGCAATGAACGTTCATTTTTCTACCATAAGCCGTCTCCAAAGGTGTTTCAGAGAATTTGTCAGTACATCCAACCGGCCTCACAACCGCAGACCACGTGTAACCACACCAGCCCAGGACCTCCACATCCAGCGTGTTCACCTCCATGATCGTCTGAGACCAGCCACTCGGACAGCTGCAGCAACAGTCGGTTTGCATAACCAAAGAATTTCTGCACAAACTGTCAGAAACCGTCTCAGGGAAGCTCATCTGCTCGTCGTCCTCATCGGGGTCTGGATCTGAGTGCAGTTCGTCGTCGTAACCGACTTGAGTGGGTAAATGCTCACATGCGATGGCGTCTGGCACGTTGGAGAGGCGTTCTGTTCACGGATGAGTCCCGGTTTTCACTGTTCAGGGCAGATGGCAGACAGCGTGTGTGGCGTCGTGTGGGTGAGCAGTTTGCTGACGTCAACATTGTGGATCGAGTGGCCCATGGTGGAGGTGGGGTTATGGTATGGGCAGGCGTATGTTATGGACAACGAAAACAGGTGCATTTTATTGATGGCATTTTGAATGCACAGAGATACCGTGATGAGATCTTGAGGCCCATTGTTGTGCCATTCATCCACGACCATCACCTCATGTTGCAGCATGATAATGCACGGCCCCATATTGCAAGGATCTGTACACAATTCCTGGAAGCTGAAAACATCCCAGTTCTTGCATGGCCAGCATACTCACCGGACATGTCACCCATTGAGCATGTTTGGGATGCTCTGGTTTGGCGTATACGACAGCGTGTTCCAGTTCCTGCCAATATTCTGCAACTTCGCACAGCTATTGAGGAGTGGACCAACATTCCACAGGCCACAATCAACAACCTGATCAACTCTATGCCACGGAGATGTGTTGCACTGCGTGAGGCAAATGGAGGCCACACCAGATACTGACTGGTTTTCTGACCCCCCCCCCCCCCCCCCTCCCAGTAAGGCAAAACTGTGCACATTTCAGAGTGGTCTTTTATTGTGGGCAGTCTAAGGCACATCTGTGCAATATTCATGCTGTCTAATCAGCACCTTGATAGGCCACCCCTGTGAGGTGGGATGGATTATCTCGGCAAAGGAGAAGTGCTCACTAACACAGATTTAGACAGAGTTGTGAACAATATTTTAGAGTAATGGGTCTTTTGTGTATGTAGAAAATGTTTCAGATCTTTGGGTTCAGCTCATGTAAAATGGGAGCAAAACCGAAAGTGTTGTGTTTATATTTTTGTTCAGTGTAAAGACCATGCTGTTCACCTTTGTGAAGTATCAGCCTCCATGATGGAGTTGTCAGGTAGACTGGGTGTTGTGACTAATAGGGAGCAGATGACGATGTCAGTGCGGATCCTCAGGCAGGTTAATACCATATGTTAATAATTCTGAAGTCACATGACTGTATAGAGAGAAATGTGAATCCTGCTAAAGCAAATGCAGAAGAAACGCTGTGCTGCCCCCATAGGATATGATTCACCTTAAAGTGTAACTGCCATTGTATTTTTATTTGTGTAATGTACAGGGGCAGTGATACTATTTTTGTAATATACTTTAATTACTGAAATCATACATTTCTATTAGACAAATATCCCTAAAGTGGCCCATTTTAAGCCTTAGCAATGCTCCTCTGTCTTCTCAGTCAGTATTAGCAAGTCTCCACTTGTACATTACACAAATAAAAATACAGGGTGGGCCATTTATATGGATACACCTTAATAAAATGGGAATGGTTGGTGATATTAACTTCCTGTTTGTGGCACATTAGTAAATGTGAGGGGGGAAACTTTTCAAGATGGGTGGTGACCATGGCGGCCATTTTGAAGTCGGCCATTTTGAACCCAACTTTTGTTTTTTCAATAGGAAGAGTGTCATGTGACACATCAAACTTATTGGGAATTTCACAAGAAAAACAATGGTGTGCTTGGTTTTAACATAACTTTATTCTTTCATGAGTTATTTACAATGTTAGCACAGAAATGCTAGCACAGGCTTCCAGTATCCGTAGTTTCAGGTGCTGCACATCTCGTATCATCTGAAGGCAATCGTCTATGCTTTGAAGATACGAGATGTGCAGCACCTGAAACTACGGATACTGGAAGCCTGTGCTAGCATTTCTCCTGTGGTGTTGCTATCAGTGTGTGAAGAGTGGGAGAAAAGGGTTGCATTGACAATCCAACACAATGGGCAGCACATTGAACACATTTTATAAGTGGTCAGAAACTTGTAAATAACTTTTCTTAGGTTAGGCCTTGCATTGCACCTCAGTTTAATTAAATTGACTGCAGATGAACTGCAATACCACACACAGCCTGCTGACAGGCATGGTGCTGTTTATCGTGGACAACCTCTTTAAAAAATCCTAAAAAAGCCAGCCCATATGCCCCTCATGCTGAATATACTTACCCGGGTCCCTTCACGGCCACTGCTGTTTCTCCCCATGCCCGGGGGGAAGGGGGGGGGGAAGCAGCCAATGGCAGGCATCACCCGCGATGCTAGGGAGGCCTGCCATTGGCTGCCCAACCTCCCCTTCCCCCTTTCCCCAACACCGGATGTTTTCATCCGGGCACGGGCAGAAGCAGCAGTGGCAGTGCGGGGACCAGGAGCAGCGCAGGGAGCGGGGACCTGGGTAAGTATATTCAGCGTGGGGGACCCGGCAAATGGGGGGGGGGGCTTTTTTAGGATTGGATAACCCCTTTAAGTGGCTGTTACTGTGTCGAGGGTACTGTATTTGAGGGGGTCTTCTTCCTGCCTCTGTTATTGGAGTCCTGAGTCTGGCACTGTCATGGGCGTCCTCTTGATGCCATTCATATAGGTGGGTTCTGGATTTGTGGCTCACTGTTTACATGGTCACGTGTCTATCATTGTTATGAGGGTCCGATCCCCAGTGCCTATAACAGAGGTGTAACTTGAAGCTCCTGGGCCCTAATGTAAAATCTGTATCGGGGCCCTCACTTCCTGGTGTCGTCTAACATGGCTGGTGGACCTTTGTGCCTCCTCGCTCAGCCACTAGTAACCAAGAGTGACATCTACCTCTGCCCCCCTCTATCTACACCACAGTATTGAAGTCTGTCTCTTCCGTACCGACTAATGTGAATATTGGAGACTCATTCTGCTGATGTTTCTGTTCTTCTTTAAGAAATTAAACATTAAAAAAACATACTGCGGGTATGTAGCCGGTGCAGCTTGTAAATTATTTACACTCCCTGATACAGATTGCATTTAAAGTACATAACACTGCGCTTCTCAACACTTTTGTAGAAACATTTTCTAATTATCCTCTATCGGTAAATGCAATAAAATTGTTCTCCGTCCGGTGCCTATGAATGTCTCATAATAAATACTTTAAGAAAATGGCCGGTTCCAAATTATGCTGCACTTAAAGGATGGGGCGAATTGATGGTGCTGGTTCAGGGCAAAATATAAGGCTCACAGTAGCAGGGGTGTAGCTATAGGGGGTGCAGAGGTAGTGGTGTCTACCGGGGCCAGGGACCTGAGGGGGCCCAAAGATACCTCTGCCGCATAAGAAAACACAAGTATTATAGAAAGTGCATGCTGGTCAAGTTACACCTCTGGCTGGAGGGAAGGGGTTAGGTCAAGAATTTGGCTGCTGTTTCAATTTTGCCTTAGGCAGCATGAAGGCTATGTGCACCCCTGCCCCTGGCCACAAAGCACTGAAAGGGGGGCCCAAGCTGAACCCATGCACCATGACGTTTTAGCTACGCCCCTGCAGATTACTTTTAATCTCTACTTTTTTTTTTAAAAAGCATATGCCTTTATACATTGCTTTGCAAAAGTATTCAACTATGGATTAAAAAAAAGACACTAGTCATGATAGAGGGTGTTTTTTCAAATGGTTCACTGGTACGCTTACATCCTATGGACTAATGGCACATGCTCCCTGCTCAGAGAAGGCTTGCTGGCACAGAGTGACGAAACAGGTCATGGCCTGCTGACCCAGAGAGTTAACAATTATAGCAGTTACAGTATATGTGTGGGTTCTGCTGTCCTTGAATTTAGATGCCCATGTATGACATGGAGATAAGTATTAGAGTAGGTTCCCATCCATACTGAGGTCACCTTGCTGTGGTAGACGGGCACAGATTTTTTTTTGATTAAAATATATATATATGCTAAGCGCCTCATGTTTAATTTTATATTATATATGGTATTAGTTTACATATTGATCATATACTGCACATTTATAGAATGTTGCTATGCCTTGCTTTCCCACATCACTAGGGTGTGCCACCTCTGCAATCCCCACGATCATAAGAATAAAGGGTCCACAGTGCAGGTGTAACTCTGCATCCCCTTCACAGTTTAACCCCTGCACAGCAGCTGATGGTCACCCAGCTAAGACTTAGACTCTGGCCAGTCATCAGGAATGAACGTTCATACGAGTGCTTGTTCGAGTTAATTGACCTTGTAAATGTCAGTCGATCTGCAGACCAATGAGCTAAAATCCTCATCTGTCGGCAGTCGATTGTCTTTTAAAAGCAGGGATGTGCTGCTGATAAAAGAATAAACTCTATGTGAACGAATGATCTTAGTAACGATCATTCATCCCCATAGAGCAGTGATCATTACTACCTGTAAATGCAGCTAATGTCCATCAACCTTCCTCTTCCCCTCAAATTGCCTGCTGTATCAGAATGTTTAAGGGGCCCTTAGTAAGACACACAGCACTAAACTAGCGCTGCAGTCTCTTTTTTTTGTCAGGATCAGTAGACGTCAAAGAGATCAGATAACTACGATCATTTAGTGATGTCATATACAAGTGGGGATACTCCTTTAAGAAAAGTTGAATCTGGTTTTCTGGGTAAAAATAAATCCTAATTGATATATTATTGGTCAGACTGAATGTTCTTGATACATTTGCAAGTAATTATATGTCTCCTCCCCCGAGGAACTTCTTTTTCACCCTCAGTATGAAGATGCTATAAGGGTGGATCTGTTCCTCCCCTGCCTTGTTATGGCCTGTGGGAGGCTGCACAGGATCCTCCTCTCCACAGTTACTCCCATATTAATACCCCTGCAGGATTGGAGGGGCAAAAAGCCCTGTGCCCTTCTGTCCTTGTGTGCAGGGGTATGATGGTATGAATCAGCACCTTTGGGTATCGTACCTCTTCCTTTGCACAGTCTACACCCTTGCTTATAGTAAGTCAATAGATGGAAGCACATTGGATTTACACAAGGATATGTCATACACCGACCTAAAGGGCCCGTTGATTTCTATGTGTGTCATATTACAGATCCATATAACATGGATCGGAAATACAGGTATGTGCAAGGGTTAATTCCATTTCTTTATTTTTCTGATAGATAATTTCCATTAAATGTAT
The DNA here is from genome assembly GCF_905171765.1 of Bufo bufo. NCBI lineage: Eukaryota > Metazoa > Chordata > Amphibia > Anura > Bufonidae > Bufo > Bufo bufo. Next base: position 34,211,536 of record NC_053394.1, on the reverse strand, counting down.
CTGCAATGGTCAAGATACATCAATTCTACAAAAATAAAAAAATCATTAAGAAAAAACAACAACTTGGCTCTCGGGAAAATATGCTATAAGGAGCTTATGTTAAATTTATGGCTTTACATTCATCATCGCAGATGTGCAAAAATGTAATCTGTAAGAAAGTATCATCCCTGCCATCTGCTGGCCGTATACAGCATCATTGTGTCTGCTGCTTCCTCTTATGTGCTGATATTGGTGTCTATATACTAATACTGGAGATGGGAAATCTTCAGGATCTTTCAAATATAGCTTATTTGATGTCAGCAAATGGATATAACAGAAAAAATAAATAATATATACAGTCAGGTCCATAAATATTGGGATATCGACACAATTCTAACATTTTTGGCTCTATACACCACCACAATGGATTTGAAATGAGACGAACAAGATGTGCTTTACCTGCAGACTGTCAGCTTTAATTTGAGGGTATTTACATGTAAATCAGGTGAACGGTGTAGGAATTACAACAGTTTGCATATGTGCCTCCCACTTGTTAAGGGACCAAAAGTAATGGGACAGAATAATAATCATAAATCAAACTTTCACTTTTTAATACTTGGTTGCAAATCCTTTGTAGTCAATTACAGCCTGAAGTCTGGAACGCATAGACATCACCAGACGCTGGGTTTCATCCCTGGTGATGCTCTGCCAGGCCTCTACTGCAACTGTCTTCAGTTCCTGCTTGTTCTTGGGGCATTTTCCTTCCCTTAAAAATTTCTTTGGTTGCTTTTGCAGTATGCTTTGGGTCATTGTCCATCTGCAGTGTGAAGCGCCGTCCAATGCGTTCTGAAGCATTTGACTGAATATGAGCAGATAATATTGCCCGAAACACTTCAGAATTCATCCTGCTGCTTTTGTCAGCAGTCACATCATCAATAAATACAAGAGAACCAGTTCCATTGGCAGCCATACATGCCCACGCCATGACACTACCACCACCATGCTTCACTGATGAAGGTGGTATGCTTAGGATCATGAGCAGTTGCTTTCCTTCTCCATACTCTTCTCTTCCCATCACTCTGGTACAAGTTGATCTTGGTCTCATCTGTCCATAGGATGTTGTTCCAGAACTGTGCAGGCTTTTTTAGATGTCGTTTGGCAAACTCTAATCTGGCCTTCCTGTTTTTGAGGCTCACCAATGGTTTACATCTTGTGGTGAACCCTCTGTATTCACTCTGGTGAAGTCTTCTCTTGATTGTTGACTTTGACACACATACACCTACCTCCTGGAGAGTGTTCTTGATCTGGCCAACTGTTGTGAAGGGTGTTTTCTTCACCGGGGAAAGAATTCTTCAGTCATCCACCACAGTTGTTTTCTGTGGTCTTCCGGGTCTTTTGGTGTTGCTGAGCTCACCGGTGCGTTCCTTCTTTTAAGAATGTTCCAAACTGTTGTTTTGGCCAGGCCTAATGTTTTTGCTATCTCTATGATGGGTTTGTTTTGTTTTTTGTTTGTTTTTTCAGCCTAATGGTGGCTTGCTTCACTGATAGTGACAGCTCTTTGGATCTCATCTTGAGAGTTGACAGCAACAGATTCCAAATGCAAATAACAGACTTGAAATGAACTCTAGACCTTTTATCTGCTCATTGTAATTGGGATAATGAGGGAATAGCACACACCTGGCCATGGAACAGCTGAGAAGCCAATTGTCCCATTACTTTTGGTCCCTTAACAAGTGGGAGGCACATATGCACACTGTTGTAATTCCTACACCGTTCACCTGATTTGGATGTAAATACCCTCAAATTAAAGCTGACAGTCTGCAGTTAAAGTACATCTTGTTCGTTTCATTTCAAATCCATTGTGGTGGTGTATAGAGCCAAAAATGTTAGAATTGTGTCAATGTCCCAATATTTATGGACCTGACTGTATATATATTAAAGACAAAATGGGAGGCAGCACCGATCAAGATTTGAAATGGCCGGGTGCACGCTCTAGGGAATAAAGCTTACCCGAAATTTAATGTGCAAAAAAGAGCATCACTCCAACGCAGGATAAAATGAAATACAAAAAGTTTATTCACCCATGGTGTAGCGACGTTTTGGCTCCACAATTGAGTCTTTTTCAAGAGGGCTTGAGAAAGGCTCAATTGTGGAGCCGAAACGTCACTACACCATGGGTGAATAAACTTTTTGTATTTCATTTTATCCTGCGTTGGAGTGATGCTCTTTTTTGCACTACATATATATATATATATATATATATATATATATACAGTACAGACCAAAAGTTTGGACACACCTTCTCATTCAAAGAGTTTTCTTTATTTTCATGACTATGAAAATTGTAGATTCACACTGAAGGCATCAGAACTATGAATTAACACATGTGGAATTATATACATAACAAACAAGTGTGAAACAACTGAAAATATGTCATATTCTAGGTTCTTCAAAGTAGCCACCTTTTGCTTTGATTACTGCTTTGCACACTCTTGGCATTCTCTTGATGAGCTTCAAGAGGTAGTCCCCTGAAACGGTTTTCACTTCACAGGTGTACCCTGTCAGGTTTAATAAGTGGGATTTCTTGTCTTATAAATAGGGTTGGGACCATCAGTGGTGTTGAGGAGAAGTCAGGTGGATACACAGCTGATAGTCCTACTGAATAGACTGTTAGAATTTGTATTATGGCAAGAAAAAAGCAGCTAAGTAAAGAAAAACGAGTGACCATCATTACTTTAAGAAGTGAAGGTCAGTCAGTCAGCCGAAAAAATGGGAAAACTTTGAAAGTAAGGGCTATTTGACCATGAAGGAGAGTGATGGGGTGCTGCGCCAGATGACCTGGCCTCCACAGTCACCGGACCTGAACCCAATCGAGATGGTTTGGGGTGAGCTGGACCGCAGAGTGAAGGCAAAAGGGCCAACAAGTGCTAAGCATCTCTGGGAACTCCTTCAAGACTGTTGGAAGACCATTTCAGGGGACTACCTCTTGAAGCTCATCAAGAGAATGCCAAGAGTGTGCAAAGCAGTAATCAAAGCAAAAGGTGGCTACTTTGAAGAACCTAGAATATGACATATTTTCAGTTGTTTCACACTTGTTTGTTATGTATATAGTTCCACATGTGTTAATTCATAGTTTTGATGCCTTCATAGTCATGAAAATAAAGAAAACTCTTTGATTGAGAAGGTGTGTCCAAACTTTTGGTCTGTACTGTATATATATATATATATATATATATATATATATAAAATGTATTTATTTATTTCCGTATACCCCTTAAAGGGGTTGTCGACTTTAGACAGTCCATTTTTGGTCAAAGGCTCTCCTCACGATACGCTGATCACAAGGATTTTATTACTGCTGGTGCCCTCAATCAGTGCAATAACCTGGTAGTAAGATTCCCTGCAGCGCCACCACAGGTGAAATGAAGCATTGCACAGTTCTCATTGATATCAGTGGGCTGTCCAGGCCTTGCATAAATATGCCAGATCGTTCACAACAAGACACTCTTTGCAGACACCTTTGTGCTCTGGATAAAAGAGGAGGGTATCTCTTTTACAAAATTTCATGTACATATCTGGAGAACTTGCTTGCTTTTCTGTGGGTGGGCAGCAGATTATCCAGCATCTGCATCTCCCAGGATGCATTGCAACTAGCTCTTGTTAACCCCTTCCTCCTCTGAATGGAGATCGTTTTTCAGATATGTTCCCAGAGAGACACATGGTACATAATATCCCAACAATATCCTTCTTCACTGTCTAGAGAGAGATATAGCTATGTATGTCTATGAATAAGGAATGAAGGGAATAAGGAAGGAAGGCAGGAAGGAGGAAGGAAAGAAAGAAAGAAAGAAAGAAAGAAAGAAGGAAGGCAGAAAGGAAATAAGGAAGAAAAGAAGGAAGGAAATAAGGAAGGAAGGCAGGAAGGGGAAAAAAAAGGCAGAAAAGAAGGAAATAGGGAAGGAAGGAAATAAGGAAGGAAGGAAATAGGGAAGGAAGGTAATAAGGAAGAAAGGCAGTAAGGAAATAAGGAAGGCAGTAAAGAAGGAAGGAAATAAGGAAGGAAGAAAATAGGGAAGGAAGAAAATAAGGAAATATATATCTGGGCCTCTTCACCTGCTGCACTATGAGATCACTGTGCCTTCAGGGAAGCTACTGAGCATGTATGTCCACCACTAGATGGACTGGAAGGATAAACAGCAGGGGGCGCTACCAGAATGGAAACTGTAATGTACATGAAAAAAACAACCAGTAGTTTTATTACATGTGTACCTCAATAATACTTCATTTAAAATACCCTATTTATTTCATAATAATACATTTTAATGGAATAACCCCTTTAACTAAGGGGGATGGGGGTCCTATTTAGAAATGGGTTTTACACCAGACAACCCTTTAGCTTTAGTCAGTGACCTCAGCTGTGGTACATGAGGGCGATTGTACTACTACTGGGTTCATCCCATAGTATCCACCAGTATAGGGCAGATGTCCCATGGTCCCCACTACCCATCCTACGACACATACTGGGTTGTCCCTGGTCGAAGCTATGGCGGTGTGTACCACCACGTAGTAAGGCATGACATTTTGTTTTCTGCTATTGACCCCTCTTAGACACCATACCCGGATTTAAAAAAAATGTGATTAGAACTCAATTCTTAATGTGTTATTTTGTATCAGCAAAACCGATCGTTGCCTTATGAGTTACTGAAGTTCCTCTGCATTTACTAGATTAGTCCTTTCAGCGGAGTTATTAAATCATCTGACCCTTGCTCCCTCATTCCTGGCTCTCATGATTAAACAGTTCGACCGATACAGCACTGCAGCAACCTTGACTGCTATGGCCTCCTGTTACATGGTAAATATGGCTTTCCTGCTATGAATTATCGGCATGGAATATCACTTTCAGGGTCAGGCCGCATCTTTAATCATAGTTCCTGCAAATATGTTCAGTTGTATACAATCCTGTTATGATTATGATGTAAGGTAATGACCTCAGGGGTCAAGTTCAAGGGCCAGACATACCAGGCGAGATGCAGCAAATTTATTTATTTATTTATTTATTTTCTTTTCTCTTTTTTTCTTTTCTTTTTCTTTTCTTCCTTGGATAGTTTTAGCCTCACAATTCATTGAAGTCCTTTCATTAGAAACATGTTCTCTCTCGTTCCCCTAATTCTTTTTCAGCACTAAAGCACTGAAAGGGATTGATCCCACTAAGGCCTCGGATCTCAGATCTTGTCTTCTTTTGTCTGGCAGTATCAGGTTTCAATCTCTAAAAAAAATATCATACTGTAAATACATTACATCTCCCGCAAGAGCAAAATGTTCAATTCTGTTTTCTCTTTCTTTTATTTTATCTTTTCGCTTTTTTATCTATTCTTATATTATTTTTGGAAAAGATCTTTTGATAAATCGTAAAATAAATGAAAAGCACCAAAAGACCAAATAGGAGCTATAGAAAATGACAACGAAAGAATAAAAATGAATGTCCCCAGCTGGTAAAAAAAAAAAAAAACATATAAAAATCTAAGAGCAAAGTCTAACATTTTAGAGAGTGATAGCAAATAGTCAATTATAGCAAAGGGGTGGGGGGTGCCCAAAACCATATGCTCCTTCAGATCGTTGATAGATTTCACTGATCTTGGTCAGTTTACGTATGTGACAATGAATAGAGAAGATTTCATCATAGTGGGATAGCCCACCGAGTGACTACAGGTTACATTATTATTCCCATAGACATAAAAACAGCATGAAGAGACGTTTCATTCCCAAGGTTTATGAATGCTGAAGGGGTCACATCAGCTCGAGAAAAAGAGTCTCAGTAAAGCTGTAGGTTGGATTTATTAGAAATACTGCAGTGCAGAGATTAAGAGGACGATATAGATGTTCGGTGAGCACGAGTTTAGCCATTTATCTCTGCTGCCAGGGCTGTGGAAGCAGAACAAATTTCAACACAAATTTCCTATATCAGATTAAAGTGCAAGCCCTGGCGTCTAGTTTTTCTTTTTTTTTGTTTTGCATTTTTTGACTATATGTCAAGTAAAATAAATTGACTTACCGTATTTTTCGCCCTATAAGACACACTTTTATTTCCCCCAAAGTGTGTCTTATGGGGCGAATGCTAATGAGCGCTTCCATTATGGAATTGCTCATTAGTACCGGAGGACCGGGAAGCGGTTATTTTTTGGAGAACCGCAATAACGTTTTTATACAAAAAATTGCAGTGAAATATTTCTATATTGCAAGTGAGTTTGGTACCCTTATATGATATTTATGTGCCACTTTATTATCTCTCTCTAATACTATCTATGACTCTATGATCGTGTATATTACATTTTGTTGTATATTAGGGTATGAAACTATTTTTAAATGTTTTTCAATGCCCTTTGATCATTGTATTTAAAGGCCATTGCATTATAACTATCTTTTTTTTGGGATGCACCTGGGACAAGACATACGATATATCAGAATGGGTTAGCTCCAGTTCTGATTTTCAAATATCCCTCCAGAAAAGAGACACCTCCCCAATTAGGGAAAACCTCTATAAAAGGACAGATTTTTTATTATGCTGCTGACCACTGAGGAAGGGGCAAGTTCAGACCCCGAAACGCGTTTGGTTGTAGCAGCTACTATACTCAAGGTAACCCACATATCATATGTGGCTACGAACACTTACATTGTTTCCAGTTGAATAGGCGCGCGCCTAACTAACATAAACCTTACAGGCGGACCCAGCCTCCGAAACCTCTCCCTTTGATCACGTGGATAGACTCCGATCACGTGACCAGGGATCACGTGAACAAGGCAGAAGGTCCTTGATACCTACTCTGGCGTCCGACCGCATGCAGACCTGATCTTCCAAGAGAGACTGAATCGGACCACATGCCTTCTGGAGGGGTAAAGGACAGAGTAATCTGCGTATATGTACTTACGCTTATGCGCTATTCGGATACCGTATGCTTATCATAGTTCATGCCTGTAACGGAGCAATGATATATGGGAAGGAGGCTGCAGCGACCCCCATCTGTCATTAGCATCACCTCACATTAGAGTTGGTAGCGTCACTTGGACATCCTATACCTGGAGTTTTTTGGTTACGGTATTGCGGACCTATATCAACTCATTTATCCCAAACAAGGGACTTAGAGCTCCAACGACCAGTCTCCTGACATACCTCAATACCAGGAGCATCCAGTGACTTTCTACTGTTTTACTATTTTATATGTATTTTATTATCATTTTTATGGCGCCACTATATCTGTGATTTAATGTTTTTATAATATTATATTGTTTTAATGAAGTGAATGAACACTCACCTAAAGAATTATTAGGAACACCTGTTCTATTTCTCATTAATTCAATTATCTAGTCAACCAATCACATGGCAGTTGCTTCAATGCATTTAGGGGGGTGCTCCTGGACAAGACAATCTCCTGAACTCCAAACTGAATGTCAGAATGGGAAAGAAAGGTGATTTAAGCAATTTTGAGCGTGGCATAGTTGTTGGTGCCAGACGGGCCGGTCTGAGTATTTCACAATCCGCTCAGTTACTGGGATTTTCACGCACAACCATTTCTAGGGTTTACAAAGAATGGTGTGAAAAGGGAAAAACATCCAGTATGCGGCAGTCTTGTGGGCGAAAATGCCTTGTGGATGCTAGAGGTCAGAGGAGAATGGGCCGACTGATTCAAGCTGATAGAAGAGCAATGTTGACTGAAATAACCACTCGTTACAACCGAGGTATGCAGCAAAGCATTTGTGAAGCCACAACACGCACAACCTTGAGGCGGATGGGCTACAACAGCAGAAGAACCCACCGGGTACCACTCATCTCCACTACAAATAGGAAAAAGAGGCTACAATTTGCACGAGCTCACCAAAATTGGACTGTTGAAGACTGGAAAAATGTTGCCTGGTCTGATGAGTCTCGATTTCTGTTGAGACATTTAAATGGTAGAGTCCGAATTTGGCGTAAACAGAATGAGAACATGTATCCATCCTCTGATGGCTACTTCCAGCAGGATAATGCACCATGTCACAAAGCTCGAATCATTTCAAATTGGTTTCTTGAACATGACAATGAGTTCAATGTACTAAAATGGCCCCCACAGTCACCAGATCTCAACCCAATAGAGCATCTTTGGGATGTGGTGGAACGGGAGCTTCGTGCCCTGGATGTTCATCCCTCAAATCTCCATCAACTGCAAGATGCTATCCTATCAATATAGGCCAACATTTCTAAAGAATGCTATCAGCACCTTGTGGAATTAATGCCACGTAGAATTAAGGCAGTTCTGAAGGCAAAAGGGGGTCCAACACCGTATTAGTATGGTGTTCCTAATAATTCTTTAGGTGAGTGTATATTCCATTTCATCTATGTTATTTGAATAAATCCACTACTGCTTATACTGTTTGTCCATCTGGTACCAGGTAGTTGAGTGCCCCCTACCATTGTATACATATCTTTTGCTCTCTCTGCGACCAGGGGTAGGCCGCAAGGGTTGTGCACCGCATCCAGTTGATGCGAGAGGTTGGAGCCACTGTAACATTTGAATTTTCAAGTAAAATAAATTGACTTACCGTATTTTTCGCCCTATAAGACACACTTTTATTTCCCCCAAAGTGTGTCTTATGGGGGCGAATGCTAATGAGCGCTTCCATTATGGAATTGCTAATTAGTACCGGAGGACCGGGAAGCGGTTAATGCAGCGCTCCCTGGGCTCTATACTCATCGCTACCTGGTCTTTCTTGGCCGCTCACTGTGCTGTGACTGCGCACAGTGTAAAGACTTCGGCGCTCTGTGACCTCGGGTGTCACGACAGGTAGGTAAGCGGGGAAATAACCAAACACGGGAAAACAAACAGAACAAACGACTAGGCCCAAAAGCTAGGGAGAAAAGGGTCACCTCCTAGCGATCCCTAAAAGCTTTCCCTAAACTGCTGTGCCCATGTGCATACCCTAAGTGTGGATATGCACATGCCTTCATGCCTAAAACCTAAACACCCTGGGCAAACCCTAAGCAGCAGGGAAAAGGGAAGAGGCTACCTGCTTTTTCAAACCAGGAGGAAGCAAGCGTCTCCCTAGAGGCCTAGATAAAACACACAAAGGGAAATGAAGGAGAGGACATATTTTGAGAAGAGCTGGAGCAGACGATCCACCACAAACCAAGAGCTCCCAGGACAGAACTATAACCCAAACAGGCCACTGGGGGGGGAAGGAGGGATAAATATCCTCACTAACAATGAAACCCAGTACACCTGAGGGAAGGTGGATCCAGCTCAAACCCAAATCAAAACAAACAAAGAAGTCAGACCTGTGCAGCCAGTCTGACAGATCTCCACACATTCACAGGGCAAGGCGTGACAGTACCCCCCCCCCCACCCCCTTCTACGGGTGACCTCCGGACACCCCGGACCAACTTTATCCGGGTGTGCCCTGTGAAAGGCCCTCACCAGGCGGCTAGCGCTGACATCAGCAGCCGGAACCCACATTCTTTCCTCGGGACCGTATTCCTTCCAGTGCACCAGGTACTGGAGGGAACCCCGAAGAACATGTGAGTCGAAAATCTTAGAGATTTCAAACTCCAAATTGCCATCCACCAAGACAGGGGGAGGTGGCAATGGAGATGGTTCCACAGGTTCCACATATTTGTTTAATAAAGACCTGTGAAACACATTATGGATCTTCCAGGTCTGCGGTAGATCCAGACGAAACGCCAACGGGTTGACAATCACAGATTTTGTAAGGGCCATTAAATAAATAAAGAAACCAAGCTCAGAGTACGTAAAGGTAGTCGCTAACGGCACGTTGCTGCTGGAGAAGCCTATCAAGCATATACAAGGTGGAGTTCCAGCGTGTCGGGCAGTCACAAATCAGACATCTGACGGGCAAGTGGTGTCGTTCGCTGAACGTCAGCAAGGCGAGCCATGGCCGTGTAAGATCTTCCAAAATGGCCAGAAATTTACCTGGCCTGCCGCAAGTCGTCCTGGACCCCGGGGTATTTGGCAATGAATTGCTGCACGATTAAGTTAAGGACGTGCCATGCACGTGTGTCATTTTGCCCTGTTACAGCAGATTGGCACAGTTGTCGCACACCACTTTACCAACTGTCAAATTGATCGGGGTTAGCCACTGATCGGCCTGTGACCGCAGAGCTGAAAGCAGTGCAGGATCGGTGTGGCTCTTGGCTTCCAGGCACAACAGCCGCAACATAGCATAGCAACGTCTCACCTGGGACATCAAATAGGTTCTGGGGAGCTTGGGGGGCACAGAGGAAGAGGCGGTAGCAGTGGAAAAGAAGGAGTCAGCCAAGGAGGAGACGGAGGATGGAGTAGAAGGAGGAGAAGAAGAGGCAGGCCTGCATGTAATCCTTGGCGGTAACACTAAATCCACACGGGAGCCACGGGTTACATGCTTGACGGCTGTCAGAAGGTTCATCCAGTGGGCAGTAAAAGTTTTATACATTCCCTGCCCATGTTTGCTAGACCACGTGTCTGTGGTCAGATGTATCTTGGCCCCAACACTGTGTGCCAGAGATATATTAACTTACCACTGAACGTGGCCATATAGCTCTGGGATACCCATCTGGAGAAATATTTCCTTCTGGGGACCTTCCATTGCTGTGTGCCAATGGCCACAAATTTTCTAAAGGCCTCCGAGTCCACCAGTTTATATGGCAGTAGTTGGCGGGCTAGCAGTTCCAACAAGCCAGTGGTTAGCCGTCGAACATTTTGGCCATGGAAGCCTGCCTTGTGCCAGATGAACGTGACGATAGCACAGTGGAAGGTGGAGTGGAGGACAAATGGAAGGAGAGAGGAGAAGAAGAAGAGGCAGGACGTGGAGCGCTGGGACTGAGGCTTTGTGGGTTCTGACAGTGTTTCTCCCACTGGGCTCGGTGATGGGAGTCCAATCAATGAGATGAGATTGGAGGTGTTGGTTACAGCTGCCCTATAAAAAACACACACCAGTTATGCGTTTGCTTTTCACAAGAAGCATTGCCTGATGTGAATGATGCCTCGCACAAAAGAGCTCTCAGAAGACCTACGATTAAGAATTGTTGACTTGCATAAAGCTGGAAAGGGTTATAAAAGTATCTCCAAAAGCCTTGCTGTTCATCAGTCCACGGTAAGACAAATTGTTTATAAATGGAGAAAGTTCAGCACTGCTGCTACTCTCCCTAGGAGTGTCCGTCCTGTAAAGATGACTACAAGAGCACAGCGCAGACTGCTCAATGAGGTGAAGAAGAATCCTAGAGTGTCAGCTAAAGACTTACAAAAGTCTCTGGCATATGCTAACATCCCTGTTAGCGAATCTTCGATACGTAAAACACTAAACAAGAATGGATTTCATGGGAGGATACCACAGAGGAAGCCACTGCTGTCCAAAAAAAACATTGCTGCACATTTACAGTTTGCACAAAAGCACCTGGATGTTCCACAGCAGTACTGGCAAAATATTCTGTGGACAGATGAAACCAAAGTTGAGTTGTTTGGAAGAAACACACAACACTATGTGTGGAGAAAAAGAGGCACAGCACACCAACATCAAAACCTCGTCCCAACTGTGAAGTATGGCGGTGGGGGCATCATGGTTTGGGGCTGCTTTGCTGCATCAGGGCCTGGACGGAATACTATCATCGAAGAAAAAATGAATTCCCAAGTTTATCAAGACATTTTGCAGGAGAACTTAAGGCCATCTGTCCACCAGCTGAAACTCAACAGAAGATGGGTGTTGCAACAGGACAACGACCCAAAGCATAATGGCTTAAACAGAAGAAAATACGCCTTCTGGAGTGGCAGAGTCCTGACCTCAACCCGATTGAGATGCTGTGGCTTGACCTCAAGAAAGCGATTCACACCAGACATCCCAAGAATATTGCTGAACTGAAACAGTTATGTAAAGAGGAATGGTCAAGAATTACTCCTGACCGTTGTGCACGTCTGATCTGCAACTACAGGAAACTTTGGTTATTGCTGCCAAAGGAGGTTCAACCAGTTTTTAAATCCAAGGGGTCATATACTTTTTCCACCTGCACTGTGAATGATTAAATGGTGTGTTCAATAAAAACATGGTAACATTTAATTCTTTGTGTGTTATTAGTTTAAGCAGACTGTGATTGTCTATTGTTGTGACTTAGTCTTAGATGAAGATCAGATCACATTTTATGACCAATTTGTGCAGAAATCCATATCATTCCAAAGGGTTTCCATACTTTTTCTTGCAACTGTAGCTGCAGTAAAAAGGACACACCCCCTGGGAAAGGACACACTCTCTGAGCTGTGATAGGAAGAGCGTGGAAGCAGAAAGGACTGACCCCCTGAGCTGCCAGCATGAAATAAATCTATCAGAACAATTGGAGCAATGAATGGGGAGATCTTTGCATTCATGTGAGGTTCAGGGCTGGTTCTAGCTTTGTTAGAGAATGTCATGTACTATATGATGTCTGATTTTTATTTTACATTACTCATGGGCTAACCACTTTCTTAGGCAATAAATATCTATGTAAATATTAATGCGTGCACTGTAGGGTTTTATTGAGCTTCAGAACAAGCATTACTAATTGATCTCCATTGATGGATTATAACGAGAGCATTTAGAGGGAGCTCAGGGTTCAGGTCTACAAAGGGATTTAAACCTCTCCCACCGCCCTTGATATAAGACTGAGTAGGAGATCCGTGAACCTGATTGATATTTTTGTTGTCTACTGAAAGACTTAAAACAAGTCTAGAACCTAATTAGATAAATAGATGTTGGATTTCATAATATCTGCAGAAGAACCGGACATGGAAAACTACCATGTACTAAGATGACACGTAGCATGAGAGCTGCTGATTAGATGGTGGAACAATTATACTGTCCAATGAGGTGGAAGCTTCAATTCATGAAAACCAAGTTTTGAAGTCACTGTTGTGGGGACCATTCCGTGAAGACTTAACTAGTGAAGAGCGATTGCGCCGTTCCCCGTCATTGTAACCTTCAGATTCCGTGTTCATAGCTGATCTCGTCATCTGACAGTAGTAACACAGTGTAAAATTAAAAGAAAATACATAAAATCATACTTACCTCCTCCGTTTGATCACACTGCCTTCTTGATTGAAGATCTAGCACAAAATATGGTGAGGTCCATGATGATGTTGGCTGGCGTGGTGACATCACACGTCTCCGCGCACGGGATTTCATGTAAGATCTTCAGTCAAGATGGCGGTGGCCAGCTCGTCATGATCAAATAGATGAGGTAAGTATGATTTTTTTTTATTTTTTACCACCATTCAGGGAAAAATCGATTTGCTTCCACGAAGCACGAGGAAATTCGGTGAATCAAATTTTCCATGACATTTCGTGGACTTCGATTCGCTCAGCACTAAACATAACCTATGTTGTTGTATTCTGTTGACTATATCCATCACTGTCTGGGTAGGTTATAAGTAGAGATGTGCGAATTTCTCCTCAAAAATTCTATTTGGTCAGTTCGCAGAATTTTCCGAAAAGATTTGATTGTTAAAAAACAGCTATTTCCTGGCTGCAGACAGCCTGTATAGTGGTGTAGAACACTGTCCCTTGCAGTAACACGCATAGGGAGTCTGCTGTGGTAGTGAAACAATACTGTGAGTCTGTATGACATGTAGATGACAGGCGTCGCTCTTAGAATCACTGCACACTTCACTTATCTGCGCAGCTATGGTGCCAAAACTGACCAAAAAACTCAAGTGTGAACTCAGCTTTACAGTTTGATGTTAGCGTCAAGAAGAAGCGCACTCCTTTTACACTGTCCTTAGCTGATTCCACATAGATGTCTACAGAACCTGTTCTATTAAACGCTTATACAAGTAGAGCCCCCCCGACAGAGTGGAGAGGGTGTCAGCAGTAAGTTTGTGTTGACGTCACTGTTTATTTTGCCTATCCTCTGATCTGTCAGAACAATAACCCCCAAAATACGGATCCTGTCTGTTGAGCATCCGCCTACACTCAGTCAGCATTTTGTCAGTAATCCACCAGTATTGCTAAAGCCAAAAATAGGGGTGGATCCAAAACAGAGATGACACGTGAATAGAATATTTGCATGTCTTCTGCATAGCCAGTCACTTAAAAAAAATATATATATGAGACTTCCACTGTATAGGTCTCAGTAGCTAGATCTCTAAGTACAAGTCTCATATGTTGTTTTTTATTTATTTTTTATTATTATTATTATTATTATTTTTTAAGTAACTGGTTATGCAGCTATTATAGCTGAGTGGTTAAGTGCCTTACTTCTAATACAGAAGGTTGTGAGTTCGAATCCCTGCAGAAACTTTTCTGAAATACAGGCTAAATTAGATTTAAATACACTGGGGTGTCCCCAAGCACTGACTTCATATATGGACATACGTAGCTATATGTGGAGTCAGAGCAGGGACTCCTAACCTGCAGACTCACACTGAGGGATTCCCTCACTGTACAGTGATTTTCTGCATTAAAATAGAGGCTAAATTAGATTTAAATACACTGGGGTGTCCCCAAGCACTGACTCCATATATGGACATAGCTATTTATGGAGTCAGAGCAGGGACTCCTAAGCCAAACTAGAGTCCCGACACCCTCTTCAGAGCAGGGGGCGCCTGGGGTTCTCCCATTGACTTCCATTGTGCTCCGGTGTTCTACTCGAGCACACGAGCACTTTGGTGCTCATTCAACACTAGGTTTAACCAATAGTTCTACTTGTTCAACTTGGTTTGCAGTTATCAGTAACTATTTGCAGATTGTTTGCTTTGAGCAGTTTTGCACTTTAGTTTGGTGCTTAGTTTGCTTTTTATGGCTCAGTATGATCTTGTATGAGCAGTTCGGTAGAACTGTAAGCAAACACATATAACTAGTTCAGTATACAGTTCTAATCACAATACTAACAATAGGAACCTCACATAACCGTACTAAATACCTATTTGGCCTCTTGTTCCCATAAAACTCAGCTCTTAGTGGAGTGAGTGTCTGTTCAGCTCCTCTCCTCTGGTGTAATGATTCTAGCAGTTTCTGCTAGGGGATTTTCCACACAGGCTGTGTGTGAGGCTGCCTGTGATTGTTCAAGACTCCTGGGCAGTAACAACAGTTTAACTCTATGCTTTCTATTGATTCTGCTGTGTCATTGAGCTTACCTTACATTCATTTTACTGAATCTTAAAGGCATATTATCTTTCTGCTTCTGTGAACACAATATATGACATCCAAAATATGAAGTCACTGTAAATAACTCTGTTTCTGTCTTTAACATATAAAGATATGAACTGTATTAAGGTTATTGGCAGGTCTAGCTGTATAAAAATCTAAGCTATATTAGCAACCTAGGACAGTGTAACGGTATGAACCGTTGGCGACGTCCCTCTCCCCTGGTCAGCGTGGCACTGTAGAGCTGCTCCCGAGACTTCCAAGCCAAGTTAGCTGTGCAGCTCTTACAAGAGCTAGTAGGGATATAGCTTTTCCCTACAACACGAGACGAGGCTGAGAGTTGAGGGTAAGAACAACATTTATTGGTGCCACCCTTGGCCTTATATGCAAGTCTCCATGGAAGGGGCCCTCCCCCTTGGACCTGATGGAGAACTGCATTACAAACACACAGACCAATAGAAATAATCACACAATCTGGGACAGTCTCACACAATGTCTCTCCTCTGCCTGGGAGATGATCAGGTTAGACACTGTAGGTAACCTAATTATCTCTAGACAGTAAAACCACATTGTGTATAAAGATCCCCATACAGGACGTACAATGTCTCCCCCCTGACTGGGAGATAATCGGATTAGACACTGTAGGTAATCTAATCATCTCCAGACAGTAAAACCAATTTTTTTTTTATACGCATTATAAAGTACCCCAAAATCCACAATATTCCAACTGTGAAACCAAGGGCTTCTGTTACAGACAGGATTTAGCTGGTCAGCTACAGCTAAATATGCCAGTTTTCACACTCGCCACTTGAACAGGCTCACACATTTTGTCTTTGGTGTCTCAGTTGACTGCTTTGTTGTGTATATAGGGTTTGGACCCTATCATGTTATCATTACCATTAGAGGGTATATTTTATTTCATTTAAAGTCATAAAAAAATATCTTGAAATAATCCAGTTTTCACACTGACCACTAGGGAAGACATGATAGGCTGACACATCCTGTTTTCTGTAGCTTACTTATCAGCTGTACTGTATTGACTGAGACTGGACAAGCAGAGTCATCACATTATCCTTAGAGGTGGATGACACCTCAAGTGATAAATGCCTACATTATTCTGGAAAGTAACACTATACACTGTGCACATAGATAAGGCTTCTCTGTCCCACTCCTGTCTAGAGGGTGCTTTACTCAATCACTTGGAGACTGTAATATTCCATAACATTTCTCAATTGACTTTTATTTATTTCAGCTGCCACAAAGCACACACGCCCTGCTACACTGTCTATACAGAGAATGCGGGAAGGAAGTGTGTATGTCCAAAATGGCTGCCACCAGGGAAATAAATAAAAAAAGCTACAATTTTAAAAAATGATCATGAGGAGAACAAACTTGGATAAAGTTACAAGAATTGCAGAATATGTTTTAACTCCAAGTCAAGATTTTTTTTTTTTTTAAGTAGAAAATGAGATGCCGTATGTCTGGGTCCAAAAAGGACTACAAACCATTTTCCATTATGTATGTGTCGTCTGGGTAGTAAATTCCCGCAGCAGTTTTCGTGGTGGGCCAATCCTGCTCACATCTGGTACTCAGCACTGCGTTAATGAAGTTATTAGAGGAAATAATTAATTACATATGGTCTGTTTGCTTTCCTGCTTGGTTTCATTACTTTTGGTATGACAGTCTTATTTTTTAGTAGCTGAATGCTCGGTCATTGCATTGCAGGAAAAAAACTGAAAGACAAAGCAAAATGGGACAAATTAAAGGAGTTTACGTGCCAGATTTAGAACATATTTTAGAAACTTTTTACGCCTTCTCTTGAAATTTTTTACGTGTCAAAAAGTTAATGACGCTGACAATTTTCATTTTTTTTTGTTTTTGCTCTCCAATTTAACTCCTTAGTTACCACCAATACACCTTTTTTAGGCAGTCAATAACGTGCCTTAGACAGGGCCAATTCGTTTTTACTGTGGCCCTTCCTATGCGCTGCACGGGTCTCCTATGCAGCAGAGTGCGGGGTCTCGGCTCTCAAATGGCAGCCCGGACTAATAGAAATGCTGATCCAGGCTGTTTAATCTCTTAAATGCGGCAGTCAATAGCTCCCGCGGCTTGTAAGCGGTTACAGCAGGAGCAGACTCCCTCTGTCTTCCATCAGCACCCCACGAATGTCTGTGCATGCAGGCTGCAGCCTAATTAAGGTCTCAGGCCTGCCTCCAGGTGTCCTAGCAGGCTGCGCTTGGATGTCAGTATAGCACTGACAGTAAAATACATTGCACTGCAGCAGCTGGTTGGAGAGAAGGCTGCACTTCATGAGAGCGCTGCCTTCCCTTCATTGTTTACCTGCTCGCGGTCGGCATTGCAGCAGTAAGCAGATGTAATTACAAGCCATCTGCGGGACGGCTTCTTCCTATACACTTGAGGTATCCGACCACCGCCGACCTGATATTAATGACCTACCTAAGGATAGGTCATCTATATTAAAATCCTGGAAAAACCCTTTAATATAAATTGCGAAAAATAAACGTGTCCCCATAATAACCAGGATAATTGTCTTTCTTGAGCAACTTTCCTTACACTGCACATTTCTAGAGGACTCTAGTATAAACATTCAGGAATGGGGGGTTTCACACTATCTTTTTGTGCAATACACAAGGTGGACCCCAAAATGAGACTAAGTTCTTGCACTTTTTTGGACAGATTTCTGTACTCACAGTATACATTTCCACAAGTGTCCTAAGTCAGATGTGGATAATTTCTCTATGTAGATGGCCAATCTGCTCCTCTAACATACCCAGGCAGCATAAGACTTATTTTCCTAGAAACATGGTTATGAAGTCTCAAGAGTCATTTTTCAGACAGAATTTCTCCACATGACTTTTCCTAGCACCTCATCTTGCTTCTGGCATGCTCCTAGAATATATCTTTGGATCTTTATGTTATCTCTAACTTTGTTTAATCCAGAACTGAGTTCAGCTAGCTCTGCTCCAATCAAATTCTAGGTTTTGACTAACTCTAGACTAATTTAACTCCTCCCTATGGGGATAGGATACAGCCCCACCTAGTGGGCTGCTGACTCTGGCCTGTTAACTTCTTACTGGCTTACTTGTTCCATGAAAACAGAGTCGGACTGGCTCCCCAGAGGATCCTCCGGTGGGCCCAGACTCTGTTACCACAGTGGGCCCTAAACGTCTAGGAGAAAAAATCATTTGGAGATGCCTTATGAGCCCATAACTTGCATCTAGGGCCTATTTATTTGAATCTAAACCTATTAGATTTTATTGATCATTTGAGGGTTGTGCCTCATAATATAATTTCCTCTGGTGGGCCCAAGGAACCCCAGTCCAACCCTGCATGAAAATGCAAAAATATGCAGCAATTCACATTTTGAGTCCTCTTAGCAGCTTAAACATATACAGTCAGGTCCATAAATATTGGGACATTGACACAATTGTAACATGTTTGGCTCTATACACCACCACAATGGATTTGAAATGAAACAAACAAGATGTGCTTTAACTGCAGACTGACAGCTTTAATTTGAGGGTATTTACATCCAAATCAGGTGAACGGTGCAGGAATTAAAACAGTTTGCATATGTTAAGGAACCAAAATTAATGGGACAAATGGCTTCTCAGCTGTTCCATGGCCAGGTGTGTGTTATTCCCTCATTATCCCAATTACAATGAGCAGATAAAAGGTCCAGAGTTCATTTCAAGTGTGCTAATTGCATTTGGAATCTGTTGCTGTCAACTCTCAAGATGAGATCCAAAGAGCTGTCACTATCAGTGAATCAAGCCATCATTAGGCTGCAAAAAACAAAACAAACCCATCAGAGAGATAGCAAAAGCATTAGGCGTGGCCAAAACAACTGTTTGGAACATTCTTAAAAAGAAGGAATGCACCGGTGAGCTCAGCAACACCAAAAGACCCGGAAGACCACGGAAAACAACAGTGGTGGATGACCGAAGAATTCTTTCCCTGGTGAAGAAAACACCCTTCACAACAGTTGGCCAGATCAAGAACACTCTCCAGGAGATAGGTGTATGTGTGTCAAAGTCAACAATCAAGAGAAGACTTCACCAGAGTGAATACAGTGGGTTCAGCACAAGATGTAAACCATTGGTGAGCCTCAAAAATAGAAAGGCCAGATTAGAGTTTGCCAAACGACATCTAAAAAAGCCTCCACAGTTCTGGAACAACATCCTATGGACAGATGAGACCAAGATCAACTTGTACCAGAGTGATGGGAAGAGAAGAGAATGGAGAAGGAAAGGCACCGCTCATGATCCTAAGCATACCACCTTCATCAGTGAAGCATAGTGGTGGTAGTGTCATGGCGTGGGCATGTATGGCTGCCAATGGAACTGGTTCTCTTGTATTTATTGATGATGTGACTGCTGACAAAAGTAGCAGGATGAATTCTGAAGAGTTTCGGGCAAAATTATCTGCTCATATTTAGCCAAATTCTCAAGAACTCATTGGACGGCGCTTCACAGTGCAGATGGACAATGACCCAAAGCATACTGCAAAAGCAACCAAAGAGTTTTATAAGGAAAAGAAGTGGAATGTTATGCAAAGGCCAAGTCAATCCCCTGACCTGAATCCGATTGAGCATGCAT